>NC_136888.1:26169521-26553781 GCF_949152265.1 Phoxinus phoxinus
ATATTAACGAGCACGGAGTCCTTCAACAGAATTCAATGGGATTTTACAAAATGACGAATAAAACACGACAGAAACTGAATTTCGCAACACTTTTTGTTTCTGGAACATCAACTAACAGCACTAATCACTCGGTGAGTTGCACAGTTTTGTAAACGAACATTATTGGCTGTTTTAATGACATTTTCGAACATGCACATTGACTCCAATGTTAAATGGGTCCATGGCCAATTCTTTTATAGTAAAAAACTCGAGAGAGGAACCATTGTCAAAAAAATGTTGTCTACCACTCTTGTTCATCCAAAACAAACTACAATATAGACTCAAGGTGTTAAATACCGGAATTATCCTTTAAGCTCAGTAGGCAGTATGTGTGGCATAATGTTGATTACCTCAAAAAATTATTTCCTTGTATCTCCTTTTCTTATAAAAAAAAAATATATATATATATGTATATATATATATATATATATATATATATATATATATATATATATATATATATGTAAATATATAAATGGATTAAATTGAGCCACACGTTGAATGTGAATAGGGCTGGTTTGCAATGTTAAAATACTCATTTAAATAAATGTGTGCTAACATAATTTTTTTTTGTGGAAAAAAAAACATACTAACAATTTCTGTAGTTATATCCAATTTTACAACTTCACTGCCATGACAACGTACTAACCCCCTAACCGTAAAAAAAAAAAACTTTTAGATTTAAACTTTTTACACATAAGTTGCTTAATTAAATGGAAGTGCTTTAATGGAATCAAATAATCAGCATCACATTTATTTTATTAAAACCTCCAAAATTGCCCCATTTACTTCTATTATAAGTGCTTCAACGTAACCTTGGTTTTGTCTTCCTTTATTCTAAGAAAACGAAGGGGGTAAAAAAAATTGTGGAAATCAAAATTATGCCACAAATAAATGCAGTTGCAATCAACTTGTACTGAAAAGAGAGTACTACACATGGACAGTTGGCAAGAAGTAAGACTCAAATTGTGACTCAAAAACACATTCACGCTGAAATAAGAAAAAAATTATGTGGTGGAAAAGACTATTTTAAATGAACTCTTAAATGTTCATGAAGAGCTTGTTTAATCTAATCCTGTCAATCATATCACAAGGGTATATGAGCAGACGCTAGCCTCATCCCCCAAACATCTCTTCCGGATTCCCTCCTCCACCCCATCCTCACCGTTATTCTAATATCCATTAAGTACTTATTCATTAATTAAATGGTCCAGGAGAAGCTTAGAGCCTGAATCTTGCGCTCAATTCTCTGCGTTACGGACAGTAAGCCAAATCTGTTTACTCACATCACATAAGGATTATATGGACAGGAATGAAACATTTTATGAAATAAAATCCCAGACTCCTTTGTCTTGATTATGTATCCTACAGTAATCACATAATTTAACAAAATTACAGCTTGGCTAGAAATTACATAATATAAAAAATCTTCTAATCATTTTGTTATTCTGTACTACAAAAACTTCCCATATTACTTCAAAATATTTTTATATTATAAGAAAGAAAGAAAGAAAGAAAGAAAGAAAGAAAGAAAGAAAGAAAGAAAGAAAGAGAGAAAGAAAGAAAGAAAGAAAGAAAGAGTTTATAAAATCTACCTTTGGAATATAAAAGTGCCCAAATGTGAAGAAGCACATCTGTATCAAATAGGAATAGGATGAAATTAATAGAAAAAGATCTCACTAAGTAATTTCAATATATGCAGTATTCCAGAGCGTTGCCAACTTGGTGGACATCTTGAAAGTAAGATTAAATTACCTCTAATTTACTATAATATGTAGCCCATAATATACGAGATCCTGTCAAGCATCAGAAAAATGCAAGGAGTGAGTAAATAAATTATCCTGAAAGAATGAGCACACAACAGCAAGTGTACAGACTCCATGGAATCTTTATAAATATTTGTAAAGAGTGAGCTGTTAGAAGTAGAATAAATGTTGTTGTTTTTTTTAGCCAGTGCGGCTCGCAAAGGTTTAAATCCACCCCTGAATCTTTGTAGAAAGGTGAATATTGTCATGTTTTTCTTTTCCTTTATGCTCAGGCCAAGAAAAAAAAGTGACTTTGAAAAGGAAAAACAAGCAGCAAGATGCTAAAAACCCACCCACCCCCTTTCTAACTATTCTCGTCTCACCTTGAGCTGCGTCCACACAGACCATTTCCCCCGAATCTTTCCCTGACAAACGAACGCGAGCCTCTGCGGTCCCCCTCTCCGCCACAGCACAAACAAGAGCTGTCCACACATCACTCATTAACGTGCCCCCCCACATCAGCCTCCATTAAAAATAACCCGCCCTGACAGCCTCAGAAAGGACGGCGTACCTCCCGAACACCTTTTAGTCTCTCTCTCCGCCTGCACCCCCTGCCCCTCCTTTCATTAGGCCTGTTTTGGAGTGCGCTGTGGTATCTACACCATAACTAAGGCTGTTAGCATCTGTTTTACTCCAAGCAAAGTCAAAAGGTGCAGGGCTTTGAGGAGCAACCCCCTCTCCCGCAAGGATTCCCTCTCTGGCGCCCCCACCTCCCCTCCCTCCCTTCCTATTACTTTGCATACCCAGAAATGTCACCTTACTCCAGCAAGCTGTTACCATGCTGCCTCCATGCCAAAACAGCCAGCCTCAAAGGACACTGATGGATCCTGCATTTTTCAGTGATGGCTCTTAAAAGGCATTAGACGCCCGAGGCACCTCAGGCTTGGGCAACAGAAGAAGATGTGATATAATGGCGCTGGAACGAAGGACTGTGCCTCAAAGTCAAACCCAGCATGTGACACTGAGGGAGGTTTGGAGGGGTTGGAGAAAAAATGATTCCTGACTGCTGATATCTTGGCTGCGTCCGTGAGCCGGTTTGGACAATCGTGGAACAAGCACAAGCTTTTATAAGGGAAGCATTTATTGCAGCACCTGGAAGAAGATAGATCATGCTGCTTTATAACTCACAAGCATTAAGTGCAACTTTGATATTAAAAGCATGACATATTTTGATGCTGGCTTGGAACACTGACTCAAGATTCACCTTGATGACCGCCAGAATTCAATAAATTAGCTAACTTTCATCAATGACCACTTTTTTCCCCATCAGAAAGGTCAAATATCAATGTGCATGATACATTTAGTATATGTACATTTAGTTGTATACAATAATAATAATCAGAAACAATAAGCTCAAGGTCATCGCTTAATATGGAGACAAAACCAGAAAATGTTTACAAGCATATCAAGTTCAACAGACTCTGCTCAAGTGGAAAAAATAGAAAGATCTCAACTACTGTAGCATACAACAAGCATATTTGTTTCAGACCAAACTATACCAAGTATTTGTATGAAAAAGCGCTGCCGACGTACATGTAAACAGTAGGCTATACCTGATGCTTTTGCGCCACATTATGGTTTGTAACTTCGAGAAACATAACTAAACCAAAGTAGATTGCATATCTTTGTTTAGAGCAGGTGGTCTCGAACGAGCCCAAGCTCAACATAAGGTAACACGTAATGACGGAGTGACATGACATGCTGCTTGGCTAAAGCTATAGAACTTCAGGAATCTGATCGCTGCACGATCATGACCCAGTGTTTTCCAACAACATTTGAAAGCTCAACCCATGGAAACTGGATCTCGTGTATTATGGGTGGGTATATCGGGGAGGGACGAAGTGTAGAGAGCAATCGGACACTGTACGGGCTTGTTTACCAGCTTGTCTAGCATTTATGTGTTAGTACTGTACGTCGAAATCAGGTAAAGTAGTAGGCCTATAGTAACAAACACAGTGGTTCCCAACCCTGGTCCAGGAGTACCCTGAACAGTACACATTTTGGATGTCTCTCTAATCTGACACAACCATTTCAGGTCTTGAAGTCTCCACTAATGAGCTGATGAGTTGAATTAGGTGTGTTTAATTAGGGAGACATATAAAATGTGCAGAGGTAGGGGTACTCCATGACCAAGGTTGGGAACCACTGTAACAGACTCCAACCTGATTTTTTAATCATCATAAAGAAATGTTAAAACTAATGGAGTTTGAAAATGGTGGACCCAGTGACAAGACCCGGCAAGAAGTTTGAATCTGATGATCAGTGAATGAAGGTCAAATTCTTAAGGGAGGAAATCCAGTGAAGTACTTATGCAGCATTTAGGCTGGGATGTCTTCCATTTCCAGGATATAGGCTAGTCTTCAACTGTGAGAAGCAGGCTAAAAAAGAAACCAACATGGAAAGGCTTGAAGCGGCAACAAGTGGCAGTGAGTCCTGTCAAGCAGTAAATACAACTTTAATGACTCAATCAGAAAAGTGGCAGAATATCCGAAGAAAAGTTCATAAGAACAACACTGACATGCACATGCACCCTCATAACGCGATTATTTTGAGATTTAGGCAATATTGCAATTAAACTTTACCTCATGTAAACACAAAACTTTGATCAAGCTCATAATTGTAGTAGAATGAATGAATGAGGCATTTATATAGCGCTTTCATATGTACTACTGTACACCCAAAGCGCTTTACAATCATATCAGGGGGTCTCTCCTCAAACCACCACCAGTAATCATTTTAATTTAAAAATATGTGGTGTATGCTTATTTTAAATCACAATAAACAGGCATGTAAACACTCTAATCTCATCTATCACTCTGACCAAAGTGTGCACGTGCTTGGAATGGCTAGACTGTTGACGCGTCTTGCACAGATTTGTAAACATAGCAGTAAAGAAGGCATCACATTTTTGGAGTGCTGAGTACATGTTGACAATGTTGCGTGGTAGTAATATAATGCAGTATATTGATGGCCAAAAACATCAAAATAAAGATCCAATACATCCATAGAAATGTGTTTTGCATGTGACGCAAGTAGGTTGAAACAGTGGCCAGTAACACACCGATTGTATGCGAGTTCATCATGTGCGGTGCATTGGGGTATGTGAAAAATGCCCCATTATATAATAACCACAATTCTTAGTGAATAATCAGAACAATGAGAGCTGCATAATGGGAGTGAAGTGGTATGCTCTTGTCATGTAAACATCTTACTGTGATTAAGTCCTTGTGAGTATTGGAAATAATCACATTATTGGTGCACATGTAAACAACCTCAATGATTCTTATATTCAGCCATTTGTAAAGGAGAGGGGCTTCAATTCAATCAATGATGGAGTCACAAATTAATTCTGAAAAGCATAAACAATCTTTGATTCAGCATGCCCTACATTCTTCAAATGATCTTACTCAGGCCTATTGGAACAGGTCTGCAGTTCACATCACAGCCATGACCTCAACATAAATTAAGCTGTGTGGAATCACTCGGATGGCAAAAGTTGAAGTGTAACAGTTAGTATTGTCAAAAGTACCAATTTCGGTACCAAGTCGGTTCTGAAATTTAAAAAAATAAAAAATGAGCTACTTGACATTGCATCTAAAAAAGGCGTGAGATGCAGAAGAAGAAAAAAACAGCGAGATGTGATGCAACAGACCTACAGTATTACATAGATCAACAATTTTTTTTGACCAAGGCCCTTTATAAAACCACAGTGTGCGTTTAACGAAGTCCCTTAAAACATAAAGAGTAGGCCTACCTTAATATTTTCCAAAAAAGCCTTTCACGTCATGTTACAAAGGCTTAACATTTTAAGATAAAGATGAAACGATGCATTTGTTCCATCACTTCATCAATTACAGCTACAGAACAATGGCCGGCAAAATAACGGCATGTTATATTGTTTGGCTAAAGCCTCTTGTCGCTGCATAATGGTGGAGAGTAGCGTGTGTGGGAGTTTCCTGAAGGACTGGAGGACTCTCATGCACAAACGGCGCTTCAGGCCGGCTAGAGGACTCTTTCAAAGTGAACAATCTGTCTCCTCACTAAAGGTCTCCCTCGCAGTAAACAGTATGTGATACTGTAGTGAAGGACGGTCACGGAGTGGCTAATCGGATGGACACAGTGAGTCTCCACTGGCGGAGCGAGAACAATGCAGCTGCGGCTGCTTAAGAGCAGCAGGTCCTGAGGCGCGACGCTGAACTGCGACCTTGCTCGTATAGACCGGTCCCTGCCACTACCTCTTTGACAAAACTTATGATTCATATAGCCCTAGTGCACTCTTTCCCTCCATCCATTTCTCTCTTTCTCACTCTCTTTCTCTCATTGCATGACCTTTACATCAGATTGCTGATAGTTATACTTTCCCTCCGCCCCTCGGATGTCCTACATATCACAATAGCCTTGCCTTAAGTGAGAGCAAAACTCTTTATGACTCTCTCGCAATCGCATGTGAAAAAAAACATGGCTCGCATTGTCTCCAACCTCTGGCAATGCCTTAATTAGAACACACTAAGGCTCCTCTTCGGTGTCTCTCTTTCTTTTTGGCAGTATAATTAGATTAGTGTCGGAGACCTGGTGTAATCGCTCCAAGGGAAGATGAAGGAGTGGGAGCGATGAAGGGAGACAGGTGGCCCCTCTTCGCTCTTATTTCCCCCTCTCGTGCTCCGCTGCAGGACAATACGTGGAGACAAGGCGAGGTACGGCCCGACCCCCCTCTCTCCCCTCCCCTTGACAGGTGCTCCTTTAGTGCAGGTGTTTTGTGAGAGCCGGTCCGGCTTCAATACGTGTGCGTGGGTGTGCAAGTGTGATCTCCACTCAACGCGTACTGCTCGTGTTCAGACGACACATAAGAATGCACCAAGTTATATTAAAAACTCAACCATCTCACCTGTTTTCTGATAGCATCTGAAATAAATCAATTGGTGTGCTTTATAAGATTTTATGATCATATTTTTTCAATAGGTGTCTAAATAAGAATTTTTTGTGTATGTCGTCGATACACTTATAATGTGTCGACCCCAAACCCCTCAAGAGATGTATGACCCTTTTCCCGCTCTTTTTACTTTTCTGAAGGTATCTTAAAATCTGACATTACTGTCCAAATCTCATTTTGCCTCCAGAACTCAAAGCTATTCAAGAGACCATTAAGATATATAAAATAGGATGGGCTGGAGATATGTGACCTCTGGGATGAATCCAGTTTTCTAAAAGAGTGCCTAAAGTGGAATGAGGAATTTCACTTTGGTGGGTGACGTCTTAAATCATGAGCTTATTTGACCAGTGAAGGTATAAAATCCGATCTATCCAAATGGGCACAGCATTTTAGAAAGATTGAGCTTCAGATTGTTAAAGAGTATCTGACAAGTGTATTATTGATTATCAAAGCTATGAGTTCAGAAACAGTGAAGATGTGTGGTTTCCATTTGGGGCGCAAATGTTGTAAGTTAATAGGTTTCCAATAAGACTAAACGATTTTTCGTCAAGTAAGGCCAGTTAACAGACCAGAAAGCCAAATCTTCCATCAAGCCACATTCTCAGGAAGTTTTTTTTTTTGTCTTACTGGAGATACAGGTCCGCTAGAAAATAAGTGTTTACATCCATTCAAGTAAATAATTAAGTAAATTCAAAAATCGTTCAACCACCAATGATGTGAATTTATGGTGGGGCAATCAGTTTGCCCAACCAATGGCAGACTTCTGACGGAATTCTTTGGAAAACTTGTTTGAATATTCATTAGTTTTGCATCATGTAAGGTGGTGCAAGTGTAAAAAAAAAACACTTCACCTTTATTTAATAATTATATAAATTATATAATAAAAAATAAAAAAATATAATAATACATTTTTTTAAAGTATAGCCTAGATCCAAATTAATTTATATATTCATTTCATTTTAATCTAAATATCTAATTATAAATAATATTACAATGTTAAATTGTATATTAAACTGGGCTGACAAGCTCCACCATTAGGCTTCATACTGAATTGATTGTTTTTGCCTTGTTTATTTGTTTTAATATTTAGTTGTTTGATCATTGGTTTGCCTTTGTTTTATAGGCTAGGGCAGTCGCAAATGACCCAATGCAAATGTCTAAATTCCGTCAGGGTCCACTCAAATGATCTTTCTGTGTAAATGTAAGAGGGACTAAATTAATAATAAGAAGCAAACATCCAAAAACACACTCAGAGTCACCATAAAATAACCTATTACTTGCTCATGTCACAGGGCTGATGAAGTCAACCATTAGGGGCACTCGAGAGAATATGTGTTGAAGATTGGCTTGCTTGTGGCAACAACAACTGCCCAAGCCAAGTGCTCTGCTCGACCACAGTGAACCAAGCGGAGATGATACTATTCAAGTGCTCTTGTTGAATGGACAGAGCACCCTAGTGGCCATGTTCCAGGCCAAAAATTTGACTAAAAACCAGAACCAAAAAGCAGTGTTAATCGTAACACGTGAACTTACTTATCAAAGACCAAATATGTCCTAAACTTTTACTCTACAAGACAGAATTTTAAACTTAAAACACAATCTTAATGTGCCCCGTAACCTGATCGGTTTACACTCAACACATATGATATGATACCAAGCAGATGTCAACACTACTCATAAAGAACAGGAGAGTTTGTTTTCTCATGTGTTGGGTGACATGACAGTAAGACAGTCATTGGGTATTTACTCAAGGCTGTAAGGCCATTGTTGTCCCTCAGCCTCTCCCTAAGGTCACAGGCATCAACTTAATTAAAGCTGACACACTGAAACATCATCCCTACAGCTGGTTCAACAAACCTGTCAAAACACAACAGAACCCATACAGGTTTAAGAAATATAGATCTGATGAACAATTTTCTTGATCAGAGGAGAAGACTGCTTGAACCTAAGAGACAACTGACAAAGTATGACACACATACAAAATGTAGGCCTACAGTATATAATAAAATTATAGTTTATGGTAAATGCTGATTGTGCATGCACGTTTTAAATAGTTTTTGCTGAATTAGCAAGCCCACACTGCTACTCAAATCTGTATTGCACATTTAACGACAACAACCATAATAATAACACTGATAATAGTGAGAAAACCACATGATGAATCAAAGTTCAACATAGCTTTTCCACAAGCTGAGGTACATACTAACATATGGAAGGTGCTCAGGTGTGTCATGCACACAACTACAAAACAACATAATGGTAAAAAAACCTAATGTACATCATTGATTTAAAAAAACATAAGATAACATTTATTTTATTATTATCTCCACTGTAATACAATTAAATATTAAAACGCAAGCCTGTCTCTTTTTCTCAAATGTCCATTTTAATGATCAACAACAGCCATAATAAAAGTATAAGAAGCTATACAATAAGAAAAGGCAAACAATTCAGTCAAACATACAAAGTCAGAGTTCTTGTAGGCTACAACGGTGAAGTTAATATAGCCAAAACATATAAAGTTATGAAACTGCACTTTGCCCTCAGACAAAACGATTTGCCAGGGAATAAATTAAAGATTAATGAGAACAAAGATTGCCAGTTAGATACACAAGACAAATGATATTTCATATATAACCACTACAGAGACAGGCAAAAGTCAGGACTAGTCAAGATAAGGCTGGTCCAGGCAGGGTTAATGAACGCTCAGCACCAGGTGATCGACTGGATCGCTCAACTTTTATACCGGTAAACCACAGATTTGATCTTTAAACAACTTCATTGTAGTCTGAAAAACTCTTAAAACTACATTCCGTGACACAATAATAGTATTATTTTTTTAATTATGCAGGTTTTCTCCTCCGCTACTGCTTTCTAATTGTTGCGAGATGTATTCTGGGATACCTAGTTGTCTCAAGTCCCCACCACAAGTCACCTCTCGATGGATCCTCGATAAAAGTGGCGAATCAAGAACACATCCGGGGATTTGAACTGTACTTATGTGAACTTTGAATTGGAACAGGACTTGGTTAGCCTAGTCACAGTGACTGATGTTTCACAAGTCTACAAGTACAGACAAGAATGGATATTAAAAAATGGCCACTGTTACGTGTGTCCATCACATCCTTCAAAACGCCCACAATCCTTTGCACAAATTACAATTCACGAAAAAGAAATGACAGAATAAGACTCATCACTGAGCTTGTCTGAGATCAGGAAATATAAGACAAAAATAATGTTTTTGGCGATGAAGGTAGGTATTTTTGTTTTGGTGTAAATTTATCACTTGACACTAAATTGCTAATGTGAGACACTACAGACGGTGTTCATTCACTGTATTGCATTAAAGCTACAGTATGTAAGATTTTGAGCCACAAGAGGGCGCTGTTTCCAACAATAACAAAGGCGAATCTTGATGACGCTATGAAGGAGAGTGGAACGATGGGAGATGTCGTTTTCAACATCCAGAGACGTATGGAATTAATGAATCATGATCACGGATAAGGTAATTTATTAGTTTTTGTATTACCTGTACGTCTGAACGCGAAATTTTATGTCATGATAATGAATTAACTACAATGAACGCGAAATGTTATGCTATATTATCATGTTACAGCTATTTGTCAAATGATTTGTTAGGTTAATGCTGCGTAGTTTTAGGATGTTTATAGTTAATGAAGTGTTGTTTTACGTGTTCAAACCAATCGTAGTAAAATTAAATTTGAGCGGACATTTGCAAGTAATGGCTTAATATTTTTAACAACAGATATCCGATTGTATTTATAATTGCACTGCCTTAATCTCGGTCACGGACTGGCCGGCCAATGTGGGCCGGCCCACCTTGTACAGAATATAAAATAATGACGGAAATCATAATAGGCTATTACATGCGTGGGTACGGGGACGCAGCCGACAATTTTGTATAACTTATAATGTTGATATAGGCTATCGCATCACGATAGTGTCGTGGGCAAGTGTGCCATCATATAATGTGGGAGACCCAAGTTCGTGTCCCAGCTAGAGGAACTTTTTTTTATTAACGCATTTGTCCACGTGATATTGCGGAAACCAAGGATAGTGCGGATATTGCGTCACTGACAGGCGACATTTTTTTCCGGGACGGACAATTATTTAAAATTGGAATTTCTCTGAAATAAAAAATCTTTGGAGACTTTTGGGATATTGTAAGTAGCTACATACCTGCAGGAAATATATCACACTGTCCAAGTGATTTTTGTATCTTTTATTACAAAATTGTTACATATTGTATCTTTAATAGAAAGCCATTTACTATAAAGGTATTTAATACAAAGTATTTTACCAAAATTACGTTTTAATAGTAGCCTATATTTTCGTGTCATGGCCGTGGGGGCGGGAACATGTGTGATGTAACCATGCAAGGCTCCAGAAGTAAGTTAACGTTACTGGACTAGAAAAGAGGACACCGCCTCACTAGTATGCAGCCTTTCACTAGAGAAGCAACCCATGAGTGAGTTATTGAATCATTCATTCAACGCACAGACACAGTTGACTCCGATTTTACTTCTTTTGGCGAACCATATGGCAATATTTCGTCTAATGCATTTCAATTAGGTCTAATTTAGGCCTAATTTCTAGCTTCCTGTACTGTTTCTCGTGTGGTAACGTACTTACCGCTATGACGCAAAACTGTTCATTAAATTAAAAAAAAACATCGATTCAACATTAATACACACTATAGGAATTATCTCGTCACAGTTCCTTATGTTACAGTTGTAGGCGATTGTCAAAAAAGTCAAAAACACAAACAGACACAAAACCACCAACAAAAACACATCACAACACTTAAGCTAGCCTTGTTTAAACCCCATTGTAAGCAATCGACAAGTTCGAAAACTGGCAGAAAGGCACTTACCAGTAGTTGTTGTTTGGGATCAAATCAAGCCCTCGTAGTATTAGCCTACTGTACATTCCAAAAACACGACGCAGAACAACGCGATGTTCACTCTCGCTTGAAGGCCTCAGACTATCCACCTGGTACAAATACAACATTTTCATTGGCGGATGAACCTGACCATCTGTAATTAGATTTGTATCATTTGTACTGTATAGGGATTCACAACAACATATTCTGTTTTGCTTGTAACTGTCAAAGAAAAAATTCTGATTGGATAACGCTATTTATTTTGAGGTGGCAACAGAGAATTCTGAATCTGACATTTTATGAATTTGCTTAATAAAATTATATGTTGTTAATAATTAATATATCAATTTAATAAAATAGTATTACTTATTGAAACATTAATATTTTAAAAATATTAATAATATATCAGTGTTTTCTCTCACTCCATGAGCAGTAGGATATGGCTATACTGTATGATGTGTATCATGTCAAACAAAAGTTTTTAGCTGTGACTTTATTTGCAATATTTCCTTTTATACATAATTTGAATAATGAGTGAATCAACTTGCAATATAATTTTACAATTAAATGCAATACAATACTAGCTTATGAAATAATTAGCTAGATATTAATAATATTGAAGTAATTAAAGGACAGGTGAGTTTGAAATGGTTTGCATGTATGTAATAGACTGTAATAAAAGTATTATTTAATATATGTAATTTCATAAAGATTTGAATGTATGTAAATGATGACATCAAATACGCTATCCCTGAAAAGAATTCTTGTTTTCTTCTCATTCACCTTGTAGTCACATTCACAAATCAGTTGGGCAACTGGGCAGACATTGCCCCATGGAGTTGCCTGCTTACGTGCGTATGAAAATAAGTGTCACTCTGGGCTACATTCAAAGGCAGTTTCCACACATACACAAAATGTCAGTCTTTCAAATGGATATCAGCATGACACCCTGCAGTGAAGTTTTAAATATTTGGGAGGGGGGAGAAGAAAAAATAACTTTTGTTCTACTACCCCTCCTATTACAGAAACGAGCACACACACAAACAGAGAGAGAGAGAGAGAGAGAGAGAGAGAGAGAGAGAGAGAGAGAGAGAGAGAGAGAGAGTGAGAAGCCTTTTAATTAAGATTGTATGTATTAAGATGACTCCCCCCTCCAAGCAATCATTATAATTGTGTTTTACTGGCCTTGGAACTTGTTTAGGCAAGGATCCTGGCTTTATTACAATATTTTTCCAGAGTCTTTTAAGCAAAGACTGTTTTGATGACATGCTTTCACCCTACACACGACTCTTTTGAGAGCATTCTAATGCTTGTTAATGAGAGAGTCCAACTTTCATTTGAACACAGCTTTCATTAGTTAAATGCCTGCTCCTTGGGGAACGCAAGATTTTAATTACCAAGAGGCCGTTCATAATTTTGACTGCTTTGAGAAGCATGCTTGGAATATTCTCTGCCAGGTTTCAATTGTTTTGTCTTCATTCTTGCCGTTTTTGAGGAATTCAACTTCTCAAAAATTAATTTGAGAGAGCAGCTTTTCAAGGCTGTGCTCAGTGGATAAATAAATATATATACATACATATACATGAAGACGGCACATTTAAAATTAGACCACATGTTGTCTTTGGAAAAAGTATTTTATATACAGGTGAAACTCGAAAAATTAGAATATGGTGCAAAAGTTCATTTATTTCAGTAATTCAACTTCAAAAGTGAAACTAATATATTATTTAGACTCATTACATGCAAAGTGAGACATTTCAAGCCTTTATTTGTTATACTTTTGATGAGTATGGCCTACAGCTTATGAAAACCTTTTCACAATATTCTAATTTTGAATTTGGGGTTTCATAAGCTGTAAAACAAATAAAGGCTCTCACTTGGCATGTAATGAGAATATATTAGTTTCACCTTTTAAGTTGAATTACTGAAATAAATGAACTTTTGCACAATATTCACATTTTTCGAGTTTCACCTGTATGTTTCTATTCAAACGCATAGTAAAAAATATCAAAAACCAGCATATACTTAATCATAATGTGCATGCAGGATTATATATCATACTCTTTTGTTTCCATCTTAATTGAACAAAGACAATCTTTTGCATGTGCTCAAATGCTTTTGTGTGGTAACAATTACAACTCAACAGACATATCATGCCCAGCCAGGAGTAGCACTAGCTCGTGGTGAGATCCTCTGACAAGTAGTGCAGTGACTCCAGGCACTGGCGGCTGGGAAATTACTCCTAGCCGTTAGCTCCCGATGCTAATTGTTTGTATTAAACAGTGTCTGACAGGAAAGGAAGTGTGCAGAGGCGCTGAGAGCAGCGACAGGTCGTGTTAGCGTAGTGACAGTTGACTGGGCAGCCTGGAGCGGAGCTGGAGAAAGACTCTAATCTGCCCTGCTCGTTACTCTTGTAGCCCATGGCACCTCTGAGACCTCTTGTTCTGTGGAAGAAACCCACTGCTGCTACATCACAGCCACATTCTCTAAGAGAACATGTTAAATAACAATATGACTTATGCTCCAGGAAAGGACACTCACATCAAAACATTTCTCACTCCCTTTTGTTATTTCTTACTGTAAACCCATAAGCAAGTGGAGTCATTGTTTACTCTAAACTCGTAGGACTTTCTTGTATATAAATCGGACGGGTCAGATTCTCGAGTTAGGCCTACTCATTATTAGTGAAAAATTAGATACAACTCTCATATAGCTTAAAAGTCTTTATTATGCTATAGTATATATGTATATGCATGTATGTATGTTTAATTTGTGCCCTTTTTGAACGTAAAAGTTCCAGCTCCCGATTATAATTTTAACTACAATTGTATGGAAAAGAGGGTCTAGTAGATTATTCAACATTTTTATTATTTTGTACTCCGCAGAATTAAAACGGGTATGAAACACCATGATGATGAGTAAATAATGACAGATTTTTCCTTTTTGGTTGAACTATTCCTTTAAAATGAGATCTCTCTTCAATGATTGTACAGTAAGAAGCTTTCAGAATGTGTCATTTTGTCGAATTGTTTAACCATTTTTGGTGGCTATTACCAATATGTGTAAGAATCAAGGACTATAGCCTAAAACATAGACTCTCGCAGTGGAATGAGGGGAGAGAGAGAAAAAAACTACAAAATCAGTGCTGAGGAGTGGGGAAATCTCCTAAGTGATTTTCTAGGCTGTTACACCCGCTGTGCGTGGGTATTGAATGATTCCCAGAGGTAGTTAAGTTTGCTTTAGGCTATTTTAGGCTCATCTTAAGAAGATGGAAACACGACTCTGTAAATGTTTGTTCAACTGTCTGTGTCTGCGGGGAGATGGAAGCTCCTTGAAGCGATTACAGCAAATCAAACACGAACATTTTATTGCTATAAACGCCATTTTACATGTGTAACTACTTGGGGATTGGTTTGGAGATAAATGAAGAACATATGGAACATGAGCGTTAGCCTTTTGCAGGCTGCGTTAAGTGTGTCCACTGTAGCTCCAGGCTGAGACAAGAGAAGAACAGAGTAACGGGCACTGACCCTCTCAGGCCTCTTGCCCCAGCAGATGGAGGAGAAGGCAGAGCGGGCACAAAGTGCTGGCACTGCCCATTTTGGCACCACTGGAAAGTGCCAAAGCAAAGCAGAAAGCCAAGATGTGAATCCTTTGTCTGTCTTCATAAATACAGTCTCCCCACACCCAATGGCAACTGTATTTTCTCTCCTGTTAGTCGTTTTTTGTTAAAGATTAAAATGTTTTGGCTAAATTAAATGCCTGACAGAAGATTTTCTGTTTTTTCTTTTTCTATTCAAACCAAAATCATTATAATATGAAGCTAGAATTATCAGGTATTACAGCTATAAATATTTGCATAAAGGAATATTATGGGTTCAGTACATGTTAAGCACTTGTGGCTTAATGTTGATTACTACCCTTTTTTTTTTGCTTTTCTGTAACAAAAAATCTGGTTTACAGTGAGTCACTTACAATGGAAGTAAATGGGGCCATTCCGCAAATGTTAAAATACTCACTGTTTCAAAAGTAAAGCCACAAGATGTAAACGTAAAGTTAAATACAATTTTACAACTTAATTGCCATGACAAGCAATGACAATGCCTCAACCATAAGCAACTGTAAAAATTTTGATTTACAAATAAATACATAAATTGTAACGGAATAATTAATGGAATCTATTATTGAATATAAACTTCACATGTCTGCTATTAAATCCTCCAAATATTAGCCCCATTCACTTACATGAAGTACCTTTCTGTAACCTGAAATATTTTGCTGCTCCTTTTTTTTTTAAAGAAAATGTAGGGCGAGTCTAAATCAATGTTAAATAATTATTCCATAAATGCTGTTGATTGTGCCAAACTTGTACTGAACCCAGAATATTCCTTTAAAGAAGATGCTTATGAACCATTTCATCACATTTTTACATTGTGGACGTCAAATAATCATTAAGACGCGAGTTAAATGTGCTGTATGTCATAAGAAAAGCTCTCACAGTGCCCAATTAACTAATTAGCATGTCTCAGTTGACTCATTATTGTTTTTCAATCCTTCCACCATTTTTGAACATATGTAACGCATATGCTCACCAATCACAACTCCCTCTGAAACGCGGCTCCACTTTATAACAAAACTAGCAGCACAAGAAAGAAAGAGAGGGAACGGCAGACAGAAGAGAGTTTTTTTTTCAGGCCGTGCCGGCTCCTTTGGAAGGAGCTTCTTGCCAGGCCACCTGTCTGTGCTCATGCCAGCTGTACGTTTGCGCTGAGGAGTGTCACAAACGCTCCACGCTTCCAGCAGCACATTAGCTGCACTTGGCACTTCTTCCTCATGTGAAGGAAGAAGCGGCGAGAATCAGATGGATACATTTTGCCTGGGGTTGGGGGGGGGGGTTCTGAAGGAGGGGGTTGTGAAGGTTGAGTGGCTGTCGGGTTTTTCCTTCATTTTTTTTATTTTTTTTCCCTCTTTCGGTTCGGTTCAAGAGAAGGAGTGCCAGTGGGAAGCAGAGACACCTGGTGCTGCCTTCAAGCAGTAGCTAAGTGGAAGGGAACAACTTGGAAAGAGGTATTGTTTCACACACCTTACCTCCACTACAGTACATCCGCCTTCTCTGAGAAGCGTTCAGACGGCGAAACGGTGCCCAAACTTCAATCTAAATCGTTAGATTGCGTCCAAGCGTTAAATGCAGAAGGCCAAGTAAAGACAGCGCTAAGGGGGGCCAGTCGATGGCGAGCTTTCAGTGAAGTTTCTCTGAAGGTTTCTGAAGAAACTCAAGTGTTTTTATTTATTTAAATTCTTTTCAGTTGGACGGAAATTGACTTTTGGAAGCTTTGTTGTCGGGGTAAACACAATCTGTAGGGTTTAAAAGAAATAATTGTTACTAAATAAAACTGGCATTCTTTTAGAGCTGAGATTAAAAGGATTATCCTTCGCTCGTTTCCGTCCCATGTCCTCCTTACCGGTCTATACGGTAAGGCCTACTGCACTCACACGGGTAAATTAGCAGCAATCAGCTCCCCTCCCTAAGGAATCCGAGTAGTCAAGATAATTGCAGCAACATTTGCCAACAACTCTGACACAACCTGACATTTCCAGGAAAGGTAAATGGCTAAGGCACAACGCTGGGAAGGAGAGATGAGCTGATGAAAAGCCATTATGGACACAATAATTGGATAAATGGCCATCAAAGTTAAGAGTAAGATGGATGACGGTGGATATTGAAAAAACAAATATTGGTGAAGCTTTTTAACACATGCACAAGTGTGTAATGCATAATTGGAATAATGAGCTGGTTAATTTTTGGATGATATTCATGTGCTAATACATTAGTGTTCAATAAGCTATATTGGTACATCTTGTCAATGCAGTTTATTAATAATAATAATGTTACTTTTGGGAAGGAAGATGGTTCTCCTTTAGATAAACAAGGATACATTTAATATCCAATGCATTTATAGTGTCAAAATTGGAAATCGTTATAAATGTACATACATTAATTGAGTTTTGCATGATTGAATCATAGATTGCAACATGATTACATTTCCTTGTGATTTTAGATTTTGTTGTTAATCACCGTTTTATAATATTTATTTTTCCAGTTCAAATTATCAGATGGAAAACAGCATAACATATTTAAAATAATAATAATGAAAACATCAAATAGAAACGGAGAAAAAAGTGTTATAATAATATTGACAGGAACTATGGGAAACATGAGGAACTGAAATAAACTGCTCTCAGGTACATTGAAGACCAATATGAACAGTATTACAACTGGCTCTCGTGAAATACAGTTTTCCCACCCTCCAATGTTCTTCCAGCACCTGAAAACAAGATCTGTAGTGCTGTTATCTGCTCTGTGAGAGAACAGATGTGTTTGCTAGAGCGCTTCATCGTTCCATGAGGCAAGAGGAAACACTGTAATGACAAAGTGTGTTGTTGTAGCCTGGTTTTTCCTTTCAAATAAACACAGACAAAGCAGTTTGATGGGAACTCAGCTCATACATTATCTTTATCTCTTTATCTTCCTCCGCCGCTATACCTGTACCTGGGCTCATTATGTTGCAGCAAGACATTTTACTGGACTTTTTGAGAGTTCAGAAGCAAGAGCAAACACAACGGGTTTTGTTTTAGTTTAGTTTCATTGAATTTTGTTTGTTTTGTGTGTTTTTCACTTGTTTGTTGTTTTGATTTAGTTTGGTTTGTTTTTGTTTGAATAGCTTTGTGTATTTTTCTTTTGATTTTTTTTTTTTTTTTTTTTTTTTTTTTTTTGAATAGCTTTGTGTGTTTTTCTTTTAATTTGTATGTTGTTTTGTTTTAGTTTGGTTTGTTTTTTGTTTGAATAGCTTTGTGTATTTTCTTTTGATTTGTTTGTTTGTTGTTTTGTTTTTGTTTAATTTGGGTTTTGTTTGTATAGGTTTGTGTATTTTTCTTTTTCTTCGTTTGCTGTATTGTTTTGTACCCCCGTGTTCTGTTTTAAAATACCTTTTAGTACCTCTCATATCACATTTACACCCCAGGTATAAAACTACCATGAATAATTGGGCTTTGAATTAAACATAGAAACATATTTAAATATATTTTTTTATATGTGCAGCATAAATAACGTTCAACAGAACATTAGGGTTAATTATCTACAGTATATTCAATATATTTAATTTGTTCAAATTTAGAATTCTTTAAGTGTCAATCATAATGGTGATAGATTTCTTGCCACCATCTGCGTGACCCATTGTGCTGCAAATTAATTCCCACACTGACTGGTGAAAAGAAAAGAAACGGTGTCTCTAAAGAATTCTTAATAAGTTCCTCTTTCTTCTTTGTTATAAAATAACTGCTCTAATGTGGCAAAACAGAAGTAGCCTTCCTATTACAAAGCAAAGCAACACAAGGCTTTTTTCCCACTACCCTGCCCCCTCACTCCACTCACTCCACACCGCCACCCTCTTTTGTGTCTCTCTCTGTTTTTCTCAGTCTCTCTTTTCCTCACCTCTTCATCCTGCATTTTATTTCGCAGAGGTGAAATTGAGTCCTGGAGTCTGTCAGGTCTCGTCCGACTCTCTCAAGGTGAGAGGACATGCCTCCCCTGGCCCGGTGCCGGTGGGTTCTCCCATCTCGCAGAACCGTTTAGGGAGATGGGACGGACAGTGAGAGTGACAAGGAGGTCAGCTTCACGGCTTCCGGGGAGAGCAGATGGCCCTCGGTGTGGGCTTTTTTGTCCATCATTGTTTTTCCTTTTTTCCAGGGGAATGTGCTGAGAACACAATGGCCTGGAGTGAGTGAGTTAGAGCTCCTGGCAGGGAGAAGGCCAGCGCAGAGCTCTGGATGTTGGGTCTAAATCCCCTTTACCTCAGGGAGGGACTAACAGCTCTCTTCCAGCCAAGGTTACTAAAGACCCATCTAGCCATTGCACTGTTTAACCCAAAGAGAAAGTAACGACCTGGCGTACCACACCATGCAACATTCAAGGGTGTCTTGTCCTTAACTTTTAATTATATATTTAAAGGGATAGTTCATTGAAAAAAGCTAATTCAGTCATCATTTATTCACCCGTATGTCATTCCTTTCGTATTTTTATGTGGAACACAAAATAAGACATTTTGAAGAATGTTTGGATCACGTTTGTCAATACAGTGAAATTTAATAGGGTCCAAAACAACAACATTGGACCCCATTTACTTTTTTTGTGTTCCACAGGAGAAAGTAAGTTATACAGGTTTGAAATGACATTGGCGTGAGTAAAGGATTTATACATTTTATTTTTTTCTGTGCACAATATCAGCTTTTCAAGCATTACAATATCTTGCAAAATCTCAGTAAAAAGTGCTTTATGATTTTTTTTCTTTTATTTATAGCCTTTTCCTAGAATTCAATAGAGTGCGTGTTATTTAATTTGATTCAGTTGTTTTATATATGCATCGTGCATAATATTTATAATAGCTGTGAGTGTTTTTTACACTATCTGATGCCAGAAGACAGGTGCAGTCACTTCCCAGGAAACTGCTGGGTGTGTCTTTCGCCCAAAGTGACATCTGCTGATGCTGTTAAACCATAAAATAACAAACATCGAATATAACAGCGTCTACAAATAATACAGCCTGGGGCACATTTAAACCTGTTGTTTATATGCTGACACAAAAGTGTCTCTGTCAGGTTTGAAGTGTGCGTTTTTATTTTGAAGATGATAAGAGGCCATTAAACTGAAGTAAGACATCACTGGAACTCTGAACATGCCTCAGACCCCCAGGCAATTACGCTCAGGACATGGAGAAAGTCGTTTCCCTTTGTCAGGGACAACACACTGTGGCGTTGCATTTTAAAGGAAGTTCTAGGTAATTGAAAAAAAGGAAATTCGAGAAGTGTCTGTAAAGGGCTTTTGTGATGATTGTTCAGCTCTTCTTCTTTCATGCATGAAAGAGTTCCCCTTTGCTCTTTTAAGACTGTGGAGAGGAATAAGAACGGGCAAACTTCTCCGAGAAGTATTATTGGTTTGATATACGCTTCTCTAAAAATGACCCTTGAGCTATTTTAACATAACCTCAAACTGCTTGCATTAGTAAGGCAGGTAGAATGCTTTTTTTTCTGATGAAAACAAAGAACCTACAGTATGAAACGTCTCATTTATTATTTGTCATTTATAACTGTAACAATTTTTGTGTATAATATGACGCATAAAAATGCGAAAAATATGAAAGTTAGTGGGTTTCAGTGTTTTAGACCACACTGACTTTCATTCAATGGACAAAAACAGTTGAAACCTATATTTTCTTTAGTGTTCCACGGGTTTTTGTAATGACATGACGATGAGAAAATAATGACAGAATTTTCATTTTTGGGTGAACTATCCCTTTAAGTGTGGTGAGGACAAAAACATCTTGTCACAGGTCATAAACTAATGAATTATGAAACTGGTGTTGCTATTGAACATATTAATTTTAATGAAGCAAATGATACTGTAATTTTTCCATTGATGGCATTATGAACGTTTCCCTGGGGATTAACATCACTCGACAATTAGACGCACAGCAGTGCGTGACAATCACAGGGGGGCCGCCATCATAAAAGAGATGGTCATTTTACACTCAAAGAGACAGATCATGTCTCTCGTGAGATTGATCACATGTACACACAAATTCTTGTCCGAGTGCCACATCTGAAACTGCTCAATTGCATAGTACAAAGGTACGTTGCCCCCATTTTAAGAGTCTTAAACGCATGGATACGACACACAGACCAAAAGACCAAAGATTAAAACGCTTTGCACTTTAAACTTTACAATGTGGAGCAGGAGTGTCATGAGCCTTTTTTATTATTTTTTTTAGAGGCTTTGCTCACTTTTTGCTCTTGATGAATTTCTGCCCAGTTCTCAAAAATTTAACACTATATCTCTCAGTTATGACTTTATAGTTGTGTCCCAAATGATGCACTATATGCACTATGTACTCAACCGTGTAGTGTATGAACTTTATGGTTATTTTGTCATTCAACATCAGAATCTGATAGCCCCTCCCCCTCCGCTACGTAATTAAAGCTGCGACAGTCGAGTGCATGACATGTCCATGGGGAGGGAGTTTGTATTTAGGATTTTATGGCTGACTTAAAATAAAAATGCTGTCATCATTTACGCAACCTGTATGCATTTATTTCATTTGCTAAACACAAAGAAGATATTTTTAAGTTTCAGTTCCCATTGACCTCCATTGTATTTTTTGTCCACACAATGGAAGTCAATGGGAACCGAAACTGTTTAGTTATACGACATTCTTCAAAATATCCAATTTTGTTTTCAGTGGAAGAATGTATACTGGTTTGGAACAACATGAGAAGTAAATGATGACAGATTTTTTTTTTTTTTGGCTGGACTATACCTTTAATAGTCCATCGATCAATCCATTCTCTGCAGGGTCGTGGGCCTTTTAATTGTATTTTTTCCATTAGCATAAAAGGTGCCCACCGTAAAGTTGTTTTATATTTTTGGAAGCTACATTTAAAATGAACGAGCTCAAAAATCTGCAGGTGCTTGTTTGAACTGGCGTGACACTTGATGTAAAGGATCAGGGAGTGGACGTGAGTAACCTCAATGTCTTGTTAGAGAGAGAGTGATTGGAGGATGTCACTGCTCATTCAACAGGGGCTCAGGTGTGGCCAAATATGCCCAGCGCTGCTGCTTCCTCATGCACGCAGCCTTCATTACACACTCTCTTTGAAACTTGAGGCCAATTCATCTCTGCTCGCACGTTTTTTTCCCGCTTTCCGACATTATACTCAGACATGCGAGCGTGTCTAAGTCATGTGAGCGTCACACACACACTTGTTTAAAGCATAAACCATCATAAATTAAGTCCCAATGATGCATTCGCACACAATAGCACCTTTTTCATGATTGCTCTGGTTTGCAACCCCCCTCTCCCAGGTCGCCACGTGCAGATAAGTGGACAGTCAGTCAAACAAAAAGGGACATGCATTTTGAATACATATTCACACAAAAGGCAAGTCACGGATGTGAGACACACACTTGTCACACTGTCGTCCCTCGTGGAAACACAAAAGAGCACACCAGAGCGAGAGAAAGACAGCAACCCGGCGGTCCTGGGGTCTCTCGTGTCACTCAAAAGTTGTTTGGGTTTTTTGGGATGGAAACATGTTGTTGTCACTGGTTGTTATTTAAGAACTCAAGATAAAAAGGGGGGCTTGTTTTGGCATGAACTCGCAAAGCTGTCAGCACAAATGAAGCTATCGGTGGAACCTTTTTTTTCTTCTTCCTTGTGCTCAGAAAAACACCAAAGAACGTCCAAAACGAGGAATAGTTGATGAGGTGATAAGAGCGCCTGTTGGGGGGCAGGCAGGTGGGGGTAAATCTGCTAACTGCACCCCTGAGGGTATTAGGACTGGGCCGGGGAGGGGTCAACCTGATGAAATGGAGGCTAATGACCCCATAACCCCTGATTAAAGGGCAGGAGATCAGAATGCACACCAGAGCCTATAATGGAAATCAAAAACCTGGAAATTAAATGAAGATTTAATTAATGCAAAATCTGCTTCTTAATGAGACACTGAAAGCAGCTTCCTTTTATAAGCGCTTGCGTCCTCTAGGGAGTGATACACATATATTGTATTTACATTATCCACCTCCCACATATTCGTGCGTGCTCACACACACTACACATGCTAGCAGACGTACATTTCCTTGTGTGTATGTTTATTAAAACTCTTCTAGTATATCACTTTGGTTAAGTGTTACAACAAGAAAAAAATCATTTGTATATAATATGTTAATATTTTTTTTTTTTTTACATTTTATTTAAAATAAAAATGAGCCTATTCAATTTTAAATAAATGCTGTTCTTTTGAACTTTCTATTCATCAAAGAATTCAGAAAAAATTCACAATTTCAACAAAAATTTTAAGCAGCGCAACTGTTTTAATGTTGATCATAATAAGAAATGAGCACCAAAGTGGCATATAAGAATGATATCTGGATCATGTGACACAGACGACTGGAGTAATGATGCTGAATAAAGGATAAATTACATTTTAAAATGAATTAAAATAGAAAACAATTATTTTTTCAGTGACATAGAAGAGTTTTAAAACATATAAAGTGAGCAGTGAACTCTGCCTTAAAAAGTTTCTTGACTTAAAGAGTGTTTCTTGTATAATATATTGTTATTATTAATATTAATAATGCTATATTATTTCTTAAGCAGTGAACTGTGTGAAGAGTGTTGCTAAACTGTTAATGTCCAACAAGAAATTTGATAGTTGATGAATAAGTAAAAAAAAAAAAAAAAAAAAGATAAGGTAACTGACATTCATTTTAAAATGACCTTTTAGCTTTTCGTAGTTCACTTAAATTGCCCTGCAGTGTGACAAATTAATTTTAATAGTCCTAATACTTCATGTAACCACTCAGTTAATATGAGGTCATAAAAACGGCATGTATAATTATACAAGTATTTTAAAAATAGTTTTAAATGAAGTGTAGCATGTCACACTGCAGGTTAACAACCCAAATTCAAATTTTAATCAGCGTTATCAGATGTATTTTTTTAAAGACTTTGTTTTACATTTAGAAACATCATAACCCATCTTGTTGTCCTCATGCCAAAATGTGTCCTGCTGCAGGGAGTGATAATGCCCCCTACGCCACTGTTTGCTTATTCGATAGAGTGGATCAGTGTGTGTGAATCAGCACTTCAAACACAGAGAGATAATCGTACATGTACACACACAGTCAGAACCATCACTATACACACTGCCAAACTGCAAAGTCTGTCTAAAACAGTCAAAGTTTTAGCGACCCTTATACCGTCGAGCAAATATATGCCATTGGAGGGGCGGGAAACAACCCCGATGATCTCTTTCTTAGGAATTACATTGACATTCTTCTGCTGGTCTGTATTAGTGGCAGGGCAGGTGAAAAAGTTGAAGGTGAAGGCAGGTAGTAACCCGTGCTCTCTGTCTGACTTTGGCATTTAATGGAGCTTCTAAACTGTGTCTTGTTTTGACAGATAGGAGCAAAATTAGCACTTGACCTATCTGATGTGACATTCCACCCCACCCTTTCCCTTACGCACGGCACAAGCGGTTTATGAGGGTGGTATCCTTCTCTCTCCACAGGCCTTTATTTCTAAAAGAAAAGAGGGGATGAGAGAGGAGAGCAGAAGGGGGGAGAGGTGAGAATAGATTATGGTGTGTGGGTGTTCGGTTCAGTACACACAGCACATGTCTCCCCCTGCTGGTGAAGGCAAGCCATTGAAGAAAACACCGTCTTTCAAGAACTCTAAATTGATTTAAAGCAACCAAATGATATGTAAAGTTTAATGTCCACCTTATTTTTAAGGTAAGAGCGGGTGAGGCCTTCTGTAACTTTAATGTGGGAGGTGGGTTGTGGTGTCTTCCGCTTCCAGTTAAATTAGCTGGATACAAAAAGTCTGTTATGCTGCTTGATACTGCAAATTGCTATTTGATATATCCATGTACTGCACTTTGTCATTCTTCTAGTTATTTGCCTATAGTGGCTTAAGTAGTGGAAGTCTCACAAAAAAAATATTGTGGGTAGGCTACCAATGTGTAAAAAATATATATATATATAGTATTATAATATAATAACTCTATTAAAAAAATTAACGATGCCTTTTCTGTCCTAATATCAAGTTTTCATCCTTCCTGAATGTAAAGCAATTTGTTAGTTCGGCCCTTTGCGTGAGGAACCCTGGTTGGTCAGTTTATACGAGAGCGTTTTCAACTAAAAACTTAAAGGAGAACTCCGGTCAATTTTAACATTGAACTCAATTTTTTGTAAATTTGGAGTGCTGTCAATACAGAGAACAACGTCAAAAATCGGTGTTGCCAACACCGTGTTATCCTATTTTTAAAATTTGCACCCTATTGACTTGAATGGGGCAAATTTTAAACCTGCTTTTATTTCTCTTATCATCCTTGATGTGTCATACAAGTGCCCAGCCATGTTGAGTGATTCCTTCAGAGTGAACACGGTAAATCTGACTGCAGTAGATGTGAAAGATATGAATAAAATTTTTATTTCAGCCAGCGCAAATACCTGTATTTACATCCTGTTTTCGGTCGAAGTCCAAAGTAGTCGATTGTCGAGTTCACGCGCATAGGTTTAGTTACCTATGATCACGCGCGTGAACTCGACAATCGACTACTGTGGACTTCGACCGAAAACAGGAACTAAATAAAGGTCTGTGCGCTTGTTGAATTAACATCATTTTTATGAATATCTTTCACATCTACTGCAGTCAGATTCACCGTGTTCACTCTGAAGGAATCACTCAACATGGCTGGGCACTTGTATGACACATCAAGGATGATAAGAGAAATAAAAGCAGGTTTAAAATTTGCCCCATTCAAGTCAATAGGGTGCAAATTTTAAAAATAGGATAACACGGTGTAGGCAACACCGATTTTTGTCGTTGTTCTCTGTATTGACAGCACTCCAAATTTACAAAAAATCTAGCTCAATGTTAAAATTGACCGGAGTTCTCCTTTAAAACTTTGTGCGTTCTGGCCGTTCAGTTACACGACAACAGGGTTGTAGGGGCCTAAAAAACTTTTGAAAACCGTTTTCTCAAAGTGCAATTTTTTTAGAAAACAATACTGTTATAGTCTACAACAATTACAACATCGTGAGTTTGTGAAAACAGTGAAGCCATGCGCATGCGTATTACGTGTTCTGTCTATACTGTAGGCGCGTAGTGTTTCTTTCCAAAGTGACATCGCCAACTACTGGCCTGGTTGCATAATACTGTAGGATTGCGGAAGAACGTTGTCATCTGTACGTGAAAAACGCTTAAGTCAAAAATCTGATTTAAATAACCTGTTTGCTCAGATTCGTCTCATATCTTGTCTAGGTGTGACCCAAAATAAAGGTATAAAATCAGGTCCACAATCAGAGCTTTACGTAATTCACATGGAATTAAAAGAAGAAATCAGTGTTCGATGTGATAAAGCCGGCATCATGCAGTTTTAAGCAGACCGCACTGCTTATATTTGTTAGAAAGTTCTCCATAATGCAGTGAATGATTGAATGCTCATGATACGAGATGCCATTTCCTGGGTTATGCACTGGAGATTAGTGCTGTAACTGCTGTTTCAGCCTTGTAGTACTTTTCCCCCTTGACCTCAGATGTCTTAGTAAGACTCTGCCATATGTCTGAGTGTCTTTATTAAATGCTCACACAATTTCAACATGCTTTACAGCTTAAGGCCAGCCATATTTTTTAAATCGTGCTTTCAACTTAATAAAATGACATACGTTCAGCCGTCACGGCAATCTCCTTAGCTCGACTTGAAGATTTTTGTAAGCGTCTCTGACCACCGAAACAAAGTCATTTCATCACTGCAAGCAATCCCAAAAGTGCTTCTTTTAGATGATTGGAAAATCCATTGTCTCCATGTCTCATGATTAAACTAGTTTTAGTGAAATTAGGACAATGTAGACTTGCCCTCACACTAAGATTCTTCTTCATTTTACTGAGAAATTTGATCAAAGAAAAAGCACAGGCGGAGGATTTGAAAAATCTGAGTGACAATATTCATTTGCCGAGATGATCGGCGAATACCTCGCTCGATTTAGATAAAGTAGTCAATGTGTAATCTGTGTTGGAATCAGGACAAGCATCTTAACCAAAAGAGACCGACTGAAAAATCACTGGGGGAAACTGTGTAATGCAGGTTTGAGGAAGTTTAAAGCAGAAGTGTGAGAGGAAGTGAAAAATCACAAGTGAGATTTACTTAGAAATATAGCTTCACAGATTGTTCATCTGAGAAAAATACACTGGTTATCTTATATGTTTGGAAGCCTGTTGCACCGCAGAGTAAGAAAATAGATCAAAAGTTAGCTGCAATATTATACCTCACTATTATGACTACTTGTAACCTACAATGTTACATTATTTCTTGCAATGTGACTTTAAATCTCTCAATTGCAAATTTGTTTCTCACAATTGCGACTTTATTATCCACAATATCTTTCAATATTACTTTATATCTCGCAATGTGTCTTTGAATCTCACAATTGCAACTTTGTTTCCCACGACTTTATAACTCACAGCTGCTTTTATATATATATTTTTAATATTTTTAAAACTATATCACAATTAAAAGTCAGAGATTTCATTGTGAACTCAAACATTTCTCAAAAATCTGGGTCATGATATCTTATATTTTATAGTTCTACGATCTTACTGCATGTCACCAGTTGTCTCATTTGTGTCTATTTTTATTTCTCCCTAGAAACATCTGTTGAAACACGACTGAGAACTCCTGAGCTATGGAAAAGCGACCTCTGAGCAACAACTCTTTCCTCTGGAAACCGGAATGCAGAGAACAGAACCAGAGTTCAGCGGGAGCCAGGCGGCTGCGAGGTCGGAGAGGTCCATTATTTAGTGGGACAGAAGGAGTTTGCGAGTGTGTTCACAGGACAGGAGGAGAGATGCGGGTGGAGGGGTGAGTGTCTCAGGTGCGAGTCAGGAGTTTCAGCTCAGCGGCTCTCTGATCAGCCAACAAGCACATCACGCCGCGTTAGCACTGGGTAGGTGAACAGACTGTCGCATCGTGTAAAGGAACGGACACTGTTTCCTGTGGTTCTAATGCCAGAACTGAGTGGGGTGCAGGAGTGCGAGAGAGAGAGAGATAGATGGAGAGAGAGAGGGGAGTTAAGCATGAGCAGACAGATGGAAATTACCCTGGCAAGGTATCAGAGAGAAGCTGCAACAAAGACCTTTGTCTAGTTGCTTTAGAATCCCATGTTTTTTCGCAAACCATAAGATGACGGCCATGCATATTCATCCGCTCATTTGCATGCAAACTTCTGGTCCTGTCCAGATTAGCATTAAATTTTTAAAATGCTGTTTCATGTTGCGAGTAAAGAGGACTACCTTAGGCAGTTTCGAGCATCTTTTCAATTAAACACGCGACAAAAGTCCTTCTTTTCAACAAAACACTCTCGAGCCTGATGTCTGAACAGCTCTTGCGCAGAAGCACGCACATCAGCCGCTCTGGCTGATGCGGACTTTTGAATGCGCCGCTTGTAAGCGCGTGCGAATACGCAGTCATATCAGAAGAACGATGTCGTGCTTTTTACTCTAAAACAATCTTCTTGCCTCCAGGGTTGTGCAATGTAAAGGCAGGCCCAGTGTACATGGCAAAACACAACAAGCTCTTTCACACTACCAATTAGCAATTGTAACATGCTGGCTCTCAAAGCCCCATTAAAATCGCCTGTGGCGTAGGGTACGTCCTCCGTTTTAATAGCTTCTGAAACCCTTTTTGTTGCAGTAGAATGAGCCATTGAAAACTCGAACAGCAGAAAGATGGACTGGATGTTGCGCCGTTCTGTGGTGTACACTTGGACATCTGGTCAGTGGGACATTTGAGAGCAAGGCTGGACCACAGAAGCAGGACACCTAGACTTCTGTCCAAAGTCAAATGAGTACTCAGAGAGGCTTAATAGGGGGGTTAAAATGGCTGACTTCACTCTAATATGGCCTGCGTTGTCAAGTACCGAGAGTCGGAAGTTTGTGACATTAGAGGAAATTGAACTGGCAAAGGAACAAGGCTTTGTACAGAGTCATTTTAACCAATTCTTTTGTGGCCCAAACACATTTTATCTACAGTGTGTAATTTCAATTTGATCTTTTTCTTTTTACAGAGAGAGAGAGAGAGAGAGAGAGTGTGTGCGTGTGTGTGTGCGTGCGTGTGTGTGTGTGTGTGTGTGTGTGTGTGTGTGTGTGTGTGTGTGTGTGTGTGTGTGTGTGTGTGTGTGTGTGTGTGTGTGTGTGTGTGTGTGTGCGCAAGTTATAAAAAAAAGACTCCATAGTAGTGATGCACAATATATATATTGCTACCATATTTGTTGTTGGTCAGTATGAGAGATTTTGTATCGATATCGTATATTTGAAATTAAATTAGATATATTCATTACCACTATTTATTTATTTTTTTACCACCATTTATTTATTATAAGTATTACTATTTTTATTACTATTATCAATATCATTGTGCAGTGTTTTGGTTGTCATCGTTGGTTAACAAGAATTAGTTTAGAGGGAAACTAATTTGAAACTAACCCTAGTTTGAGGGCGTCACATGTAATAGTTCATCACAGCATACATTTATAGTCAAAATTCACAAAAACTTGTTTTTCTATCTTATAGTTTATATATAAAACCTTTTAAGTTTTAAAATGATACATTTACTGCTGAACTAGAAATGTCCTGTTTCATTTCAGAGCTCTTAGATGTATTATAAAACATGATGATGCCAATATAAATTAAGTAAATTGTGGGCATCCACCTGTATTTGTGAGTCACTGAATTTGTTAGTATACATGCGTTTAAATAGGGATATTTTGAAAGAGTAAAAGCAAGCGGTAAACAATCTCTCTAACTAAATGTACATTTAAATATTTATTCTGCAGTCATTGAATAAAAACCTAGGTGACAAAATATAACAAATGTTTGCTCAACTATGATGGGGAAAAACTTTAAAGAGCTTTTGATTTCTCACTTTCTGCCGCTCCATTTCACCATGTTTTTCTCCAATACACACTTCCTGTTACAGTGCAAAAATGTGATCTCAGGCAAGTGTCCATTTTAAAACAAAACAAAAACACACATGCACACGCACCCACTGGAAAAAAATATACACCGTTTTCTCCATGCATATCTAGTAGAACTGAACTGTAATTATTCCTTTGTAGCTAAAAACAGTATCATTAAGAATAATGGCATCATTAAGTACTAGAAGCTATTACTGTGGGTGAATTTGCTGCATTGATAATGAGGCTTCAGACAGGAAATGAAGATACTAATTATGGGATAAAACACCTACTCAGTTAATTGGAAGCAAAGAGCGAAGTGAAAAGAAAAGCATTTGCACAGAAAGGAAAAAAGAAAACCTGTACAAGATCAGTTCTTGACCTTTTCTAGCATGGAGTATTGGTACAGTACAGTTCACAGGCCATGATTCAGCATCACAGCATCACAGGGTGACGACCTCATGTTATGCTTTTAAAATGCCACTGAACAATAATATGTAAGTTTGTCTTATTTATTATCACTTAAATAACACAAGGTACAGAATCTCTCAATAGTTGCTGTTTTGTCATTTAATGTCATTGGGACATAAATTCAGAATTTACTGTCTTAAGACATGTTAGTGGTCATATTTTGAATGGTTAATTGGTAACCAATAGCTATTTAGGCATCATTTTAGCAACGGTCTGGTTTACCGGCTTCCATTCACAATCCATCAGACAATCTTCCAGAAATATTTTTTGTCGCACAAGACTTTATAAAAACTTTTTAACTTTATATAAGTTTGTGCATTGCCATTTTTTTTTTAAATATGTTACATTAAATAATAATGTTTCCAATTGAATTATTTTTTTTCTTTATTATTGAAATGAAAACTAAATGCATTACTACACAAGACAAGACACTGTAAAGGACTCAGGGATTCTGTCTGTTTTATCTTTGCATATTTTTGCAATCCAGGAGGACCTGTTCCTGAGACAATATCTCCAGAACCCAATGACAGGTCTTCAGTTCCCATCTGTGTCCCAGCCTCTTTAAGGTGTCAGACGCTTCAAGCCATTGTCACTGCCCAAGACGAAGAACTCCTAACCTCACCTGCTATGCCTCCTCTCTTCTTCTGTGTCACTCGAGAGAGGTGTCCAGCGGTGACACATGCCAGAGGGCATCAGTGTTCTACTTAGACTTAGACATTTTTTGTCTCTGTAAAATACGCAAGAATGTCCTTACAGTCGACAGATTATGTCCTTACAGCCGACCGCCTCAAAGATTACCGTTAATGCAATGCCCCATATTTAAAGTTACTGTAGCAATCAATAGATGCACTGCTCAAAATGTAGACAAAAAAGTTTTCGGATATTTTTTGGTTTTCAGTCTTTATGAAATATCCTTTTCTGTTTAATTATTCAGTCCCTTCTGATTGAGGGTTATCAGAATAACACATAATCATATCAGTCTCTCTCATTCAACGCTTCAAAAGGCAATTTTGCGAGCAAGAACTCCGCAATAAATAAAAATAGTTAGCACCGTTCCAAACTCGCCCCAGACCGATGCAAAACATGGCATGTGAAATGGAATGTAAAAAAACAAAATGAGAGAAGGTCAGCCAGGAATTCAAATGGAAGACATTTGCAGTTCCAACAAGACCGGGAGTGTGAGCACACATCTGAACCTCAGTCCTTGCTGGAATAATTGCGGGAGCACATCTGGTGCACTTTGAAAATGAATTGGCCCAGCACTGCTATGATAATGACTGCACGGTAGTCTAATAAGTTAGGGAATGCTGCATTCCAAATGTCACCCTGGGTTGGTCCAGCACTTACTTAGTTCATTTACTTGCATAGAGTTTGATTCCAGCTCCCTTTGCTACAAACTCCATTCCCTGTTGCATTTGCTTTGCCGTTAAATGTAACGAAACACTTATTTTTGCCGTTCTTTTTTTCCTCGAGTTTCGTTTAAATTCTCAATACTCTTACAATAAGGTCCCATTAGATAACATGAATTAATGCTGTAACTAACAATGGGCAATACATTTGTTGCCATATTTATCCATCTTTGTTAACGTTAGCTCATTAAAGTACGTTTTACAGTGTTACCGTAGTAATTTTATTCTAAATAAATAAATATTTTTTGGAATGGAAAAAAGTCTTATGTTCATAAAGGCTGCATTTATTTGATTAAAAAAAGGAAAAACAGTGGAATATTATTACAATTGAAAATATATTTTTTTCTATTTAATTTAATTTATTGTAATTTATTCAGTGATTTATAATATGAATTGCTCAGCATTGGCTCAACCAATGGAGTAGAATCCACAGATTTTTGAAACTTTCGAAATTTATAAAAAAAAGTCCTTATTAAGTGGCGAATATACTCTAATACAAAACAGGGTTGTTATTTAAATTCATGTGGACAGACTGACAGAGACACATTTTTTTGGATGGATTTGTTTTTTGGGGGGTCCAAATAGTAGGCTATTCCAAAAAGTACTTTTGGTCTGATGGCGACCCCGCTTAAAGAGTTACGCATCCACCATTTGCTCCTAGTCAATCGTAAATTCCTTCACATCTCCTTCATAGTCACTTCGCCAGAGCGAGTGAAATACAGAGGGTTCTATTTTCATTCAAGGCCTGCAGTGAGGGCCCATTTTGGCTGTTGATCTACAGTGGACTGGTTACGCTGTGGCGGATGCCCTAAAGGCAGCCACAGTCCCAGTGAGTCCCACCAGTCCGATGCTGCTCGGCAAGCATCTTCAGCTCACTCATTATCTCATCCACTGATTTAGGTATTCTTGCAAGAAATCTTGTCAGGCTGTTACTTGCCATCCAATTAGACAGCTCATCTGCGCTTGCTCACCAAGCAGAAACGGTCAACAAGGCCCACGTGCATGTAAGTGAGATTGCGCGTGTTTGCGCGCATGTGATAATAACGACCTGCGGCGCCACCTGCTGTAGGGAGCAGTAGTCCTGTGTCACAATGCCTTCTCTTGACAACATCTGGCGGAGCCCAAGGCGCTGGGAGAAGAGAGCAACAGAGCGGAATAAGGAGAAAGAGGGTCCCCTCGTAGCCGTTCGCAGGCCTGGGCAAGAACCCCTTCTGTCAGATAGCGCTGCCATTGATGTGCCATTCCCCTTGTTGCCTCCTCGTTAGTCCATGCAGTAAATTAATACAATTAAGCACAGTTTTTCTCCAGGCCCACGTGGGTATTGTTCTGAGTGTGTGCTCACTGAAACCTCAATCCCCCAAGCTCATGTGTGACAAGGAGAGAGCGAGTAAGAGAGAATGGGGGATAAGGTTAGCTGAGGAGGCCAGCCGTTCGTTTTCAATGTGACACAGATGCGTTCATTTGTAAGATGAGCATTAAGTGCTCACTAATTTATCTACGTTCGGGTACATCTGGCAGACATCAAGCAAGGTAAATTAAACAGCACAAAGTTGCACTCGCAAACTTAGCAAAATGCTCACGCTTCGCCTCATGCAAAATTGTCCACCGGTGAGCCGAATGAGCCGTCGTTACGGAAAGAATTTTCACCTTGACCTTCTCGCACCACGTTTGGAGTCATTTGCCGAGCTACATGACAGTCGAGGGCGCGATGTTGTGTTATCGGCGTGTAAATCTGGCTATGGGAACTTTGTCTACAGTGCTTTGTAAGACGCGCCACCCGATCAATGAGGAATGACAGCACCTGAGCCTTTTTTCCCTCGATCGAGTCGATATCGTTGGCCGCCACTCCCTGGGTACTTAGCAGATGTAAACTATCCCACGGTCAGGCTCACGCTAGCCTTAACCTTCATTTGCTCAGTGTGTATTTAAGTGTGTCTTTTTCACCCCGCCAAGAGCAATGGAAAGCGATAGCAGTCAACAAAAGACACAAACAGTGTGAAGCACTTAAAACAAGCGCTCCTTTCCAGGCGTGCGCTACTTCCCCTTTGGCTAAAAGCTGCCAGGACACTGGAAGTACCAGGAGAAAGTGGTGTAAATAAAAGCCACCCCCTGAAGCCTGCAGCTTGGATCATACTGTGTCAGCTCTCTCCAAGTATAATAGAAGTGGAAACCCAACAGCAGCCGAGACCATGATGCCACGTAAAGTGCTTTGTGAACAAACAAGCTGCGTAGAAGCTCAAAAACAGAGGCTGTTTAATACGGTTAAACCGCCGTGCCGTATCGCGAGGTCCTCGGAGACGATGTTGCCGTGCGGCGGCTAAGCGTTGTCGGGTCTCGCGGTTGGGGAGGATGGTCTTTTTTGTCCCCGCCACCCCCTCTCCGCTGCTTCCTCTGCCCCTGACAGAGAACAAAAAGGTCAGTTGTACCCTCGGCTGCCTTTGGAGCACGCTGCGCGCCGTGTTTATCAAGCACGCTAATCTATTCTTGTTACTCTCCACTTCAGAGGCAGGCACTCATCTGCGCCCTCCCTCCGCCCCAGCCTCCACCGGTCCCCCAGGGGCGGCGCTGATGGCATCTGGCCGGCGTCCAGCCAGCGCGGGAAAGATGGCACGGAGCTGCCATTAAAATCAATTACATGGGTCAATGTTTTTATTAGAGGATTTCTACTCAAACTAAGTCATCAGGATGGCAACGCGACTGCTGTTTCCCCCCATCACAAAGCCCCTCCTCACCCCATGACCTTTCTGTACCCACCGCTAAATACTCGCTGAAGTGAACGCAGGAGGAGGATCTGAGGCCATCGAAGGTTGTGGCATTATTTTTTCTATTGTTGTCATCTATGTGTTGCTCTGACTATAAAGCAGTGCGTGCCAATGTCATTACCATGTCTGGACTAGAGCTTGTGTCTTAAAGATATCATCCCTCCTTGAGGATGAAAGAATATGATTATACCTTTTGCTGACCTTGCATATTATTAGATGATATTCTCCTCATCAAAACATCTGTTGTTGTTTTTAACCTCCACCTTCAAGTAAAATATGGTACATCAAACACCATTAAATAAACTGCATGCAATGTGTTAGCAAGGCAGCAGCAGGGCCTTGAATTAAATGTTTTACTGTTATTATAGCAACAACTGTTTTTTTTTCTTCTTTTTCACATACGGATGTTGAAAGCCAATTACTCGCCGTAGAGTTTCAAGAGGGTTTGAGATCACCTTCCTATTGTTCTAGACACATTCACAGAAGCACACACACACATACATCCCTGGTAGGTGTGAATCCAAAGAGGCGTTTTGACCAAAAGAACACTCATGGACTATTGTGGTCTGTCTCTCTCATGGTCTTGTCCCTGAAGTACTTCTGTTGAGCAGGGACACAGGTAACACGCTACCAGCGCCTGGATTCAAACCACAATTATTCTTCTCTTATGTGCGTACCCATAAAGCACGGTCCACAAAAAGATCAACTAGACATGTTCTTCCTCACCAATGTGATATAATTGTTCTGGTATTAGTTTTCTTTCAGCCCTTTGTAGAGCTGTTCAGTTTATAGTCTGGGAAATAATTAGCATTTTTGCTAAAATTAGTTGTTTTCAGTTTTTGAGTAAAATAGGGTCTGTGGTTTGCATTACTTGAAGAGACTTTTGCATTTTGTTTGACAATATAATTTATACAAAGTCTTGAAGTTTGTAGCTGTTGTGTTGTGTGTTTTTGGACAACTGTTGTCGTTCTTATGCTAACTTGTTAGCAACTTTGTGTTTTTCAAACTGATTCTTCAGAAATCTAATTTGAGTTGTGATTGTGCTAAAATGTGATGATCTCTTCAAGAAATAAAGCACCTTATTTTACTCATAAATCAAAAACCATTATTTCGATTCCATTTGAAATTCCTGAAGACAACCATGTTGAATTAGCTTTCCGAGTTGGTTTACAGATTGACGCCATGACTCCACTGGCATTTCTTACCAAAATCATACACTTTAGTTCTGGCTAAACTAGGTACAATTTGAAACTGTTTCTTGCTGAGATCTTGTGTGGCTTGAACTGGACACCCAAAATGGGGGGGTATCGGGATGAGGTCAAGGATTTAAAATAAATGGCCCTCTTCGGGTCTTCCAAAGTCATCAGGGCCAACAGCCGGGGGTGCAGGAGCGTTCCCTTTCCCTGTGGAGATCACCCCTCCTGTGCTCTGCAGAAGGCCATGCTTCAAACAGACCCACTCAGAGCCCTGACCTTTGAGAGAGAGCGAGCGAGAGCAAAAAAGGGAGCACAGGAAGTTGAGAAAGATGGGCTGATATGTGAAGAGAGGGAGAGAGGATGGACGAAAGTGAGAAAGGAGGTTAACACCATATGAGATTTCGCAGCAGTGACAAAATTTGTCAATAACTCAACATGATAACATTCTTCCCTGAGGCACTGATAATGGCAATTTCGAAAGAAAATACATTTAGAGGAGTCTAATACACAGACTCACCACCGCCAGACATATTTTGTCCGAAAGCTGGGGGAAAAAGCAGTGTAAGATGTAGGAAGGCATGTCCGATCAAATGTTTGTATAGGCTCCATGTGAGTTTTATTGTGCATTTTATTGTTGATGATTTGATCCATTCCTAGATTGTTCTGTTCCAAACTCATCTCAGAGTTGCATCATATCTGTTAGCTAAATCTTTTTTTCAAGATTAGATGTATAAGAAAAGTTGACCTGACTCTTAAGAAATGTATCATGATTTTTTCTGTCCATGTAAGAATCCAAGCTTTTAAAGAGAGCTGCATCACACTGAGCACTAAATTATAGTTCATTGAAGTACATCAACAACTTGATGAAAAAAAAAAAAAAACTTAAAATATGTTGACATGCAAGATAATTAAATTAGGTAATTAAGAATAATCTAACAAATACATTTAACTTTGTTTCAGCTCTTTCTTTCTATGTTTTTCTTTGCTTTTCTAAATTCCAGAAAATCTTCAGTGTTATAAATAGTTTCTTGAATTGCATTTTGACTGCTGTCACTAAATGTCAAGATCATATATAACATAAATATATGTATTTATAATTAATATACATGTTTATTTTATTTTTTTATTATTAAAAAAGCTATTAATTCATTTTTAAAAATGACTAACAGTAAAAAAAAAAAAAAACTACGGTAACTGTATAAGAGAGTGAAGAAACTTTAAAGGGGTTTAAGGGAGTCTTATTATTTATGAATGTCAATTGTTTACAAAGTAAATTTGATGTTGGACTTTCTTTACAAAGAAGTCACTCAATATTTTCCTGATTTTCTTAAGAGGTATCCTTATCTATGGACTGGGTTGCTTCTGCATAATCGAGGCCTTCCTTCAGTCTTCCTGAAGATACGACCGTTAAACTGTCTCCATCCTTGGCCCGTCCCAGTCTTTCACCCAACCCGTCGGGCTTGCTTACAGCATATACGACTTTCTCCACTCTCTGCATCTGGCCCCTGACCCACTCTGTCTCTCTTTTTTTGACTCCTCTAAACAGGTGTTCACTAAATGATTATAAATTGGTGGCTGAGTAAACATTCATCGTGGATCCATGCAGGGCCTGGGCTAATATAATTAGAACCCAAACATCAGGACAGTGAGGCCTCCCCATCTGTCCATTTTGTCCTCCGCCGTGCAACTTTAAGGAAAAACGGATGAAGGGATGGAGAAAAAAGATGAGCGCCCGTCCCCTGTCGCCCTCTGCCAAGGCATTGAACAGCACGCTCGATTTGTGAGACGTGGCAGCTGGCCTATACCTGCGAGCATCTTGAGAAAGGACGGTAATTGTCTGGAAGAGTGTGTTCGTGAGCGCGTGCATGTGTGTTTGAGCGGTGCGTTTCCAGAGGATGGGCAAGGAGATGGCAGGTTCCTAAGGGATGAGGAGGAGATCTGTCTCAAGGACACACAGCGCTCGTCTCTCTCTAGCTCACCCTCCGTTTATCCCTCGCTTTCCTCCCTCATCTCAACCTCACCTTGCCTGCATTAAATTACACTCTGTCAAAAACTTATTTTGGGCCCCGTTTCCCAAAAGTGCTTGGCTTCGTAAGTCACTTTCACAACATGAGGGAATATAATTCAAGCCCATCAAGCCAAATTCAATTCTCGCTTAATTGTTTGGATAAGGGCAATAAAACAGGGCATTGATAAATTAATGTTGAAAATGAAAATAAAAGCCTTGATAGGCTGGTTCGGCGAAAGACCAGCCTAATATTACTTGCTGTATATACTAATATTACTTGATACTAATATGCTATCTTAGCTGGTCTCCCAGGCTGGTCTGGTTACCCAGTTTAAGTGAGGTTGTGGACACTTGCTATCTTAACCGGGCTGGGACATTAGCTAGACCAGGAAAAACCAGCAAACCATATAGGCTGGTTTAAGTTTAAGTTTTTTTTTTTTCCCAGCATGATGAGCTGCTTTGAGTTGTGCCTTAAAACACCTGTAACCATTGGTAAATAAATGAGTAATGTGTTGCTTAATTTACTGCAAAAAAATTATAATTAATTAGTGTAATGTCTTGTATTTCTACATCTGTACAATAAGATATTTTTTACTTTATGAACAAAATAGATGGAAACTGGGAACAAGACAAATGTACTAATTAACTAAATCATTTTTGCAGTGTTGCTTTTATAAAACAAAAGCTGCAGCAATATGATTAAAGGCAACAATGTTTGATAAATTAATACAAATTAATTGATTAATAGTCTGAATAATATTTTTTCTGACTAATAACATACAGCTATTATATGTAATAATATACTTAAAATCTAACATGTTTTTTTGTTATTTTTAACTGTAAAGTGTTTAGATTTGCCAAGCAACATAGCCACTTGGTATATTAATATATATTTTGCGGTCATAGATTTACAGTGATTTTAATATGTCTAACATGACTCATTCTGTCAGAATTTATTATTTAAATTTTTTTGCACTTTCATACTGGTTTTTAATATTGCTGCATTTCAGTGTGTATCAGACCTGCATAAATCCAGTTAAGACAGTACTGGAAAACAATATGGTTTGTGCAGAAATACATTTTAATTTTTTTATCAGGAAAGTTTATAGAGTTGCATTAAAGATGATTTATCTACAGACCAGCGTTGTTTGTTCCCCCTACAAAACAGCACTTTGATTTTCCGAAGGCATTTTCGATATCTATTTCACCCTCTGTTTCTTTTTGTCTCTCTCTCTTTCTCGCACCAGAAGAAGCTCTTCTGCACTGCTGAGTCTTCCTCTGAAACACTCAGGCAGAAAAAAGTTGGGAAATGAACACCAGTCTGACCAGCGGAGGCCTGAAGGTCTGCCATCTGCCACCATGCCTGTGTCGCGGCGGCGGCCACCTTCAGAACATATGCATCAAAGCCCTGGGTGAGTGGACTGAAGGAGTCCTGCAGAAAGCCAGCAGAAGTCCCGCCCCAGGGCTGAGGACCGAAACCAGGCGGCCCAGCAGAAGAGGAGCTGACGGCCATTTTCGCCATCTCTTTTCTTCGGCGAGGCACCAAGGTCAGAAGGACAGCATGCCGGCGAGGGCCTGCCAGCAAAGGAGGAAGAGAGCTTGGCAGTGACTGTTCTCCTGCTCTCGCTCTGTCCCTCTCTGTGTCTGTCAGGGCCTCGGGCGTTCTCCTTAACAAAAAGCTCACAGAGGGGAAAAACACTGCAACTCTTTTATCTCTCTTTCTCTTTCTCCTGCTAACAGAATGTCGGAGGAGGTACTGGGCATGCCATGACAGCAGTGGGTCCATTTGTTTAAATTACAAAGGGATTCTGTTATTTGTTGTTAAAGGGATAGTTCACCCAAAAATTTTAATTATTTACTCACCCACATGTCGTTCCAAACCTGTATGCTGCCATTTATTTATTTATTTATTTATTGTAGAACAGGTACATTTTGACATGTCTTCACACAGTTATTTTCTATAAAACAATCATAGTTCAGTGACCATGTCTGTCAAACTCCCAAAACGACCCCCAAAGTGTTCCAACTTGTGAACTACATATTTTCTAAAGTAATACCTTTAGATATATGTGAGGAACAGACTAAATGTCTACCTAAAGCCACAATCTTTTTGTTAAATTTTTTAAAAATGTTTCTCTTAAATGTAATTTCAATGTCAAATACCTTTTGTTTCACTGTCAATACTTCAAATTAGCAAACAACTTTCCGACATTGCAATTTCCCTAGGGATTAATATATCTAATGATCTAATCTATTATAATGTTGTGTTTTGGATATCATACACAACAACAAAAAAATATTTTATTTCTTTGCTTTGTCGTAGACAAAAACATGCCATATAGGGCCAGGTTATAAATATTATATATACATATAAATGCGAGTAGTTAAAATCAAGAGATCAAAAGAAAGGTTGCATGTATAAAATTCATATAAACATCAGTCCCTACTCTAAATATATATGATATATACTGTATGGCTTTATAGAGGTAAGTCCTTATTCACTGAGAACTGGATTATTGAGGTGGTGAGGTGAACCCGAAAACCAGATCTGCAAACAAATCTTTCTTTTGAGTTGGTTCTTTTCTAGGAATAAGTTGATCTGGCTCACCTATCGAACTGATGTGGGCTGTTTCCCAAAAATCATCGTATACGCATGAGTAGATCTTTGAAACCATTGTGATCAACTTACGATCTACTAAGACACGCAGCCCTGGTTCTTGAGCTCACTTCAATAAAACAGTGCCTTATCTAAAAGTTGTTAAAAACACATTCAAGTGTATTTGTGAAAAAAACTTATATTGTAGATCAGTATAATAGTTTCAACGTGTCATATATCCTGACAGATTTTCTCTGTAAAATGGTATTGGAGCGTCTCCTCAGAGACAGATGGGGTTTGTGGGTGGCAGGGCTGTGGGCAGTCCTTCCTGACTGAAGGGTTAATAGCCAGTCCACAGGGCCGATCCACCTGCTTTTTAATTAGTGTTTTCAGTGCTCACTCGCCCATGCTTATGTGGCAGGTTTGTGCTAGTATCACAGGTTCAGCAGTCAAGATTAAGTTATAGGCTAAATCAGTGTGACAGCTCAAAATGCTAAATAAACAAATAAAAAGACAATAATCAAATACAAAAATACTCATCATTGTGGAGCACAATGAAACAGAGTGGCATAGGTCGTGTAGCTTGAACCCAGCTGCCATGATTTTATTTATGCTAATTACAGTACATTAATTATGCCAAAGCATACATTCACAGCAACAGGCTTAATGCAATGATATAAAAAATAAATCATTTCCAGCAATTAAAAACATATTTTCTCATTTTACTGCTAACTAGGTAAACTGTTTTGCCAATAAATGTCAACAATTATGTATAATTTATTTATTTATTTACTTCTTTATTTATTGTAGCTAATTTGATAATAAATAATAAAATGTAATATTTTATTTATATAATAAAAAATAAAAAATCTAATCAATTTAAAAAAATTATCTAGCATTTTATTACATAAATTGTAATTGATTTTGTGTTAATTTATTTATCACTAAATATTTACAACTTTACTTTCATAACAATAATTGCGCAGATGCATTCGTGTCAACTCTGTGCAGCAATATATATATATATTGTATATATATATATATATATGTGTATAAATACATATGTCAGAGATATATACATACATATATATATATATATATATATATATATATATATATATATATATATATATATATATATATGCAGCTCTATATTCTGTACCACTTTTACTTGTACAGAGTAGATCAGCTAACACTGTCTGTGTTTACTGCTTTCATTAATCACAGGAACAAGTTGAATATTTTATTACAATATTGTACATTATTGCAGTCTAAATATGCCCACAAATCCAGCCAATATTTAGGTTCATATATTATAGTTTTCTTGAGTATTCTTTCAACATCAAACCATCCTCATCACACCTACCATAGTACCTTTCCATTCTGTAGCACCATCCTCACAAACAGGGACTTTTCGTTTGGGTGTTTTTCTGCAGAGTGCCAGAGGGGTACAGGTGAAACGCTTGCCCTATGTGGCACTAAATAAATCAGCACAACCTTTGGCTTGACCTTTTTTCATCCTGCGAACTTTTCCTGACCTTACAAGACATGCTCGGATTAAAGGCTCTTTTCTTCTAGCTCACCGGTGACCCAGCACCTCCGCCCCTCCGCACCCTACATATCTCCCGTCTGACTTCACTGCCTTCCCTCCCCTGTAGGCAGATGAAGTTCAATCCATCCCTACTTTTGTTTCATATCCTTAAGATCTATCACTTCAAAAGCCGCGGCTCACTGCGGCCACCACTGAACGCCGCGAGAGGCCACTCAAGAATCAACTCCATCAACGCTGTCAGGACCCTGAAGACCTTCAGCTCCACACTGGGGGCCCCTCCGTCTTCCTCAGGGGGCCCCCTAAGCCCTGTGGCACCCGGGGGCCCTGTAAAGGATATCAAAGATGAAACATCAATGGGAGCCACTTGAAGGATGCGCAACATAACTGGAGAAAAGGCCACAGCAGAAAGTATGATGCCAGAAAACTCACCGGAAATCGAAGCGAGAGGAGGCGTTCTTCTTTTCAAAAACCCATCTTGCATTTGAAAAATCACTTGTTAAAACAGCTTAAAGCTGGCATTATGTCAAATAAGTTATTGAGTCAATACGTTTTTTTTATATATAAAGAAATGAATACTTTAATCAACAAGGACACGTACAATTTATCAAAAGACATTTATAATGTTAAGGTTTCTAAATAAATTATGTTCTTTTAAACTTTCTGTTCTTCATAGAATCCTGAAACATATTAGAATGATTTCTTGAGGATCATGTGACACTGAAAATTCAGCAATGCCATAAATAACATTTTAAGATATATTAAATTAGTAATATGTCACAATACTGTATTTTGATTATTTTCACAATTTTGTATTTTTGTATTTACTTCCAAAGATATTACAAAAGGTTACTGACACCATACCTTTTGGGCAGCTGAGTATGTGAAAAATAAAACTTAGTTTCATATAGTAGCCCGCAGGATTTTTAATAATTATGATCTACAAGATACATTAGTTTAATTAGTGCAAATTAAAATTAAATTAATATTAGGGGTTTCAATTGATTCAAATCAAATGAATTATGCAAAGTAATCAGAATGAATCGCAAATATCAATAGAAAAGTCACAAAATATACAATAATTCAACAACATGCATGTGACAGAAGAAAGCACAAATACACATTATAAAATGTCACTGGCCGTCTGTCCATTCTGCACAGCATGAGTTTTTATTTTCCATCTGCATTTTTTTTTCTTTGGTGGTTTACATATGCAGATGGACGTTTTTGGCTGTCGAGTCACATCTTATATCATGACAATTCCATGTTACTACATAGGAGGCAAGAGGTACCATTAATTGTAATATATATATGTGTGTGTATATATATATATATATATATATATATATATATATATATATATATATATATATATAATTACACTAAATTATTAATTTAATTAGAGAAAAAAAATCTATTATTTAAATTGTACAGTTGAATCCAATTTAAATAATTTGTTTGTTTATTAATACAAAAATTATAATAAATTGCAGACTTGTATTTTGTTTACAGAAGAACAAAACAAAAACCATCCGTCACATAAAAATCAAAGAAAATAAGTAAATAAGTGATTCTAAACATGGATTACATCTTCCGGAGAAAACAGGCGACTGCTCTGTTCTGAAAAGGCAATCCTCTCAGTCTTTTGTGATGGCCTAGTTTATCTGTAAGTTGTCCCCAAGCAGCGGCTAAAGGAGTCTGTCCGAGCGATTGGAAAGCGACTAAAGGATCAGGGGCGCCTGATTATGATCCTCTGCACTATTCTACTCCAGCCTTCTGGGCCGCCCTGCTTACTTCCCTTGCATTTAGGCAAGTGAACAAAGCACAGATCTGGCATTATGGATTAGCAATGCACCTTTTTTTTTTTTTACCTGACTTGGAAGCTCGTAGCGGAGAATGTTTTATCTGACAGCGCTATCCCATTAATATGGCTTCTTTTGTTTCTGTAGCCTTGTGTCCTATTTAAACCGGAAGGCCCGGACGATCTGCTTGGCCGGTCGCTGCACCTCCCCACAATCCTTTGGAGGGTGCAGGAGGATCACCACAGAAATACACTGATTAGCCGATTGCTAACACCTTCAGGGGTGTCGGAGAGTCTCTCTGAGAGCGCCTGAGAGAAAATCTTCTACGTTGTCTGCTGCCGTCGTGATAACATTGTTAGCCGTTCTGAATGTGTCAATAAAAGCGGTGCTCCAAATGTGCAGATCGCTCGAATGCTCTCAGCATTGCTCCTCAAAAGCAGCTCATGATTTAGCGAAGGAGGGTGGAGGGCGGGCAAGTGAGCGGGCCATGTGTTTGCGAGAGGAGATGGCTCCCTTCGCGCCGCCACACACACACAGACACACTAGCCAGCCTGCACTGGCCAGGATGAGCGGCTTTTTTTGGAGCCAACGGAGAAAACATGGCACAATATGCTGCGAAGTCTGGAGGTGACGGGAGAGCGAGCTGATAAAGGATGACCCGTGAAATCCTGCATTTGCAAACAAACACACGGCTGTTTGATAAAGCTTAGTGAAACACAGCAGGCGGGGAGAGGGAAAACAGATATTACGATCAGGCCTCTTTTTCAGTATCTCTCTTGTGATGCAGAGATAAAGCTGTGCTTCTGATACCATGCCCAAACTTCCAGCCAATGAGAGCAGAGCATAGTTTTACACGCTGAAATTGAATCTTCTTCATTAATCGTGACATATCAATTGTTGTCGGTGCGTGTTTGTGTGCACGGGTCAGGTTTGGCCTACAAGATAAACAGCCTCATAAACATATTAAGTAATGTCTTGATTAAAATCTGAAACTGCAAAAAAGGGTTAGGTTTGGGGATATGTTTAGGACACAGAAGATATAATTAGCTCATTACAAAAAACAATAGAATTTGATGATAAGTCAGCAGTATGATAGAAAAATATACAGTGATGCACCAAAATTTTGACAACCAAAAATATTCTGCCAAACCGAAACAAGTTTTGGCCGAAACGATAACGTTTAATTAGCGCTTCTCCAATTATGCATTTTAGTGTGCCGCCTCTATTTTAAAACCCACCAGCCGCCTCTAGTAGCAATAACTGTATGTATAATTTGTTCGTCTGAAATATATTGGCGGCTCATTGCCGAAGAACTTTATCACAAATGGTTTAATCTCTCACCTTTAGTACACACCACCCTGAACAGCAGTCTGAGTTTAGATACCCAGTTACTCAAAATTCATTGCTAAAACTTTATTTTCAGTTTCGGTTTTTGGCTAAATTAAAAATTTCGATGCATCACCAGAAATAAATGTGTTTCTGCAAATAAAATGTGACAGGAAGACCCCATTGTCTTTCAGATAATGTACAGTATACCCACTACTCCCAAATTGTAAATTTAGCTAAAAGGACTACATATCCATAACCCTGAAATGTAAAATCCAGGCAGTGCCAACGGTATCATTCCTCCTCATTCCTCTGGCTGCCTGGTACCTCAGCCAACATGGCTGCCATTCAGAACGGCATGAAAGAAAGAGTATCAATATTAGCATTCTATTACAGACAGACGACCATCAGGTGTGTGTGTGTGTGTGTGTGTGTGTGTGTGTGTGTGTGTGTGTGTGTGTGTGTGTGTGTGTGTGTGTGTGTGTGTGTGTGTGTGTGTGTGTGTGTGTGTGTGTGTGTGTGTGTGTGTGTGTGTGTAGCATTCACATTAGCAAAAATTGGCAAACAAAGATCCATTGTCAATAGTGTAGTGATGTATGACGCATTACTCACACAAACCAGGCGTCTCACAGTTAGTCATAATTTTGAATCCATGTGACCAACTTGAACATAAGCCAAATGTGTGGGAAATCTTTTGACCTCACACGATACTCCCAATCACGCAGATTATATATCACAACCTTGCTATATTGATAGGGTACTTTTTGATGCAGTATTGATGCAGTAAGAGGGTCAGTCTTCACTGAAATGAGTTTTTTTATATACTAATGATTTTAATACATATTTAACATAATTATTCAGCAAGTTAATGTGTAGGAGTCTTTGAGGTGTAAGGGTGTAAAAAAAAAAAGTAGGGTGGGACTTAACCACCAGGAATTTATTGGATGGTTGTGTATTGTGATCTCATATGATTGACAGGTTGCCCCGCCCTCACACTAGTCATCAGAGAAAAGATGTCATACTGCCATAGTAACCATGGCGACAGACGTGGACAACTGCGTTATTGTTGTTCAAACATTATGGACCATGGCAAGCAGACTTTGGGACAAAAGGATAACTAAAACGAGGATCAATATCAGCGTGGCGTTTTCCAGACGCCGAGAGCTCCACGTCCGTGACTAACTTCGACTTGACAGAGATGCCTCTCTTGCTTGTACTTTATTAGACAGATGAGCAAATGTACATAAAACTAATCAATGTTATATAGTTCAACATGATGAAATGTTAGAATATGATCAGTGTTATTCTTATGTTGATCTAGCTTACTGCTAGTCTCATACAACAAACTAACACATAGAGTAACATTATATCTTTCATGTTTACTCAAATGCAGTTTAGTGTGATAGTGTAGACCAAGTGAAACAGCGTTGCGTTACCTCACAAGTTTCATTCGTCTAATAAACTGACCTGTGTGAGTATTAATTCAGCACTTGCGGGTAGTTCGGTAGAATGAAATGTCCTTATTCCTTTATATCTGCGAGGCTCGTGTGTGCCGCTGATATATGTCTCTCATTAGCAATCGCGCCCTACTTTATCCCACAGTCATGTTAAAAACATCAATGTATTCACACATCCATAAACATTATTAGATCCATCAGCATGACGACAAGTTCCATAATTCCACTTCTGCGTCATCAACCTACGCCTTTGTTATTGTAGAGGTTAGCGATCCCTAGCGGCGAAAAAAATTACATATTGTAGCTTTAAAGTAAATACTGCAATATTCCATTTAAAAAAGAAGAAGAATTGCCCATTTTGATTTCACGGTGACTTTAAATAACTGATCATGATCTATCATTATTAATAATGAAAGGGAAACAAAAATATGAATCAAAAATACATTTATGTTTAATAGAGGTATTGGTATCCATATTGGCAATATTGATGTAGTTGTATTAAGTATTTGTTATCGGGTTAAAAAGAAAAAAAACCTAGTTTAAAACCTAACAAACTTTTAAATAAATATAAATTTTACTTGAAAAGTGTACTGTGTGATCTTTTATCTGATCCAATGACAACAATTAAATTACATTATATTTATGCGAGAAAGGCACCTGTTCTCTTTCTTTTAATGGTGAATTTGATGACATGTTTTTTTTTTCTATCCTCTTTCATGCTGTTGTTTTCCAACAACATTCACATTCACACAAAATGCACGCTCCCATCCTCCACAAGGACGTCTAGAAGGCTAAAAGGCACAATCTGTTTCCCTTTGTTAAGATCGGTGTTAAAACAAAGCTGTGTCCGCCATCCACTTCGCCATTGGGAAAAACAAAACGCGGATCGCCCGCATTGCAATTAAGATCTTTTAAAAGAAAAGCAGCAATCCTTCAACTGCGAGGCTTCACTGAGCACCTACGATTTGCACAAATAAGCATAAAAACAAACAAATAGTCCATTATCTCCTTTTGAAATCTATAATGTGTAATTTCTTTATCTTCCTGATTATGGTACTTTGTGATGCTTGAATGGGAAGCCTTGCAACCCTCCCCCTTACTCGCCACTACAACAAACCGCCAAAAAACAGAGTGCATTGAAATCCACGTGGGTAGAAAAATTGAAGGGGTTAGGGCGAGGAGCAGGGTGTAATGATAACCTTGTTGGGATGATCCTTTCGCTTCGGCTCCATTTTCTCCAGCTGCATCGATTCGCTCTCTCTGCATGAATGAAGGTAAATCTGCAAGAAACCTCCCACTTATTTTATTTTCAGCTCACTTTCCCATAATTCCTCCCCCTAAAATTGTTTGCACAACAATGCTGCAAAACATCTGCAAAAACAGATAATTAATGTGTCAAGTCAAACTAATGCATTTTATATGAAGACTATGCTTCACTGGTTGTAATTATAACACATTTCTCTCCCTCAGTTACTCTCTTCCCACACACACCTTCCACCCCTCTGAAATGATTACTTGTTTGATAATGCCTGGCGTCACATGGAAGCACTTATTCATGGAGTGTGTGTGCGCTCAAATGTGTTAGCCACCTCCACCTTGATGGTTCGCTGAGCAGAAAATACACAGTCCATCTCCAAAACCTGTGCTCTGTGGTCAGTCTGGCCACCCATCATAGAGGATGTAAAAGACATACAATTCACAAGGTTTTTAACCATTTTTGTAATAAACTTTCATTGTAATAATTTTCATATTAATATTCAAAAATTACATTTATAATACTTAAAAAAGAAGAAGAAAGGAGCAAAGACATGTTTCTGGAGATTTCTAAACTTAAACATTTATATTATGTGTAACACTAGACTACAAGACATCTCTTATGCTCACAAAAAAATGCATTTATTTAATAATAAAAAAATACAGTAAAACAGTAATATTAATATTGAATATTAAATGTAATGTAGCCTATTCCTGTGATGGCAAAGCTTTCAACAGCCATTACACCATTCTTCAGATCAGATATAATTCTAATATGCTGATTTGGTACTCAAAAAAAAAAAAAAAAAATAGCCTAATGATTATGTTGAAAACATTTCTGATGCTTAATATTTTTGTGGAAATCATAATAAAACAAAAGCAAGGATTATAACAGCATACATTTTTTTTTGTAACAGCATATCTTTACTTTCACTTTTGTTCAATTTAATGTGTCCTTGCTAAACCTATGGGGTCGCTGTGTCCATATATACTGTCTATGGCTGACCCTCCAGCGTGAGTTTTTTTTTTTTAAGGTGAGCGTTATTTTAGAACGCATCGCCTTTATCATTTCCATGGCGATGCGTCATTGTCACGTGACACACCACAGCCACAATAGCACGGCTGATGTTCTGATGTACCGCTTTTATTTCCTTTTTTATTCAAAATATTCACAAACTTTTTGGCTACTTCATGAACTACCTGATATTCTGTTGCTCAAATACGTGTAGGTCAATGTGTTTTTTTAACACACAAGAACAAACCTCATTGGTTCTTGCGGAAGCTCAAACGTGCTGCGTAACACGAGAATGAACCTCATTGGTTCTCGCATGTCAAGCAATGCTTGAGCTTCCGTTTTTACCATGTCTGTTGATTTTTTTCTTTGCGAATAAAAGCCTAAATTAAATCTAATCATCATATAAATCGATGGTGTCTCTTCAGCTAAACCGCTCAATTCATTTGGATTAATTTTACGATATCTTTATAAACCTTTTGAAGCGTCAACATGGTTGCGTAGCTGTCAACTGAGGGACAGAAATCTCTCAGATTCCATTCAAATATCATTATTTGTGTTTCGAAGACATGAGGGTGAGTAAATGATGACAGAATCTTCATTTTAGGGTAAATGCTTCAAAGCATTTACTGTATAATGCAGTAAAGGTTTTTATAAGGAACGTATGCTTCATATCTTTTCATAAATAATTGTAACCAAAGTTAAAATGCATTATGTTCCTTGTTCCATCTGAAATTGGTTGTTTGTCATGTATTTTAATGCATTATACTTTATACTTTAATGATTTTTATAATATACTTAAAGGCTTCAAGTAAAGTGTTACCAAAACATATTTTAAATATAAATATAATAAAAAATAAAACTCCACTGTACTTACTGTAATAGTAAAGCCTAAACAGCCTGATTCAAGTTATCTGAAGTGCTGCCTGCATTATTAAACATCATACAACAGTGTTTGTGAAAACCTCAGATTGTCTCTCAAAAAATGCCAACTGCTTCTCATATCGCACAAATAATAGAGTTCAGACAGAGTACAAATTCACATCTCCAGGTGTGAGAGGCATTCAATGTGTGCAGGAATCTGAGGCGGGCAGGTCCCTGGCGAGTGGCTCCTTTTCACCCGGTCAGCAGGACAGGAGCCGAGCGAGCCAGCGGACCAGCAGGAGTGAGCCCCTCCTGGGGTAAAAAGCAGCTCCTGCTGCCCCTGTTGCGCAGCACGGCTCCAGAGCTGGGGGCGAGACAGGGGGAGGCCACTTCTATTGGGCAGGAGTCTCACCATCAGCCAATAGGACAGCAGGGAGCAGTCTGATGCCAGGTGCCTCATCTCCAACTACAGGTGGCTGCAAATACATAATCAATTCTGTCATTTCTCACCTACAACTGGGAGCTTGGATCAGTGTTAGACAGCTTGAGGTTGATGTAATGAGCTTGTTGGAAGGACATCGGCTTTATTGTGTGTTTTAAGATTCCTAAAGCATATTTATCATTTTCAGGCCATTGTCCTTCATTCGCTTTCATCAGTACAAATAACGCTGGACGTATCAGCTTCAGAATCTATTTGGAGAGTGATTCTGATCCAACCTTTGAGATTATTTTAAATTTGACAGGAATATGATATGGGCTATTGCCTTATCATCTCGTCTTTCCTTTTGAATTATATTCAGAATGTTTTGTAATAGATTCTATAGCAAACACAGCCTTCATTTCTCTGTCCTGCAATAAATTAATGTTCAGAAAAATAAATAAATGCTGGCACAATATAGTTACCGGTATGTTATCCGTGCCACTTAACCAATACACTGTATACATTTTGTTTTGCTGCCTTAAATCTTTAAGTACAACCAATTTGGATGTTTAAGTCAATTCAACTTAAATGACATTATACGGACTTAAAAAATTGTTTCATCTTGTATAACTTATAAAAAAAGTTGAACATTTCTTAACGTATTTTGATGAGTTAATGCAATGTAAAAACATATGTTGTCATAACTTATGGATCATATTTTTTTACAGAGTAAGATTATATACATTTCATTACAATTAGTGCACTGACTCAACCTCTTAAATTAAGCAACAAATAAATAAATACAATTATTTAGCAAACCAGAGATACAAAACAGAGTCTGAAAGCAAACCTACATATACAAATAATTCTAAAATGAAATATATACAAAATAAATGAATCCTTTGTTATTTAATAAACAGGAATACTCCTTTTCAGAATGATTTTGCTTTAAAATGGGTTTCAAATGTACATATATTCCCAACCGGTCTGATCACATCAAGAACCACAATAAATATGAAGTAATGTCGAGATATACTGATATAATACACTCTGATGCCTGTCAATTAATGATCCGTTCTGCATCAAATACCCAAATACTGAGGTCACAGGCAAATTAATGAAACACAGCCTACATGTGTTAGCCAATTAAAGAGGAGGTCAACCTCGAGGGAGGGCCTTTATATATTAATGGACTCCTCTGGTCTGTTGCATAATGGAGTCAATATTGCTACATAGATGTGCAGTGTAGAGATTTTTATTAAAATACACCAGGTATTTTCAAATTTACAATGCAAAAGCAACACAAGGCATTTATAATTAGCACACACTTCTGGTACACATTAGAAAATCAACTGTGCACATCAGCATAAGAATGTTCAGCATATTTGCAGAATATTTACTGAAGACATTGACGAATTATGTATATTTGTTTTGATTATGAAGCTCTGAACTGAGAGGTAAGCTACAGTTTTATAATTAAAACTATAGTTTAGGATGTTATCACATCTGGGATGGCCTGTGATGAGCAGCTGTCTTCAAAACAGTATAAAACACAATGATAAGGAGTGCTTAAAAAATAAAAATGCAATACTTGCGCAATAAAATAAAATGTAATAAATATGATATTGTAACAGTGCTACTGGATCAGGTTCTCCATCACCAGAGTTCAATGCAGAGGGAGATTTACAATAATACTAGGGCTTGACAACAGATCACAGCTGCCATAAAACACACACACACACACACACACACACACACACACACACACACACACACACACTGCCCTTTTGTCATTCACCGGGTAATGTTATTTGTCCTCAAAACTGCATAAACGTGTAAAAATATATTGTCTCGCTTGTCAGTTCCAAGGGTTTCTGTATGACCGGCTGTAAATAATATATGTATAAGTTTACATTCGCGCCAGCATTATTCTGAACGTATTGATCAGTCACCACCAGGATTGCTGATCAATGTTCTGAACTACGTTCCTGCACAATAAACATCTCGCACGAAGCAAAAACTAAAGTAAATGAAACCATAATTAGTCTACATCATTACAGCAGTGTTCAAAAGCTGTGAGGGAATTCAATGGAAGAAGGGAGGGGTTTGTTTATTGAGATTCCTGATCAATATGAAAACTTTGCTTTTAAACATGACGTGGGTTGAAGAGCTTTTTTTCCGCAAGTAGAATTTTTTTTTGTAATTGTGGGACTTTTATGGCATTTCCACGAAATGATAACCACTTAAACATACAGCTGCTTGTGAGATATTTGATTACTAAAATTCTGAATGTACCTGTAAGTTAAAGGGTAATAGAGAATGGGACACACAATTCTTTATTTCTTTTACAAATAATTTTTATTTGGGTTTATGTCAAATCTGGTCTGTTTTAACAGGCTTTATGCTGAACGTCACATGAACAAACAGGAAAACAGGTCTCATTGCACTGCATCTTAATGTTAGTGAGAAAAATACAAATAAAACATTTAAATATCAATCTGCATATGCGCTTATCTTTCCTCGGTCCTTTGAAAGGGATATTGAATAAAACTGCTCTAACAAAGCACAAAGGCCTAAAAACCTGAACCGGAAGCGATCCACCTCGAAACTTCCGGTTATTAGCAGAAATATTTGGACATTTAACACTTAATTTAACATTAAAGATGATTGTGGATACATGTAGGGTAAGTGCAAATGCGATAAGCTAACAGGCTAATTCATGTATCTGTATGCTATGCTAGTACATAAGCAAGCTAACTACAAACATTAATGGTCATAACATTGTTCAAACAGCTTTTTCCCATCATAACATGATGTTGGAGGACCGGATTTGTCACCACACCTGTCTTAGTGCCAGGTACTTTCTGCTGCCGCCGATTTTTTGCTGAACCCCCTCTCAGAATACAAACGTTTGTTGTGGATGGACACATTAGACACATTATCAAAGTCTGTCAGAGTTTAGTTTGTAAGCAACATATTCAAGTGGGCCTATGAATAAAGAATGAATAAATAGTGTTTATCTGGACATGCGATGTTTAGACTGATCAATAAATAGAAAAGGACCCAAACCACAGCCTCATTAGGCTATATTTTGGACCAGCAAACTGCATCCATTAACCATTTAATGAAAATCTTTTCTAATCTAAATGAGTGTTGATTTATTTGATGTGCACTAGCCTTTTCAACGCTAAAAGAAGAGTATACACCTGTGATGCTCTCAAAGATGTCCCATTGACATAAGTGCTCTGAAACTGAGCACAATGAACTTTTTGGCACACTCCGTTCACCAAGTAATTCATGACCTCTGAACACTGAATTTTCTTTGGCAACATGAGAGCATTGATAATTAATACGGCTGGGGTAATTTGCAGGTGCAGATCTTGATTTATTCTTAGCCCTTTCAGGATACAAAACCCCTGAAGGAGCAGGGGCAAATAAAAAAGAGCAATTCATTCAGGTTATATATAAATATATATATATATATATATAAAACCATTTTAGCTGAAGAACACTTTAATAAACTGACTGTCCACCCTTTATTTGGGATAATTTATTGTGATAACAGAGGTTAAGCGACACACTCAATGTTTTATTAATCAACAATATGCAGATAGTTACCGACACATTAAAAACTAGAAGCAGTTCATTAAATCAAATTAAAGTGCATACTTCATCTGTTTTTGTAAGCTATTAACACCTCATAAATAATACATAGTACATGCAACTCGTGCTTACCACCACGGAGACTGAAAAGACTGTGTTATAGAGACCTCTACTGTTCTATGCTTGTACATGCATTTTCATTTCACTCGAGGTTTGTTTTCACTCGCCTAAGTGAAATATGACATTACAACAAACATTCTGTATTATTAAACAATGATTCTATAGCGTTGTTCTAGAGTGAAATTTAGGGAAATAAACTTTCTTTAAACACATTTTTCACTCTTTCACTAGTTTATTGACATGCATTATTGACATGCATTTTCCCGTCTCTCTCTTTTTGGACATCATGAAAATTCCCACCACGTGTAATTTCCTCATTTTGTAATAAAACTCATTTGTCTTGCTACGGCTATTTTCATAAGCTATACATTTTATTTGTACACTAATAGACACAACTGATAATATTGTCACACTTTTTGTATTTAGATTTCTCTTTATTTTCATCACACATTTAATTTCATTTGCACATGCTCATATTTTTAAGTTCTTCGCTGTCACTTGTCTCCTTTATAAATAAGTACTCTATCTTTATAAATAAGTACACTATCTATCTATGATTTTAGCTTGACTTTTTCTTACAAAATTGTTTGGTGTGACGGAAACAACGCTACAACTATGGCATAGCCATGTATTATATAGACTTTATAGGTATTTTACTTTTTTATCATTATCATTTAGATACTACTCTATATTATGTTTATGGTGGATGTTCACATTTTAATATTGAAATGTTAAAAAAAAAAAAAAATATGATCCTCATACATAGGATGCACTATAACAAAAAAAGACAAAAGCTGAAATGTGTTCCTTTGCGTTCCTTAATGAATCTGTCTGTACACAAGTTCTGCGTCTTACTGTATATTATTGGTATAAAGATGAAAGCAGATAATTTCACATTTTTTATTTAATACAGTATACAGTACATAATTACCTATATATATATTTTTTTTAAATGCATCAACCAAGAGTGAAGCCGTAATTGATAGAAAATAAAAACAAAGTCTGCTGATGTAAACCTTCAATTTGTTGGAAGCAAGTACATTCTTTGTGTAGAAGTAAAAAAACTGTACCAAGCGATAGAGTTAAATATAGTTGCCAATGTGAGTGTTATTTCATCATCTTTTTTCTTTTGGGCAAAGTTATGCACATTAACCCTGAGAGGAACAAATAAAGATCACAGAATGTAAAGGGTATATTAAATTAGCAGCACCCCAGACGTCCTGGAAGATCTTCCAGCACCTGCACCTGCATCTATCTCTCATTGACTCTCATCTCCCCTCACTCATCAGTATTCCCACACAAGAGAGAGAGAGAGAGAGAGAGAGAGAGAGAGAGAGAGAGAGAGAGAGAGAGAGAGAGCATCTCTGTTTGGGTGTTCTCCCTTCTGTCTCTCCTCAGGCTGATGTGGAGGACAGTGAACAAAAGTGGAACACAATCAGTACTGAGCAGCTGCTGGCATCCTGACCCCCAACCCACCCAACCCCTCTGTCTCGCGCTCCCTCACTCAGACACACACACAAAGCCTTGAAAATGACCACATAACCTTCACCAAACTGGGAATCTCCCTAGGCAACTGAGGGAGTTCTGCTCCGGTGGGACTGTATTCCAGTAAATCATCGGTGTCATGAGCTTACATGCACACACACATGCACCTACTTCAAGTCTTTCAAATGTGCTCACACTCGCTGCTCTCAACTTTACATGGATGGACGGACGGACGGACGGACGGACAGACAGACAGACAATGTTTTTCTAGCACTGAATACACTTCTAAAGTTCGAAAGCCTTTACAAAGTTCCATTTTGTTTTTAAAATGGCCAAAAAGAAATAGCTTTGTCTAATTTTTGTTGTTTTGTTTTGCTTACTTTTTATTGTCAAACTGAACTTAACTAGCACAAAAAAATTCAAGCTGAAGTTAGTTGACGGCTTCATCAAAAAGAATGATAAACACACAGTATCATCTGAAATTCTTCAATTAAATTCAGTTTCTTTTTAGACATGCCTTTGCATGCCACATATTGTCCTAATATACAGACTCAATAAACCAGCATAAAAAACAACAAATCCACACAAAATCAATGATGAAATCATGGGCCGACACTATCAAATGTTAAAGAATAATAGTATGTTTTAAGAGCAACCGTGCAATGAAGAAGAATAGGCCTACAGCATTTTGGCTGTAATTTTTTTTTTTTATATATATACATTAAAATACATTATTTCTTCATAGGGGCAACATTCTTAAATAAACAAAGTATTTGTTTACTTCAAAACAGAGCCTACATGACATAGTGATTCTAAACATTGTTTAATAACTGTACTCAAACAAATACATTAATAAGCATATGTGTGTGTGTGTGTGTGTGTGTGTGTGTGTGTGTGTGTGTGTGTGTGTGTGTGTGTGTGTGTGTGTGTGTGTGTGTGTGTGTGTGTGTGTGTGTGTGTGTGTGTGTGTGTGTGTGTGTGTGTGTGTGTGTACGGTTAACAGTCCAAAAATCTAAAAGGATCTCAATGGAATAGGCTAGTGATAAATAGAGCATTAGATGAAAAACACTAGCTTGGAAATTCGACTTTACCTTTTAAGACCAGTAGATGGCAATCGCACCTCACCATGGATATACACATATTTGGTGCAGTTCCTTGCTTATTTTCTATTTTTGTCCTCACCCCCATTCCTTCTTTACCTGCATAGTGGCAGTGAAGTCCTGTTCCTGAAGAAGCCGTTCCTTCAGCAAACCTGCCCTGGGCTCTGAGTCTGACACGCCTGAGCACTGTCACAAACACTGTTTCATTAGGCTACTACAAAACAAGGATTTCAAATTAAACCGTGTACATAAAAAAGCTTAAATAATAATAATTAAATTGCCTGGTACATTTGACAAAATTTTAATAAAAGCTGAAATATAATGTTTCATTGCATAATGTCTCTGTTGTTTACTTGAGCTTTTACTGGGCGGTGTGTGAGTTGGAGGAAGAGCTGCTCTGACAGCTCAATAAGTCAAACATTTTGTGGCCAATGTGCCGAAGTTTTCCGGGTCTGAGTTAGGGAAAGAGGACGAAACTTCTACATTTTCAACGCCCATATCTCGTTATATGGGTCAGATAACTGGATTTTATCGAGCTATGTTTGGCTAATCGAGAGCGGTCACTGCTGCATTAGGCTAAAAACAAACGCGTATTTTCGCTACATTTAGGGACAGAAAGGTTTGTTTTTACTACGTTTTGATTATTTTAGGAGCTCATATCGCATGTTAATGGTGATTAAATTATTGATACCACGATGGCAGTGAAGGTAAGTTTTGGCATAACACTGGGATGAACACTACTATGAAATGTCTGTGGCGCATTATGTATTTGTCTCATGGACTACAGCGAGCAATAATTCATGTTGCATCGTCGCTTGATGTAGTTAATCGGTGTACTTTATTATATACACTGCATTTTACACTAAAATACCACTCGTAACATGTTCAATATAACCGAAAGGGTTTTATTTCACGAATTCTAACGAAATGGGTTTAGTTAGCATGAAAAACCTGTCATTTCGCTGGTCTTGAGACTTATATGAACTGTAAAGTACTGTGTGTGTCTGTTTGCTAAAAAAAACAGATGCCCTATTCGTGAATGAATTGTTCTATTGAGCCGGATCTTTTCAATGAATCGTTTGAACTGGTTGGGGGAAGATGCCCCCTCTTAAAAACCATATGTTACTTTTAAATTGTAACATATTTACATATTTGGTTTAGGGTTTAGCATGTGCAGGATGATGCATCAGCCAATGTGGTGTTATTATTGGAAATAAATAGAAACATTTGCTAATTTAGTTGTCATGGAACAATTATTCAGAGGCCATTTTACCCCACTACTGGGGTAAGCTAGCTAGCCCCCTACATGGGGTAAGAAGCCCCCTGGCTAAACTTTTACAGAATGTATAAATTACTTTTGATATAATTCTTAATCATATTTATACATATATTTTAAAGTGTTATTAATGTTAAATACTAAATCAACTATTCTATTTAAAATTTAATTTTGACAATTTAGTTGAATAATTGAATAACTGATGTCAGACAAAGCAGAATCCCAGTAAAAGAGATTCATATGAAAGCTAAAATTATTCTGTGACTTATAGGTATATGGTATAAATGTTTACATATGTAATTGCCTATATTTTAATTGATGAATATGTCATAATAGCAACACTATTGCGTCCAGAGACACAAAATAAGATCAATTAACCTCAAAACTGTTTCGACTGACTAAATCTCACAAATGTTTACATTCATATGAAATGACAAAATTAAAAAAATTGTGCTGAGATGAGATTTTGTGTCATCTATGGTCAGGAAAAATAAATAATGTGTGGGGGGAGGGGTTATATTGCCCCGGGGGGCATCTTACCCTACATTCGGACTGAATTAGTGTCAGGCTGAGCAGTTAATGGGGCTAAAAGTTACTTTACCAATGCAATATCAGAAATACTAATATACTGGAAATATGTAACATACAACATAATTGTGAGGAACTTTTTGTTCATAAAAAGCATTTTAGCAAAATGTGCAAAAAGTTTCAGCCAACGGTAAATGGATTTTATGTAATATAATGTAAATTCAAATTATATTTATAGGTTAAATGACTTGGATTTATGTGCTGTACGGGAGTTGAACACATGAAACTAGAATATAAATCTCAAAAGCAATAGAGTGTGCTTTTTTGGAACTTTTTATTTGGAGCATGTAATAGCACTGGGATGTCAGGGAACACGTGCTAAGTTAATTACGTCATGGTGTACAGGAGTTGCTGAAGGCTGAAGGTCTTTTCTTTTCAAGTTTTGTTGAATATATATTAGGGGAATTTTTTTTTTGTTATAGCTTTGGAACTATTTTCATTTTTCACTAGTATGTGATTCAGTATATTTCAAAAATCTCATACAACATTCCAAACTGATCACACAGTCAGCTAGTATTTCATTCAAAACCTGCTCTTCTGCTTTCATTAGGGTTGTATGTTTCCACACAGTCAAAACACAAGATTATTGTGACATGTACAGGGACTATAAATGATACAACTTTTGAAACAAGTAAGAGCTTGTACTAGTGCATTGAGCAATGGCATTTATTGTTTACTACTGTGCTGTTTACACAGAAAACAAATTGGTGAATGATTTACTTGTACTGTAAAACATACTCAAATAATCAATTGTTTTATTTACAACTTAGAAAAATCTTTTTTTGCTATGTAGCCTATAGATATTGCTGGTTTTCTTTACAAAATGGTTTTACAGTATGACTTAATTGATACTGTAGTTGACATTTTCAGACTGGGGTGAGCTAGAGTAATTTAGTCTGTGTTTTTCCACATTGTATAAAAATATGGCCATGATGACTTTATTTGATTCATCAGTCTCCATCCTTTCAATGTGGCCCGTGCCCACCTCTTTGGCATTTCTTGTACACAAAGTCATCGATTGTTTCCTTTTGCTTGCAGTCTATTCTGCATTGTGTTGCCATTGCAAATCCACACACACACGCACACGCACACTTTGAAAATATACTTTGAGTATATTCAATATGCTTTATATATAAAGCATATTGCATACAATCAGATAGTTTGCAATCCTTCACACACCCTGAAGAAGGCTGATTGTGCCGCTACGCGTGGGTTGTTTTTCCCCCCATGTTTTTTAAATTTTCTACTATGAAATAGCCAATCTAATAAAGGCTTTTTATATATTTCCAAAGAAGAGTGCCTTGGATTTCCTTCTATTACATTTTGTTGAATTCCCAACCCCAAAGAGCACCTTCAAAAAACTTCCTTATGTTGAACTCCTTGAGCACCCTGGACATTTTTTCTTTTTGAACAATCAGATAGTGTTTGATTATGAAATAAATTGGCAATACTGTAACAAGTTAATTTTGTTTGGTTTAAAACGTAATCTTGAAGCACACAAAATAATCAAACATTTTGAAAAAAGCATGATTTGATGATAACCATACAGATCGATTAGATCAAACGATTAAATTAATTAAATTGGTTAAATATATCAAAAAAAATCTGAGCAAATAAAAAGTTGTATGTGCATTATTATGAAAGGCTATTATGTAAAGTACTTCTTTTTTTATTATTATTATTGTGTGTATGTAAATTAGGTTTGAACAATCTGTTGGGGAATTCATCACTTGGTGAGAAAAAAAAGAGAAGAAACATAAAATTGTAAAAATTGTCTGTCTCTCATACCTAATGAGTTGCTTAAATAGCATTTGTGGCAATATATGCCGGTTGTCAAATGTACACAAACGGTTAGCTGACTTGAAACCCACCCCAAAATGCTGTCTAGGTAGGCAGCTCACTAGATCATTATGGCACAGTCCTTTTGTGTCGCCTGTGTCCACCTTATTGCTGTGAACAGGAACATGGTGCATCCTGTCAGGAACAGAACTAAGGGAACATGTCATGCAGTGTACAATGATTTGTCAGCATTATCATTTAAGTGAACATATCCTTTTGGTATGGATAAACACTTGGCACACTAAATATGAAAGATGAACTTGGTTAGAGGTGAAAACCAGTTTTAATGTTTTGGTTTACATGTTGGCTGTGTTGTGTGGTGACTGGTCATGTGGATGAGCCTTCATATGCAGAAATGAGGGTATTAAATCTTCCAGCATATATTAAGATGGATATTTTTTGGGGAAGATAAGGTGACATTGCTGTGAACAAATGTGTTTCATCGTAATATTCTCATTTGGGAACTGTGTAGATGCATTATCAAAAATGGACGTGTTTATATGATTCTTGGAGTTGACGAAGAATCACCTTTCGCTGAGTTTCGCTGAATATTTGTCTTTAGAATTCGATATAACATTTAACACATTTAGCCTACATAGAGAATTAAACTGATGTTTATTAGTCTCAGGAATGTTTATCAATGCTATCAAAACACAGAAGTGAAAGTTTTATTCGTGCCACACTGAAATATTAATGCCGTTGCTGTTCTGTGTTACCCATATGTTTGCTGTGGGCTTTGTGTTCAGGCTCGGGTATTATATGACTTCACCGCTGAGACTGGCAACAATGAGCTGACTGTTCAAGAAGGTGAAATACTCACGATCATTAACCAGGTGAGGATCAGCACCAATGTTTCAAGATTCACATTTTTTCATACATATTATTATGTTAACATATACTTCACATAACATATACTTATTAATATATATGTTTAAGTAACTGTAATTTAATGACACTTTTTTTCTCAGTAACTATAATGGATTACAGTTGCATTTTATTAAACTCCGATACATGTAACTAGTTACTCCCCAACACATGATATATATCATGTATGCATACAGTATATATAAACTGCCGTTCAATAGCTGGCATCAGTACACAAAAAATAAGCCCCAATGTACTGATGTAGTGTTTTTTTTCCCTTGCATTTTCCTTGTTTTAGGATTAAAAGAAATGTCCGTGACCTGATAATGTCTTGTACGTTGTTACAAAAAATGCTGTCACGTCTTCCACAAAAATATGATCTGTTTTCAATATAGTATTTAAATTGTTGTAATATTTCACAACATTACTGTATTTATATACTGTATATTTTCATAAGTATTTATATATATATTTTTTTGTAGAATGTAGGCGGTGGCTGGGTAGAGGCTCGGAATTCCAGAGGAAATGTAGGCCTGGTGCCAGAGGACTATATTGAGGTAAAAAAAAGAAAAAAAGAATCACGAGCTTTTTTTTTCTTATACAGAGCAATAGATGAAGTGAGAAAAGTGCGTGACATCATTTTTAGTACTCAAGAGAGAGGAAGTGCAAAATGAAAACGAACTTGTTTCTGCTATCTAGACCACATCAGTGAGCAGAGTGTTATTTTCTGAGCTGATATACTAAAAACTCTCCAGTGTATTTCTGGGAAAATGATTCCGATTATTTAGCGTTTTCCTTCTATAGTATCACATCATTGAAATCAGGGTATATCAACGAGTTTCCTGAGCTCTAGCCTAATTAGAAGATTTAAGATGTAACTGATTAAAGGATTAATTGTATTTTTGGCATAGTTCTACTCCACATGGAGAATATTCCACTTGTTCTGTGCAGTGGGTCTATCTTTATACCATAATTTCCAAGATACTTATTCCCACTCAATGTGTCCTTCCTGTAGATACACAGTCAGCGTGCCTCAAATTTAATGTTATCTGACTGGAAATGTGAGAGTTATGTATGCATAAGGCATGGACCGGATATGACAGATATACTTATTATATATTATTTCATATTTACCTTTTTTACATATCAGGCTACTTTTTTATGAATATATTAATGAGTATATTATAATGTTTGCAGGTCAACCATGATTCCACACAAGCATCAGCGACACAGTACATTGATGCTCAAGGTTACAACAACAGCTCAGCAAACACTCAGGTACCACATCAGCTAAACCATTTGTATTGCTTAAGTTGTGGTGAGCATGCACTATATGAAATCTAGCTTAAAATGCTACAATATGAGTACCAGTATCTGCATGTTGTATTACAGTTCCTCAAATGAAATGTAAAGCAGCGCTCACTAAAAATAAGCCACAACCAACAAAACCCACTATTCAAATCAAAGTTTCTCTTCCTCATTTTCACAGCCACCTTTTACTAGAAATCCACAGTCATTTAATGAGAGTTCTGGTGAGCATAACATGCACAAAGGCCCTATGTGTCATCCGCAGTTGAAATGCATTTCCTGTGGAAGCAGGAGAATGGGAGTAAATGGGCCTCATTATAGCTCGGGACATTAAGCATGAGGACCCGTCTTTCCTCGTCTCTCTTTGTCTTATTAGGTTGTCGGATGTCCTCACTTTGTGTTGTGCGCAGCGTCAGTGGGCATCTTACAGTGTTTAAATGTCTGGCAGTCTGGCATTACACTATAAGTTAAAATTTGGACATGTTTAACCAAATTTAAGTCCCTTATGATCTTACTAACCTTTTGATTTAAAGGTTTATCCTTAAATGCTTTATTTTAGTCTTGTAGACAAATGTAAATGTATGAAGAGATATATATATATATATATATATATATATATATATATATATATATATATATATATATATATATATATATATTACAAAATCAAATTTTAAGTGAATAATATAAAAATAGAAAATATATTATTATATATACATATTTTTTTAATATCTGTAATCTAATCTTTTTTTATTTTATAATTGTTTTACCTTTATGATATTTTATTATGGATGAGTTGGATTGTTCAGGGAAAGTAGATAAAGTATTAGAAAGTTGTAAAAAAATGTTTTGTTGGCACATAAATCCCATTTTTGGGATTATATATATATATATATATATATATATATATATATATATGTATATATATATATAGAGAGAGAGAGAGAGAGAGAGAGAGAGAGAGAGAGAGAGAGAGAGAGAGAGAGAGAGAGAGAGAGAGAGAGAGAGAGAGAGAGAAGAGGCTGGGGATAAAGAGGAAGAGAGCGACATCGAGAGTGTGTGTGTGTGTGTGTGCTCTTGTTTATGTGATGTATGAGGACACAAATTTGTATAATGACGTGTATTACACTGGCATTACAACTTAACTGTGGTTTATGAGGACATTTAATGATTTCTCATAATTCAAATAGCTTAAAAAACATTACAAAAAAAATTTTTTATTAAAAATGTAAAAATGCAGAATGTTTCCTGTGATGTGTAGGTTTAGGGATAGGGGCTGTGTAAGGGGATAGAATATACAGTTTGCACAGTATAAAAACCATTACGCCTATGGAATGTCCTCACAAGTATAGCAAAACAAACTTGTGTGTGTGTGGTTCTTCAGTAACTGGTCAGCAAACTAAATGTAAGGGTGAACAGTTTGTGATTAAATAAAATTTACTATGAATATACAAGGGGCTCTGGCGGTAGATTTTACACATTGGATGTCCATATACTGAATTTATCTCCATGGGATGAAGCTTGTCAAGTGTATCTTGAGTACAAGCACCCTTGCATGAAAATTGAGCAAATGGTACAAGTGGAGAAAAGACGTATCTAACGACTTAATGTTTCCATCAACATTCAATGACTTTAGAGCGATCCACAACACCAAAGTGCTAATAACAATAAACACATCAGCAATGTTGTGCTCAGGGAAAATGGTATAGATGCTCTTAATTGGTGAGGCCAGGAAGCACGAAAAATGTTGTTTCTTAGCTGGATGTTAGTCTTTAGCAGGATCAAGGTCAGGTCTATTGATGAAATTGGCCATTACATCTTAGACTAATGGACTGTGACAAACTCAAGAGCATTTAGCCTTTTAGTTCTTAAAGCGCATCCAGGCTTTTTTTTTTAGTGGATAGATTTGAGAGAACTATATTTTTATACCTTATATGCAGTTCATTTGTGACCATCAGCCATTTGTCCAAGAGGTTTTCATTTGTGTGATTCATGGTTTGTAAAATCTCTAAAATGGCAGTTAGATTCTCATTAATGTTGTTTTACACTGCTAATTCAAATAATTGTTCTAATTTGTTCTATAGCATGTGCTTGTATTAAGTGTCTACATATTCAAATCACGTATAGTTCTGCAAAGAACCTTTGTGTTTCTGAGTGTAAAGAATAGTTGAATAATCCGATTAACTCTTTTTTACTATAAAGAAACTTTTGTGCATTGGGAAAAAAAAGGCTCCTTGAATGCTGAAAGTTTTTCATGAAACCATCAATACCAATAAAGGAGCTTTATGTTTAAGAGTGTGCTTTGGTTTTAGGTGACAGGGCCAGCCTGTTTTGTATGTCATAGGTCAGACATGGTGTTGCGGAGCGAATGGAGATACACAAGCAAATATTATGTGTGAATTTGAATACGAGCCAGCTGCATTTTTGATGTGCTTCAAATGTTACATGGCAGGCCAACCCAGGAAGAGTGAATCGCTGTAATCTAAATCTAGTTGTGAGGTTGATGGAGCCTAAAAAGGGATGTTCCTAGTAAAAATGTGTGTATTCATAATTTGAGCAGATACCTTATATTCAAATGAGTCAACCGTGGAATAATTCCAGCACTGGTATTGGACGGGGATTGTGGGAAGGAGCTGAGAGAATCCACTTTAAGCTTTAGGCAACTTCAGTACCTACAAAATGCCAAATCAAATGTCTTGAGGGTCAGCATGGATTTAGATTTGGTTAAAATAATGATTTAATGTTGTCTTTTATTTAGGGGGTTAATGGAAATGAGGCTTGGACTGCCAACAACAACCCTGCCGACAACTGGAACTACACTGAACAGGAACCAGCAGGCAATAATGGTAAAAGGAAAAGATTTATTCTACATTATCTTTATGATTATCTATCTATAACTATCTACACTGTTGTTCAAAAGTTTGGGGTCAGTAATTAAGAAATGAATACTTTTATTCAGCAAGGAAACATTACATTGATCAGAACTGACTGTAACACCATTTCTACATTTGTTTTGACCATAATTTTATATAATTACCAAAAAAAAAAAAATATTTTTTAATAAATGATATTATAGGCTCCAGCCGTCGGTAATCGGTATGGTGAATGGATAGATAAATCCTATGCTTTTGAACTATCTATTCATTAAAGCATCCTGGAAAAAAAAGTTTCACGGTTTCCAAAAAAAATAATTTAAAAAAAAATCACTGGAATAAATTACATTATAGAACTAATTATAGTTTTAGAATTAATGTAAAATAATGTACATTATTATTACATTATAGAACCAAGAGTCATATTAAAATAGAAAAAACTTATTTTAAATTGTACTGTAATTATATTGCACAGTATTCATGCATTTACTGTATTTGAGATCAAATAAATGCAGAATTGTTGAGATTTAAAGGGGTGGTATAATGCTCTTTTCACAAGATGTAAAATAAGTCTCTGATGTCTTCAGAGTGTGTATCTGAAGTTTTAGCTCAAAATACCCCACAGATATTTTTATATAGCATGTTAAAACTGTCGCTTTTTGAGGGTGAGCAAAAACGCACAGCTTTGGGTCTGTTCCTTTAAATGCAAATGAGCTGCTGCTCGTGGCACAGGGGGCGGGGCTTCAACAGCTTGCACTCACACAGACAAGCACTGAAAATGTAAAACATTTTTAGCCTTTTATGTTCAAACTGGAGTCAGACAATGGTGGAGAGACTCGAGAAGAAGTGACAACATGTAGAATGCAACAGGACATTTCTTAATGGTTAGTTGATGAATTTATGTAGCTTATGTGTAGTTATCTTCTAGTCATTGATAATCTATAAACCGTGTTCCGGGGGCGGGGTTTATGTAAATTCTAGAGTTGGTGATGTCACTAACCCTGGAGGAATGTCCCAACCAGCCGTTTGCTGTAGTCCTTAAAAAGCAATTTCTTTAAAAGCAAATATCTCCCTTTGCTTTGAACTTTGAGCATTGTAACTTTGCAGATGTTGTTTTTGCTCAAACAGCAACATTACACACTAACTAAAATTAGAAAAGTGAAATCATAATCAACCACCCCTTTAAGAGACTTTAATCAAAAACAATAAAAAATCTTACTGACCCCAAACTTTTGCACGAAACTGTAACGTATCCCAAGTTTAACTTCCTCATGTGTGAGAGCGTTTTATTTATTTGAGCACATGTACATTCTGTAACAGGTACAGCTCATGAATGATTTTACTGTCTACAGCTCTACGTCATGTGGTCTGAAAAAACATCTGCTTTGTTATGAGGACTTTGAACTTTCTCTAATATATCAAGATCTTTTAACGTGCCATAGTGAAAGCCATAAACAAGCTCTTAATGCAACTGAGAGGTAGCCAAGTATTGTATGTGGAAGTAACTGGGTAACTTCATTGGTATTTTATAATAATCACTAGTTTTCTTTGTTGGTGCCTATTATAGTTGTTCTGAAATATGATGAGAGCGATATATTTGCACAAGGAAGCAGATTATTTTCTGGCGCCTCCATATGCGTTGCAGACCGTTGTGAAAAATAATTACACTTTAGCATACTTTTTTATGCAGTCTTTTTATTCACCACAACAACTGTAACAATACCGGCACAGAGAAACGATATCGTTGGAATCATTTTCAGAACGATTTTTTCCAGCCGATGAACGATAAAAACACCGACAGCCAATCAGAATCCATCCCGCTTTTAAGAGCTCGAACATTTAAAGCGTTTGTCAGTCTGTTATTCTATTATTGTATATGATGATGATTTGTTGTGTCACGTAGGTTCTGTCTATTCCTTTGATGAGGAATGGGACGATGATTCCGATGATGGAAAGTCAACAGGCGGTTATGGAGGTTCCCAGACGGAAGAGGGCGGAACGATGCAGCGAGCCGGGGGTCACTCTACAATGAAAATAGCACTCAACAAGTAACGTTTTGGTTTTGATAACTGACAATAATAATATTTCATTCATAAAATGAACTAATGAAATTAAATAATGCTCATCTCATCTTTCCCCAAAGGTTTCCAGGGTTCTCCAAGACTCCAAATCCAGAGCTGTATCTGCTTACCAAGCACATAGCTAAAGGAAATGACACACTGCCAATTTATGCAAGTTATTTGACTTTGCCATGTGATTTGATTCTGAAGAGTGATTAGTCTGAATAACTGAATAATCAAACAACTTCATATTTATTTGATTAATGTTTATTTTGCAGGCGGGTGAGGTGGGTCCAGTATGGCTGTATCCACAAATTTCGTTAGATTGTGTAGTGGCTGATCCCAAAAAGGGTTCAAAAATGTATGGCCTGAAGAGCTACATTGAATACCAGGTCACACCTAATGTAAGTTTATTTGAAACTCCTCTCAGGACGGCTCAAATAATGACTTTCTATAATTGTTTTGCTAACGTGTCTTGGATTATTTTTTGTATTTTTTTTTCAGACTACTAACAGACCTGTCAATCACAGATACAAACACTTTGACTGGTTATATGAAAGGCTTGTGGATAAGTTTGCTTGTGCTCTACCCATCCCATGTTTGCCTGACAAACAAGTTACAGGTAACATCTCTCTGGTCACGTTAGACCAGCTTCTTGCACCATCTTCCATTTTGTTCAATTTCTGTAGGCCCATTCACACCAAGGACGATAACTATAATGATAAAGATATAGTTCTAAAACTATACCACAACTATAATGGTAACGATAAAAACATTGACAGGCAATCTCAACCCATCCTTCTTTAGTAAGCTCGAGCGTTTAATGCGGCAGACGACGTGCACTTAGAAAAAACAGAATGATATTGTGCATTGGTGGGGATGCTTATATAGTTATCGTTCTTGTGTGCACGCCTGCCCTGCACAGGCCTTGTTTTTGGCTGGTAGACTCTCTAGCATCTGTCTTCCATTCCTCTTTAGGCCGATTTGAAGAGGAATTTATCAAAATTCGCATGGAGCGCCTGCAGGGCTGGATGTCCCGCATGTGCCGACATCCGGTGATCTCAAACAGTGACGTTTTCCAGCTCTTCCTTAACTACAAAGACGAGAAGGTGCATTTGCTTAAATATTTGTAACATACAGTTTTTTATACTGATATTAAGTCAAATAATGTATATGTTAAAGCTGCAGTCCGGCACTTTTTTGGGTTTAAAAATATAAAAAAAGACATTTTTGAAAAAAAACGTAACCAGCCAGTGTTCAAAACGATCTGCTTGCCTTACCTCGATTCAAAACGGTAATCTTGTAATAATGATTTTAATTCCAGTGGTACTGGTGGATTTCCGCGGGAATTTCGAGCATGTCTTTGCGTCATTACGTCACTTCTGTACACATAGAGAAGGAGTCCCCGGCTAGCGTGTGTGGATGATGGAGGAGATTTATCCACTTGGTATGGCGGATCCCGAAAGTTTAAAGCGACAATCACCAGTGACAACTGGAGATTCACCAGTTGTAAAACACAAAGACTTCGGACTTCAGAGTGGCTACAGAAAAAATATATTTTTCACGTTTTGACGTGATATAAGCAATCGTTAGATTTAATCAGCATGATATAACGTTAGCCTACTGCAATGCTTCCCCCCACCCCCCGAATTTGGTCAGAACAAAAGTGAATGTTACTTACTTGTTCAGATGACATTTACCGATGAAAATTCTAATGTTGACACTTTCAAAAGGCATACTCTAACATTGCTGATGACAGTACAGTATCCACAGCGACGCGACAGGTTCTCCTCAATACATTGTGTTCATCCGCGCTGTTTCATGCCGATTTACTACCCACGCACAGTTAATAATTCCGCGAATAACTGCAATTGCAGATTTCTAACAGAGATGGCGACAAAGAGGAAAAACGACGGACTGCAGCTTTAAGGAGCTCTTCTGTTGAGTATTGCCATGTGTTTGCTGATATTGAGATCACATACTTTAGACAGTTTTACAGTTATATATTAACATTGGCTGGTGAATAGGTAAGTTCCGCAGTGTTGTAATACAGGTTTTATTTGTTGTTTCTATTAGGAGTGGAAACTAGGGAAGCGGAAAGCAGAGAAAGATGAAACCGTGGGAGTGAAAATCTTCTCCACCATAGATCCAGAACTCCCAGAGATAGATGCTACTCAAGTGTGAGGCAATCTGTTTTCCCTGAAATTAATACAATTCATTTTTAATTTATAATGTTAAATTATATAAAAATATAATCAAATATTAACCCCATTAATTATATCACAACATTTTTTTCAATTCATATTTTATTCAAAATGTTATTATTATTATTATTATTATATAAAAAATACCAACTATTATTTCTATAAGTATAATATTAATTATGAGTTATAATTATTATAAATGAATAATAATTATAGTTATTACAGAATATAATTATTATATGGAATTTATACTACCATTCAGATTTTGGGTTTATTAAGATTTTTATTCTTGAAAGAAATTGATACTTTTGTCAAGGATGCATTAAATTGATCAAACGTGAATGAATACATTATTGAGTATATACTTAATATATACTCAATATATATATCAACTATTCTTTTAGTTGATATATACTAAAAGAAAGTATTTTCCATGTGGTAAATATATATATATATATATATATATATATATATATATATATATATATATATATATATATATATATATATATATATATATATATATATAAATATATATTTAATTGACTGAATTTACAGAAAAGGTACTATATCGTGAAATATATCGTTATCGGAATATGAGATGACTTATATTGTGATATGAGATTTTGGTCATATCGTGTTACCAAAAAGTTATATTTGAAATAAATATGTTTTGAACTTTCTATTCATCAAAGAATCCTGAAAAGAAAAATCTATCACAGTTTCAAAAAAATACTAAGCAGCACAACTGTTTTCAACGTTGATAATAAGAAATGTTTTTTGAGCAGCAAATCAGCATATGAGAATGATTTCTGAAGGATCATGTGACACTGAAAATTCAGCTTTGCCATCTATTAATTACATTTCAAAATATATTAAAATGGAATATACATATTTGTATAAAATAAGGAGACTTTACTAAATCTTACCACCCTCAAATATATTATATTATACGTATTTTATAATTTCTTCTAATTTCATATATTTATTTAATAAACAATGGTCTTGTCTTGATGTGATTTGTAGGGAGCAGAAGTTTGAAACGTACAGCCAGTTTAGTAGATCTATGGACAACAGTGTTAAGGAACTACTGGCTGTTGGGAATCTTCACTGGAAGAGATGTACAGGCCGTGAGTTCACGTATTTCCTCATTGCCTCAGTAAATCTATATGTACTATACTGTCAAAAAAAGATATGTTCATTATTTCATTACTGTTACTATTTTGTGATTTGTCCTTTAATAGTAAAAAAAACCTTTTTTTTAACCCACAGCATTGCAAAAGGAGTATCGGCAGATTGGAAAAGCATTTCAGAACCTGTCATCAGTTTTCAACACCAGTGGATACCAAAGTAAGAAACTACAGCTTTGTTTATTAAAATGCTTTTATATCATGTTCACAGTTCAAATATTAATACTTAATGATTACCTAATTATGTTTTTTTTTTGTACCTTATTTTCAGGGGAATCAACTCTGACAGAGGCATTAACTGCAACAGGGAAAACATATGAAGAAATAGCAGAAATGGTTTCAGCACAGGTATCAGAAGTACATTTCCTCAATATAAATACTTTAAAAACTCTTCAGTCCTTGAACCTCTGCCAGTGCCGGTCACTCATCATTAGCATGTTCCCTTACATCCTCTGCTGCTATTTCCACAGTTTGATAGAATTGTAACCATCAAGGTTACCCAATGATAACAACATCCGTGATTTCTGTTTTTAGTTTTATCCATGAGTTTAAGCCATTGTTTACGGATTCAATAATGATAACATTTGTTTATCAGCCAAAAAAAGATCTACACTTCCTGTTGGAAACAAACAACGAATACAAGGGACTACTGGGCTGCTTCCCTGACACAATAGGAGTTCACAAGGTAAACCTTTCACCTTTTGCTTAAATACATTTAGTCCCAGATAACAGGGAATGTTCCCAGAACGCAAGGTTCTCTCTAAGTTATGAACAAACATTCTTCCGGTAACAGTGTTCATTCGAAGTTATCTGGTCTGGTCAAAGTGTTATACACAAAAACGTTATTTATACATCATTCATGGAATTTTTTTTCTGAAATGTTTTTGTTGGACATTCATTTTTAAATGTTAAACTTGATTCAGAACGTTCAGAGAACATCATAAGTAAAGTTCCCATAATGTTTGCAAAATTATAAAATGTAATGTTCCCCTAACAGCCTAATAACCAAGAAAAAAAAAGAAAAAAACTTTTTGAAAACATTTAAAAACCTGGATGTTTTGAACGTCTGGGCACATTTGGAAATAACATTTTCATAACTTAATTAAAATAGCAAAACATTCTTAGAATTTATTTGTCATTTGTGTTAGGTGGGGTGTTTTTCATTTACATGAATGATATTTTGTATGTTGTAATTTAATTTAAATGTATACTAAAAATGCCTTTTTTCTTTTCTGAATTTATAAATCTGTGTTCAATATTGTCATAAAATGTTTAAGATAATGTACATTTGGGTTTAAAAAGCATTTATCTTTTACATCTGGAAATAAACTAAGTTTAATGATTAAGAGAATAAAGACTTTAAAATATATATATATATATATATATATTCCGTATTTATTATTTTATCATTAATTAATTATATTTAAATAATTAATTTATTTTCAATTGTTTTTCAGTGCATCTTTTCTTTCAAATTGTTATGTTGAGAATATAATTTGTAATGGAAAATAATATAAATAATTCACAGCTGAAGTATTTTTAATAGTGGTCTCAGACTTACCTCACTGCTTATGTTATTTAAATTAGTATTTAAATCACTTTTCCCCCTCAGGCTGCCATTGATAAAGTGAAAGAGGCTGATCATTTGGTGACAATGAATAAAATCAGCCAACAAGATAAACACACAATGGAAAAGAATCTCAGCACCATGTCTTATGCATTGCAAGGTACGTTAGTAAAGTGTTGTCTATCTAAGACCTTTGTCACAGTGGTCCTTTATATGTGAACCTGTGTCCGTAATTGTAGTGTTAGTCACACATGTAATCTTAGACTTGCCATCTGTGTCTTTAGCGGAGATGAATCACTTCCATAGCAACCGTATCTATGACTACAACAGACTCATGCAATTCTACCTGGAGGAACAGGTGAAATTCTATGAAACGGTGAGTGGAGACGGGATTCTAGTTTGTATGGACACCATATACACGATGAATGTAATGCAGTATATTATATATGTAACGTTCTGCTTTGTTCTCATTGGATAGATTGCTGAAAAGCTGAAGAAAGCGCTCGGTCAGTATACCACCATGTGAGGACACACTCTACAAACAGCGATACTTATCAAACTGTGGAACATCAAGAAAAGATGCTGCTTTTGCTTTATTAATGCTAATTCACAATTAACCATGTTTTCACTGAGCCCCTGAAGGGAAATATATGAGACAGGAGGAAAAATCATGTCATTGCTTTTGCGTTCTTTCGCAAACGTTTTGCGTTCCCTTGAGAAATTTTGCATTTGCCTCCAAAATGTTAGCGAGAAACTTTGCGAAACTCAAAACTTTCGACTTCTTTGCAAGCTAAATGTTTTGCGAGCCAACGCAGTTTCTCGGGGGAATGTAAATCTTTTTCAAGCAAATGCAATGTTTCTTGCATATTTTTTTCCACCAACATGTCCCTTTACGGGCTCAGAATGCTTCCACCTAACAAAATTAATTTTGTATTACTGCTTTGTGACATAGAAAAAAATAGGTTATAAGGGAACAAACAATGCACATCATATGATGTTATTCATTAACCAAATATGTTTAAGAGAAATTCAAATCTTAACTGTCACGTAAGCTAAGGTAACACTCCCTAACATAAGATTTTTAATTTTCTCTGTGTAAAATGAGGTCTCTCAGGGATGCATACGCTCAGACTGGGCCTTCTAAACCAAAATGGGGTTTATTAACGTCTTAATTAAATTGTCTGGCATTATATTGTTTTCTTGTAGTTTGTGAAATTAAATATGTCAGAGATTTAAAAGTGGTATGTATTGGATAATAGCAATAAGGACGTTGTCTTTTACCTGTGGTAAAATGTCCTATGCAAAACAAAACTAAAATGTCTCTATATCACACTGTGTATAAAATGTGTTTTTAACTAGCCCTATAGTGTGTAATAAATCTTTCTTTATACCTTTCCAAGTCTGCGAGGACAGTTGTGATGGTCGGCATTGCTCTGTATTTTTTGGACTAGTATCAAAATTGATTTTGGAGTTCTACTAAAGAGGAAACCATTTTTTCACCTTGGAAAGGAAAAAGAGGAAATGAATTTCAAGTGAAACTGACCTCACGCAAGGAAACACTGGCTGCATCTAAATATTAGTATTGTAAATAGTATACTGAAAATATTAGTTTGTCCAAATTCACTTCATTCATTATAGAGTACTCAAAAAGTACCCGGATGACCTACTACTTCCAGCGGGATTCTGAAGTATGCAAACAATGGACACTTTACTATCGCATGAGGCCACGGAGAGGAGCTGTGAATGGCAGTGAAGTGACGTAACTGACACTGGTAGGTCACATGATAATGACAATATGGTGAATGCAGTACATCCAGATTACATTCATACTATATAGAACATACTTTTTTCGCAGTCGCAAAGTAATTACGTATTCAAAATAAGTACCTACTCAAGAGTATCTGATTTTGGACACAGCCACTCTTTCTCTCCCAAGTCTGTTTCCTTCCTTTAAACAAGGGACGGCATACATTTTTGACTTTAATGTGTCTCTTAATTTTGTCTCTCTTCTGAGACTTTGTAAGAACAAAATGGCCCTCAAACCCTCTTTTATTCCAGTGCCATGTTTCATTTGCTGATCTGTTCCACCCTTCCTGTTAGTGTGTGATAGGCAGAAAGAGTCTTTATGGATGGTGCAGATATGTTTATCTCATGGCAAAGAAGTCTGAAGAACACAGAAAGTCAGCCGTGTATATAATAAAGCAATACATTTGTCAAAAACTAAGACATTTTTATACATTCTCAAAGAAGTAACGAAATGTAAACAATGTTGTGAAATATACATTTAGGCATTAAAAGGATGCACATTTTGGGATTATTTGAACACCCGTTACCTCTACATTACACAGAATTATTGAGGCTTACACAGCAAACATATTTACATGTGCCATGTGTGATAGGATATCTATTAATAGAGCTTTCTCAAATGTTCTCATACTGTAAACCTCTGGGGCTGGTTGCGACCAAACCTCTTAAGATTCTGATCGAGAGTACCCTTACGATTATTAAACATAATATTTTTTTATTATTACAATTATTTTTTTAATTTCTTTTATTATAATGATTGAATTTATTTTATTTTTACATTGGAAAAATTAGATGAATGAATTAAAAAGGTTTTCTTAACTTAAGGGGTTTGTTTCAACTGGGCCCTAGTATCTTAAAAAGATTTCCTCTGAATATTTCTTTCCAACAAAGTAAATGTACAGTAACACCAATTAAAATATGAAAAGTATACCAATCTTATATTAATCTCTGAATTATTTCTAATTAATGATTATCCAAATAAATTTTTTGTGCAAGTTAAAAAATGAATGATAATCTAATACATATTGTTTAATAAGATTATCAGACATGATTATACAGAATGAGAAATGTTGATATTTTATCTTGGATATTCAGTTGGGACTTTCCATGAACCACAGTTTACATACAGAGAACCAATGATGTCACAACAGTGTTGTTTTACGCAGGCCTAAAGCGGTGTTATGGAGAGAGGCGGGGCTTGTATATCCGTGGGCGGATCATCATGCTCACCTTCTTCAAGGAGTAGTAATCTGAGTCCTTCCATGAGTACCACACAATCCCATCAGGCCCCAGAAGATTCTTCCCTTTGGCAGAGTAACGCCCCCCCTGGTGGTCAAGATAAACACAGGACACAGTTAAGATGGTTGAGCTCATATTTTACATCATGGAATGATTTAATTTCTCCTTCATTTGTATACGACCTTATAATACACTCCATTGAGGTTGGCAAAAAAGCACTGATGGTACCACCAGCCTCCGTGAGATATCTCGGCACAGATGTCACCTGTGTCTGGAGTGCTGAAGCTTTGCTTGTCATGGTACCAACCGAACGAGTCCTCGACTGTCCCACTGAATCCTGATACATGGAGACGGTAGTGGTTGTCCTCGTTCTCAATCCTGCCAAAGCAAGAAAGATATTTTTGCTTGAGTTGTTTACATAAATGCATCTCATTGTCACCCCCCGTATTGTCAAAGCATCTGTAAAGAGCTTATTTTCTTGTAAGAACACTTAAAAAATATGATGCATAAATTATTAGAATTTAGTATTAATATTTTGTATTTTTATATTTTAACTTTGAAATATTTAATATAATGCGAAATTACTATTGTTTTACAATGATTTCAAATATTGTATTACATTCAATTAATATTATTGTAGTATGGAAGTTTGTTTTCGTCACAGAATTGAAAATAAAAATGGTAATTAAGGTCATTTTGTCTTGAAATTGCGAGTTTATATCTCATTATTCTAAAAAAACAAAACTTCCATATTGCAAGATATAAACTCGCAAATTGGGAGAATTGTGAATATACAATATATACTCTAAATTGTGAGACATACACTTGGAATTGCTTGGAAAAAAGTCACAACAGAGAGAATTATGTAAACTCTGATTTGCAAGAAATAACGTCTGAACTGCACGATATAAACTCGCAATTGGGAGAAAAACATCAGAATTGCGAGTTTATATCTTGCAATTCTGCCCTTTTCTCTGAATTGTGAGCTATAAACTTAGAACTGTGAAACCTCACAATTCTGACTTTTTTCTCATGTTTTACACTCATCAAAATAAGTTAAGCAATTTTCAACTTTTATATATATATATATTATACAAGATTCAACTAATTTTTTAAGTCAGTTTAATTTAAGTTGAAATTACTTAAACATCTAAGCTGATTGTACTTAGGCAGCAACCTTTTTTACAGTGAGAATGGCAAGTTATTAAAAAAAAAGCAAGAATTGTGAGATAAAAAGTTGTAATTACCTTGTTTAAAAACTCATTATAAAGTTATAAACTTGGAATTGATGGTTATAAAGTCTGAATTGTGAGATATAAACTTGCAATTGCGGGATAAAAAGTCGCAATTTTTTTTTCTTCCTTAGCAGAAACAAGCTTCCATATTACTAATATTATTATTAATTGTAATTTGTTTCTCATTTAAATCTATTATTAAAACTTAATATTATTAAAATATGATTCAATTATTTTATCAACTAAAATAAAAAAGTAAGTGTTCTTAGTTGAAATATTCAGACCATCTTTCCATATGTTTACCAGAAGTTCTGGTACAGTGCGTGTTTGTGCTTGCCATTCCAGTCCTCGAGTTCAATGCGGAGGGAATACTCTCCCTGGCTGGAGATGTCATGGATGTGGTCATTTCCCAGCCAGAATTCTGCATGCAGATCTCCGAAGCCATCCCTGTATTCTGTCCATTTGCGGTTAAAATTGACCTTTCCATCCTGCCGACGTTGAAACATGGTCCATCCACCTCCTGGTCCAAAGAATGATTCTTTAATCTCAAATAACAGCCTCTAAATGCTCATAATTTAACCTGTCAATGAACACTTTATTAGAGAAATGCAAACCTTGAGTCTCCATATCACAATAAACGTCGACTGGAGTCGATCCCAATGAGGGGACAACAGTAAAAATCCCAGACCGGTGGACTCCATTGTAGTACAGTGATGCACAGTCAATTGGACAGTTTCTTACATGCTGAACCTCTGAGGAAACAAATACTTAATCAAATCAAGCTATTGTTACAAATGTCCAAATATTTCAGTACTGAGTTCTGAGATGCCAGTGACTTTAAATATAGCATTTTAACTTTCTATGACTTTCTCAAAATGTTACTTCCCTGTAAGCTCTTCAGTACCTAGATTGCTGACCTGGGTGAAGGGTATCTTGGGCGCTGAGAAGCGGGCTTGTGCGGATGATATTGATCATACAGCCAGGATTGCGCCTCACGCGCTCAACTATCATAGTGAGGTTGCGAATCTGTGTTTGCATGTCATAGATGAGTGATCCGTGGATGTGCAGCAGAGCATTGGCCTCTTCGTAGATCTGCTGCAGCGTGTGAAAGCGGTTCTCTAAAGACGAGTTTATTCCATACTTCTCCTCGCTCTGCCAGCACAGAGAAATAACATTCAGCGATTCAAAGCACAAAGTTCAAATGGGAAAACAAATGATGTTTTATTAACAAGGTTCGGGAGGAACACGTTCTAATGATCAAGCAATCAAGTAACTCCAACCAGCTGTCATCAATCAGTAATCAACAGATCCACTCAATCAGCATGAGTAAAGCCTATAAATATTCACAGTCAACTCACCCTTATTCCTCGACAGTTTTCAGCATCCCTCCACCACCCCATCTCCTCACACTTGCATGGCTATCTTCCTAACCAGAGACGGGGGGAGTACTCTGGGTTCGGGCCCAATTTCCGAGCTCGGAGCCCTCCCCCCGGACAGCACGCCAAATACGCATAAACCTTTACTCTCTGATCATTCGTAAGTGTGAACTCGTGAAATGGAAAGCTAACACAGATACAGTGTAAGATTAATCTGGTAACATTGTCCATTCAGCGAAAATGATCAAAAAATGCTGCATTAATTCATTAAGGCAAATCTCTGAATCATGATTTGATTGACTTGTTGGCTCAGTAAAAGGTAAATGGGAAAACACTTTTTTTGAGTCAATAACCTGAGAAAGATCTGATGGTCTTAATTGTAAAAAGTGAAATGTATTAATTGTGGTTGGAAGAGTAAGAGCGCAAGCATTCCGTTTAAACAATACTTGAGTAAAAGACCCAAATTACCCACAATACTTGAAAATAGCAGAAGAACAACTAGTAGCTTCTTTATTTAAAATGTATTTTAACATTGTCAACCTGAGAATGATGAAAGAAAATAGGCCATTTCCTCTTCAGTATAAAGGCCAAACAAACTTCTGTTATTGCATTGCAACGTAAAGCTGTTTTAAGAGGCTCTAGACAATTGATATCAACGAGAAACTACATTAACAACAATAAATTCATATACAATTAACTGCTTGCACAATATTTCTGTTGTACAAGAATGAAAAGCATTGTTGGCAATGTGCTCACTACTGATCATGTGTCTATTGGACAGGTTCCAGCACTAATCCAGTAATTGATCAGGGTTAAGAAGGCATTAGTACAGAAACAGTGCACTACCAAAACATTTGTCTCTGCACAATACGGAGGTGTAGTACAGCTGTTAACGTGTGATATACTTTGCTTAGCAAATAAACAATGAAAAAGACTTCATCTCAATTCGTAATAATCCCAGGTTGCTATGGACACACAGGTTTGTTTATGCATTAAACTCATGGCCATGAGGAAAGGATGTCGTTCCCTCGACATAGGATTTCGAGGCCACGACTTCAAAATGTCGTTATCCCGGCAAAATGATCTTATGGCCACATGGTAATGTGTTGTGGTCTCGACAAAGCTAAGTGAACCAAACATGTCACATCCCTTCAACATTTAAGGTTGCATTCCAATTAGTTTTTAGAAATACACCGGAGAACTTCCCTAAGCACTTCCCCTCGCCCGGGGGAATCTCTGTCACTATTTTGAAGTGAGTTACACTTTGTCAAGTGGTTGAGGGAAGTTTATGTGGATAGGCCCTCGTCTCCTCGATTTTGACCGTTGTTGCGAGTCTACTCTAATAAACACTTCAAGCAGCTCTATTGGTGCTTTCAAGTCATCTCGTAAATATCGTATTTACGAGTTGAGCGCACATGAATGCCACCACAATGTGGTACGAGTGGGAAGCTCTGGATTTTCTTTAATCCCTGATCTTTATGAGTTGGGGGCGTGTCACTGAGAAACATGGCGGAATACCACAATACTTAAAGGTATTTAGCAGTGATATTGTTAGACTTTTTTTTATTAAAAATATTTTAAAAAAACAAAGCACACCTGATGCACATTTCTTTGGTTTTCACTTTCTAGAACTAGAGTCTAAGAAACCTGCTCTATTTTGTGTAATTAATTAAGAGAAAGTACACCGCCATCTTACTCCGACGAAAGTGACTTGACAAATAAAAACAAATAAAAAACACGAGTTCCCACCTCGTAAGTACTTTTCCCAGGAGGACTTGAACGCACCATATATCCCACAATTCAACTTGATGGTGACGTCACAGCAGATCGCGTTTAACTGTAGTGTGATATATTGATTATTTTGAAAATGAATTGCATAGTGTATAATATATTACTTATGTTGAGATTTAATCGCATAATACTTGTAGCCACCTAATGTTTATACTATTTATATTTTTTTTTATTTGTTCTCCAACAGCTATTTTTGCAACAATACTATTTTTCTATATACCCTAATCATTTGTTAACAAACATGAATTCATTAGGCTCATTGTTTCTGCCTTAAATTAATAAATTGTTTAAATGAAATACATAACTTGGATACAGTCACCTCTGATAACAGATCACTCTAAATTGTAAAGCTGCTTTGAAACAATATGTATTGCTATACAACCCTAACCCTAATATATATTGTATACAAATAAATGTGAATTGAATTTGATATACCTATAGGACTTTATATATTTTCTCCAGCAACTGATATGCATGGTGCATAAAACAAATTCATTAGTAAAAAAGGGTTTAAATAATAAATCTGCCCGTAGTGAATTCCAAGTGATCAAGGGCTTAAGAGTGTTCCATTTAAACCTTATGCACCAATTCCACCAGTAGTGGGCACTCACATTCGAGTCCATGAGACGGAGGGAAGTCAGCGAGTGAAGGGCATACAAATTTGGAGTGGAACGCAGACAAAGTTTAACCTTTTATGCCCTTCCCTAACTAACTTCCATGAGTGCCTACTACTTGCAGGACCCTTGCAATGTTTTTAAATGAAACGCACTATGCCCTTGATAACTTGGAATCTGCTATGGACTTCCCTCATCCACTTGACGAAGTTGAACGCACTTCAAAATGGTGGTGAGGATTCCCCCAGGGGGAAGTGCTTAGGGAAGTTTGTGAGTGTACATCTAAAAGTGGAGTTAAACACAGCCCTAGAATGCTGTATCATACACAATAAAGCTGGAAAAGATGCGAGAACAACATTCAAACACATCCATCTAGCGCATGTTTACATAGAAAAACAACGGAAAACCAGTGCAGTGTAATGCAAAAACGTGTTTTGAGTGCACAACCCCTTAAGGTCTAGAGATGCGTTTAAAAGTTGAACTTCTTTAAACGTTAGCTCCTCCATTTTAGAACGGCGTGTCATGCGCGAGACTCTGCAAGAGATGCAAGCGCATCGGTCAAACACGTCCGTCTAGCATGCGAATACATAGAAAGACAATGGAAAAGTGCGCAGTGAAATGGAAAAATGCGTTGTGAGTAAACAGCCCCATAGGCTATAAAATCATTACATAACACGTAATAAACAGCAATATGTCCCAATATTTCTTTGGGTGTCATGATGTCCAAGAACCGAGAACTGTTTCAGAAATTCAGAAATCTCCGAAATTACACATTTGAACTTTTAAAATATAGGATGTCATAAGAAATATATCATGGAATGAGGAAGGTGCTTGACTCATAGAAACACACTTTACTTGCTAAGAGCTTGTAGCTCTTACCTGCAACTCCAGCACTTTGATGCGATGCCTGTGATTCCTCAGCTCCTCTTGAAGCTCTGAGATGGTCTCTTTCAGGTCCTGCATCTGCTGCTTGCGTTCCTCATTCTCACGCAGCCAGTAGGAGACCTCATCTGTACAGCGGAACATGTCGGGACACCGCTGTTCCTCCAGCTGGGGTAATGTGGCTATTAAACGACACTGTCCATTTGGCATCACTTCATTGCTGTATTCACCACACTGCATTAGGCCACTGCTAACTTGATGTGTGTTAGTCTGAGAAGTGTCTGTTTTAGGAAAGTCTGTGGATTTAGACTCTTCAACAGCACCTTTGGATTTGACAACAAGAAATCGGGCCCATGCTGCCCAGAGAAACAAAGTATACAGCAGAGACAACCTCATTCTGCAAAAGATTGAAGTTCTCCAGAAAAGTAAGGACTAGGGAGTGATATCCTCATCAGACCCTGAAACCTGTTTGGGTTCTCAGACTGGTAAAGCTTATTTCCTCATGGTTTAATGATGCCACTAGACCTCTCTGGAGATGATGGGAAGTAATTGAGATCCTAAACAGATTGTCACCCAGCATTCTGCGTAAAGAAATAATAGAATCAATGGGTAAATGGTGACACTCATTAAAAATATATAAAAATGCAATTCATAAATGTCTTGAATAGACTATATCTTTTCTTTGAATATGCTGGGAGGGGATGTTCGGTTCACTTAGATAGCCAGTGAATGGATTTAAAAGACTTTATAATAATAATTTGTTACGTAGCGCTTTTCTGGATACTCAAAGTGCTTTACATGGAAGGGGGAATCTCCTCAACCACTATCAGTGTGAAGCACTGGATGATGCGATGGCAGCCATATTGCGCCAGAACGCCCACCACGCACCAGCTTACTGGTGGAGAGGAGACAGTGATGAAGCCAATCAGTATGGGGATGTTTAGGAGGCCATGATGGACAGAGGCCAAGGGGCAAATTTGGGATTTTTTATGACCACAGAGACTCAGGACCTCGGTTTAACGTCTCATCCGATCCGAATGGAGGAAGGATCCTCACGGATGAGATGTACTGTAGGCATATATAGTGAGCCGTGAGCATTATATTGCACCAATTGCTAATAATTTCTTAATTACCCGCCTTTTCTTAATTAAATAGGGGTGTGACGACGATATTCAGGCCACATTTACACATAGCCGGGTATTTAGAGAAACGAATATTTCCCCCCCTCCGTTTTCAATAATAACATCGTGCACACAACCCGCATAAATACGCCGTCGAGCGCCTTTATAACTATGCCAAACCTATGGGCGGCAGTGTAGGGAGAAGGATAAAGCCATGCAAGCCAATCAGAATCCTCAGAATCGACAAGAGAGAACCTAAAACCCCGTTTCTCCCAGTTGACACACAACACATAACCGGCGTTTTCAGAAATCTCCACTTTGGCCGGAGTTTTTAGAAATAATCGTTTTCTGGGATAAAAACGGCGTTTTCGTGTAAATGACAGGCCAAAACGCAGAGAAATATCTGCGTTTTCCCATCGTGTAAACGGGGCTGAACCGAACAACCGGGATACACCACCCACGGTATATCACGCTACTCTCATGCTCTCATGGCGCCCGCCCCCTGCTGCCCGCCCAGCCCTGGCCCGTTGAGGGTGACCTCACTTTACCTTGTCATAAAACTAATTTTTCCTCTTTGAGATTTGATTAAATAGTAGCCTAATAAGGGATGTAACAGTAGCCTACACAAATTTGTCACGTGAATTTTCGTGTGTCTTGTGTAGGCTACAATACGAATAGGCCTACAGCGTTGCATAACCAACATCGCAATTAGCTCCGCGTTTTGTCACTTTCGATAAGAAACAAAGTGTCATTTTTCAATTTATGTCCATTTTATCACGAAATTCAAACAATAAATGCCGCTGTGACGCTCTTTAGTGTGGCGTGAGATAGGCCTATGTGCCTCAGTTTTTAAGCAACAGCACGCGCGGCGGCGCGGACCACGAGTGAACGCAATCTCTTCCTGATAAACATGACTAAACAACTGAAGGTAGGCTATGTTGAATGATACAGTAGCCTACAACTTACTTACGTATTAGGCCTATATCTCGTGTAATCGCTCAATCAGGGTTTCAACGGCGAAAAGACATACTTGTAAACAATATCCAACGTAGCATTACATGTAGCCTACCTCAGGCAAGTCAGTGTCCAGTGTCCACAGCTAAGTGAGCTAAAGAAATTAACTCTTTTGCTAAATATATGCACTATATTCGTTATATTTTACTTAACCTGTTAGTGATGTCTTTATCCTTAAGAAACTCTTAATTGTAACTAAATTAATTTAAAATCAGAAACAGAATTTGTTCAGTAAACTGTTTAAGAAAAAAGCAATTTTAAGTTAAGTTTTGTCGAAAATTGGGTTAGGTTAGGTTGTAAAACATGCGTGGTGCAATTAATAATAATAATAATAATAGTAAATGTATACGTGTTATATGAAAATATGGAAAAGTATTTTTATCAGTGAAGAATAGTTTTCTATAAACATTGATGATTCCTGAACATTTATAAATTATGTGAAGTTTGTAACAGTATTTTTGTAGAAGTACAAATATAAGCTAGATGTAATATCTTGACTTTAGAGCCAAGTGGTTATGTGCGTGCTAATATATAGTCTATTCACTTAATAATGAAATGTCAGTGATTCTACATTCATATTTGATAATGGTACCGGGCCTAGTGTGTACAGTTGTGTAGCCCAGCAGTCTTTAAGAACTGGTTAAACAATAATATTAACATCATTTATCTTCTGTTGTTTCAAAATTCTTATTTAAAGATTATTTCATGCCTATCTCCATATTTATTGACTCATATTGTAGACCAAGTCTTAATTCATCAAACATTTTGCCCTCAAAGTGCATTGAAAGATCATTAGATGTACAACATGTCCTTCAACATTACTGCATGATCATGTCACTGAGAACAGATGCAACTTTACAGATGCACACATCGTTCATGAGCATAATGCATCCTGAAATTCCAAAGGCTAAAATAAAATGGCAGCAAATGAAAAATAATCAAGTGAACAAATGAGATAAGCAGTTACCTTTCGCCAGACAGGCAAATCTCCTTGTAATTAGGAATGTGGCAAGAACGTATATGTCCCTTTCTCTCACTCACTGTTGGTAGGAAATGCTGTGCTGTGAAGTGTTACAATGGGCTGACAGACATCTTATCCTCTAAATCTTCTCTAATAGGATTACATTCACTGTGCAGTGTGGGTGAATATACAGCCTGTAAAATATATGCTTGGCGTTTTTACTTATTGTTAGGTTTACCTGGATGTTGGATTTTTTTTCCTAATTAAATATCTAACTAAACATCTATTCTAAAAATGTCTACAACTGTTATTTTGTCATGGGCATGACCACATTTTTTTTACCCTATTTATTATGTGTTCATTTGTTATTACAATAATTGGCATTTATCTGGAAAAAAAAATCTTTAATTTAACACTTGATTTATTTTATTATGTTAATAAAATAAATATAACAAAAAATAACAAATACAAGATTTAAATATAATATGAATATATAAAAACAATATATACACTGAAATTATAAACTGTAATTTGTTTAAAAATGTGTTTAATTTGTACTTTTTTTGCTTAAATTATTAAATTCTCCTTGGAATAGTTCCTGTCTCTCACTGAAAAGACATGTTTAGCATGCCTTATTTTCAAAGTGTGAGTCATATTTTTATTACTGTATATTATTTATATTTCGGATGGTAATGCATTTTTATAGCATCATTATAATCTTATTATTTTTATTTCATATTTTCTGCTTATATAAATTAGTTTTTTTATCTCCCTGAAGAGTTTGGCCCATATTTACTGTAATATTTGGCATAAATACAGCAATAAAACCACGCCTATATAATTCCATGATTTTATGTTTTGTATTTGTCTGCTCAACCTAATCTGCTACTGGCATTCGGTTAAATCAAAACATGTTTATGGTGAAATTATGAGCCTTTGTTCTGCTTGTATGCAAACTGTGAATAATCCAGATGGCTTCCTCGTTCAAATCCCTCATCTACCAATTCATTTCAACACAAGATTAGCACCTGTGTGCCCTTACACACCAAAAAACACATGCCGTATAATTGATTTGAAGTGCATTTGAACCTTTAATCACCAAAGTCATGTAAACTGACACGTATGCCCTTAAACTTAATGAAAAAGACCATAATGATTTGATAAGCCAGACATCAGAATGAAGGTATCGTCCTAATCCTGCACTCATTCACAACTGACTTTTAACTGTTGACTGACAATCTTTGATGGATTACTCATCTGTACCGTGGATGATGCGCCAGGGTTTCCAACCTGCACCACCCATTAAAAGTGACAGAGTTTGGTGTCCTTGAGGATTTGACGCACAGATAGCTTATAAAAGACGACTAGACGAGGATCTCAGACATCAGAGACAAGCAAACGCGCACATAACCAGACAGATCAGAGAATCTCAGGAGAGAAGAACTTTAGTTCGGTGGATTTCTTTCAGCACAACAGGTGGGTAAAAAAATCATGCAGTGAGATTCAGTTCACTTTTAAACATTTTTGATTGGTTTGGTTTTTGCACTTCTGATAATTCATTGTTTATTTTTTGACTATAAAGTGTTATTTCACAGACATTCTGTTCACATTGTCCTTTTAATTCTGGTGTGCAATGAAATGAATCCTTTCGTTCATATGTATTTGTGAGTACTGCTGTGCTATTAATATTGTGTTCTATCAGACATGGTGAGGATGTTGTGTCCTGCTTGGCTCTTGGCTCTGGCTGTACTGTGTGCGGGCGGCTGTGAAGTTCGAGCTCAGTGTTGGGAAAACACTCGATGCAGAGACCTCAACACTGAGGAGAGCATCTTGGTGAGTTACAATATTCCTTGCACGACTGCTTTTCAGTTCACTAATTCAAATTGTGTCGTAGATACTTATTGATTATTAGTGGTGCTTGCTAAGGCAAATATTACCATTGCTAACACTTAGAATTAGGAATTTGATCAAATCACAACTCTATTTTTAGGCTTGCTGAAAAGAGGTGTGTTTTATTGATTGATCAGGCTAATGATTTTTACCTAGCAAAAGATAACAGCAATACACTCCAAACACCCTACACTAGATCTGTTCTATACCTTTATATTGACCATTTTATAAATAATGGTAACACCAAATAACACACATTTTCTGTGTATTATTTTCAGCTATAATGTGTACCCTATTTTTAATGGCCCCGTCATTATTCAAATACCCATGTAAATTTGTTTGGTCAACCAGCAGCTGTCAATAGCATTAATGTGCATTCACACCATACGAGATTCCAACTTGTAAAAAGCGTTCACATCCTCATAGAACTCGTAATTACAGCTTGTAAACTGGGATTTTTCGGAGAGCTCCTATTTGTACCACCTAACCTCTGCAGATTTATTTTGCCATTGATAGTATTGCCATAGAAAGCATCATTCCCAGTCCGAGGATGTGAACAGCTTTGAGTACATAATGTATTGCCATATTGAAATGACAGTAATTATGACATGGTGTGAATGCAGCATTATATCTACAGTATGTTGACATTGGTAAAAAAAAGAAAAGTACAATTGGTTTAACATTTAAATAGCTTCTCTGATTGTTTTTTTTGTATTTTACATTTGCTGAAAAAGGCATGAAATGTTTTAATAAAATAACTGTTTTGAAAGCTGGTTGTGTGCTGGATTTTTATTTTTACCATAAAATTATTTAAAAAAAAACATACCACTTGCATTTTCTTTGGAAAATGTCAAATTTATGACATTATTTTTTAAATGTAAAGTACTTCTTTATCTCTTTCTAAGAAATGCATACAGCTATGCAAGTCTGATCTGACAGATGAAACCCCCGTCTACCCCGGAGAAAGCCATTTGCAGCCTCCCGAGCTGGAGCAAAACGAGGTCCTCGCAGCCCTGTCCCCAGTTGCCCTCGCACCTGAGCAAATGGACCCAGAGTCCAGCCCTCGGCACGAGCACAAGCGCTCTTACTCCATGGAGCACTTCCGCTGGGGGAAGCCGGTGGGTCGCAAGCGCCGGCCCATCAAGGTGTACACGAACGGCGTGGAGGAGGAATCCGCTGAGACTCTCCCGGCTGAGATGAGGCGCGAGCTGGAAACCAACGAGGTCGACTATCCACAGGAGGAGAACGCTTTAAATCAGCAGGAGAAGAAGGACGGCTCCTACAAAATGAGCCATTTCCGCTGGAGCGGCCCGCCTGCTAGCAAACGCTACGGAGGCTTCATGAAGTCCTGGGACGAGCGCAGTCAGAAACCCCTTCTCACACTCTTCAAAAACGTCATAAACAAAGAGCACCAGAGGAAGGACCAGTGAAGGAATTTTAATGGGACGGGTGGAGAGGAGTTAATGAGAGGGTCTTATCATGCATAGTCAAACAAAAGAGGGTGGGTGATGATGTTACCAATAGCACTTAATTCTTGATGCTTTAGAGTTTATTCACATTGTATTCAACAATAAATCCTGAATTCTGTACATAGAAATGCTGTGGTGATTAAATACTGGTTTAGAAGCTAAAGGAACAGCAATTTTAGATTATTTATTGAAATGTAATATACTGTAAATTTTGAAAATGTCCCATAAAATGATTGTTTCAAGCAGAAAAGAACAAAACGGTTCATTTCTGAGAAACAAACACACACCAAAACATTCAGCAGTATGTGCAGTTGCCAATAAAGCTATACACACAGGTCAGACTTTGAATTCATAAAATTAGTCTTTAATTGATATTCTTATTATTCACACCACATATGTAGGCAAACATTCACAGAACACAGTTCTGAAGTCATATCCGTTTGCAGTGATAGTATCTAAACACAGGTTGACTAATTACGATCCACAGTGTTGTAATGATCTCACTGATTAAAAATGTAAATGAAAAAAAGGTAAAAGCACAGACAAAACACCCAGTGCATGCAGCAGCTGACAAGGAAAGACTAAACTTTGATATTTGATTTCATACATGCAAAATCACCTCACATGTAAGCAGTCTAGAACATTCCATCAGTTGAACATCATAGCCATATTGACAGAAGATAAAACCCACTAGTTGTTTTTATGCTGGTAAATAAATTCAAGGCATTACCAAAATAAATAAATAAAATTAATAATACATCAACCTAAAAATGACATCAAGAACAAAAAAAAAACTGATTTTACGACAAGAAAACTTGGTAAAATTTAGTGGAACCGGAACAATATGACATGACTACACAACACCATAAAATTTTAGACAACACGTCAAGATGAAATTTCGCACAACGAAGTATATTCGGCATACACCACATTTACACAGTGAGCTTTTAAAGTGCTGCGATTAAGTCTGAGAGAAAACAATCTTGACATACGTAACCCCTCCGGTTCTACTAAATAGCGCAGCCTCTAGCTTCATTCACTAGTGTGCCTCTTGAGACCAGGGGAGTGAGATTTACTCGCACAGCTTTTACTAGCTAGTCTCCGTTACACCGTACCCCTAAACGTCAGTCCCATCCGGGTCACGGCACCAGTGTAACTGGTCCTACTCACAGCGCTCTGAGCGGGATTCACCTGCATGGGAAGTGGGCACGCTAACAAGGATCCTAAAGACCGCAGCCTCCAGCGTCAGTCGCTAGTGCGCCTCTTGAAGCCAGGGGAGTGAGTTTTACTCTCACTGCTCTGACTAGCTGGCCTCCGTTACACAAAAACCTGAAATTATTCATTCATTTTTGCAAAAAGAAAGTACAAGCGACAAATGAAACGCATATCATGGCAAAAAAGGGAGATAACTCATCCCTTTAGATCCATTAGGGACATTCGCATTAAAAGTGTGGTCACGTTAGCGAAACTCCAGCAAATTTGTGAGCAAATTAGGTCCATTGTCAATACTGGACTGTATGTAGTGATGTATGAAGTGCCGCTTACTCAGTGGTCACTTCCAAACCAAACAGCTTTACTTTGGTAAACCCGGCGAATTCGTGTTAAATGTTCAACAAACTTGAATTAGTTGTGTAATCCGTATGTTTGCGTCACGTCACGTGTCCTGTTGACATGAGTGCATTTCACTGTATAAAGGTAAATGTGTCTGCAGCCTTGGGCCTGTTTCACAGACAGGGTTTAAGATTGAGCCAGGATTAGGCCTTAGATAAATTAGGACATTTAAGTAGCTTTTATAAACGTGCCTTAGAAAAAACAACATTACTGGTGTGCATCTTGAGACAAATCAATGGCACTGAATTTTTTTAATATCAGTTCAAGTTGCTTTGTGTTAAAACAGCTCAAACTTGCATTTTAGTCTGGGAGTAGGTTGAAGCCTTGTCTGTAAAACCTGGGGCTTAACTTCTAAACACCAATACGTTGCATTTACCAACATAAAGCTGCTTGTTTGGAAGTGACCTCTGAGTTAAACAATGACCTGTGATAACATTTACCGTTGCTCGGCAAAACCAGTCATTCCAATAAGAATCTGCGCGAGAGCAAAAAAGTTGCAGAGGCAGATTTTGTTCATTTTCAAGTTGCCCACATGAATCTGCCACGCCTGGTTTGAAAGTGACTTCTGTGTGAGCAGTGCTTTATACATCACTACAGTAGACCTTTTTTTTTGCCAGTGAAATTTATGAAATTTCGTCAATGTGATTTTGTTCACGAAATTTTGCCAAAGTTTTGCTAATGTGACCCTTTGCCCTAAGAAGTGTCATCACTTCACTCTGGTTCAAAATATATATATATATATATATTTATGCAATCAAACAAATATTACGCAAATGAAAACTCTTACCCTTCACCTATTAGTGAGGTACAGATGTAGGAAACTGCAGCGATTATAGTAATAAATGATAATAAGGGACTGACTTTACTATGTGAACATTCATTTTCTTACACAGTGTCATCAAAGGTATACTCCACCAAAAATGTTTGATTTTCTCATCATTTACTCGCCCTCATGCCGTCCCAGATGTTTATTGCATTATATGGACTTTTCTAAAAATCTCCGTTTGTGTGCCACCGAATAAAGAAAATCATGCATATGGGTGAGTAAATGATAAGAGAATTTTCATTTTGATCCCTTTAACCATCACTTCTGATTGGAAAACTGCATTCAGTTGAACTGGAAACGTACTATTTGCTGTATTTTTTTTCTTCAGCTTCTACCCAATAGTTTTAATTTTTAAATTCAATAATTATTGCTTTAAATACAACTGTTATTGCAGCATGTAGAGACGTTTAAACATGCAAACAAAGCTTGTATTTAGCTAAACTGTTTGTACCCACACATTGAAAAAGGTTTTGGAAACATTAGGACATTCTTAAACAAATGTTCTTAACTTAAGATACAAAATTTAAGGCAGCTTTACTTTTTAGTAGTACAAGAAAACCAATCACTTGCTCTGAACAACAGACTGAACAACAGACTCTCTACGCAGACAAGCTACGATCATTTGTCAATACATTCTGCCCTTTTTTAAAATCTAGACTAAGTGTTTAAGTGCATATTTAACCAACATATGGTATATTCTCTTGGTTTGTTTGTCTTTGTTGGCATAAATAGACCTCAGGATAAAGTACAGCCATAATCCTTATCTAAAGTCCGATAACAAACTAGACTAGTGTTTCTCAACTGGTGGGTCGCAAGACCGTTTTGAGTGGGTTGCGGAGTGTGCAGTTAAAGAAACTACAACAAACGTAATTCTGTGTTTTTCTGATGCAGGACTTTTATTTTGAAAGACGTGTGTGAAAGCTGTTGACACTTCTGTCAGACGCAGTTTAACTAAAGACTGCCAGAGGAAAAACGTGTTGTCCTGATTCAGTATCTGCGGTCAGATGAGATGTTGTCAGTGTCATTATTCTAACGTCATTTCATAACTTGTTACGTAATAAAGTCTCTCACCTCAGAAAAACAAACTTTCCTGTCCTGTCAGACGTTATACTATGCTTGTAGCGCGCAAATGTGGCGGCACGTGCTGTATACAACTTATCACAGAAATTATAAGCATGCAATGTCGTAGTTATGTTGTTATTAGTAAGTCATGAAAAAGTACCAATAAATTATGTAAAAGGTACTTTGTGTGCAAGTTGGGAAGGATTTGCATGCTGTTCTATAACAACACTGTGTTATTTTGTATATTTTATTTGTGGCGGCTCTTACTAGCTTACTTTATTGTATTAAGACAAACTAGTTTAGTGTTAGTGATATTCTTACAATTTATGTGTGCATAAGTAAAGTGGGATGGCACTTGTGTGTGAGTTGACCATTTTTGATAAATAAGTTTGCTTGGTTTTTAAAAGCAAATTTATTATAATTTTTATGGGCTAATTATATATACACACTTTTTGAATATACTTTTTTAGGAATTAAGTCAAATTCCAAAAAAATATATATATAAAAGAATTGGGTCGTGGCTTAATGACCATGGTAAAATGTGGGTGCCATGGCCAAACCAGTTGAGAACCACTGCACTAGAGGACATGGTTTAGAAGACAGTTACACCTGGACATTGAGAAGGAGTGATAATAGAAGGATGAAAACAGCTGTATGAGGCGACTGGGACTCCAGGGTCTCTCAGTATACGCAGAGGTCTGGAAAGTTCATTTCATACACTGGTATGGAGCGGGTCCGGCCGTGACCGTTCCCGACAGAGCCAGACGGACTCGGCGGAGGCCTATCCAACCGAGAGAGAGAAAGAAAGATGAAAAATGAGACAGACAATACAGCCTCTTTCCTTTGTAGTCAATTCATACTGTATGTATTTTTATATATGATATTACATAGTACATACAAAGCTAATTTATAAACTGTTACAGAAGATCATGTACCTGATTGTGATTTCGAAGATTTGGTTGAGTTTATTCTGCAGTAGGGAAGCCTACAAAAATAAAAATAAACAGTACAGGTGGAGAGTTCATCCACAATGTAAAAGAAACGAACAGATGTAGGCGCTGAACAGAAGAGCTGTGTTTGTGCTTTTTGATGATAAAATTAGAGCTAGAGAGTGTGTATACAGGCTTGCTGCATTAGACTCACCCTGGCCCCGCAGTGGGCTGCTATCTCTTCAAATGGAGCGTTCTGAAACCTCTCCACCACCTGCCTTCTGCGCTCTCTCTCCAGCTCCTCTACATTCACACTGTCTACTGAACACACACACACTCACGGGTGATTCTGTGCTAGCTGCCACAGGCCAGCCTACAAAATGTCCTATTAACCCTATAAAAGTTTAGTTCAATTTAAAAATGTTTTTGTAACGTGTCTTCTCTAGTCCTTTGTGTTTAATGAAAAAGGATAATTTCAAATCATAAAGTAAAGGGTTATTTCACCCAACAATTCTAAATTCTTTTATTAAATACTCTCAGGTCGTTCTAAACACGTTAGACATTTGTTCATTTTCGGAACACAAATGTGAAATCTGAGGGCTTTCTGTCCCTCCATTGACAGCTACATAACTACCACTTTCAGGCACCAGAAAGGTAATAAAGACATCGTAAGAAGAAAATCCATGTGACTCCACTGGTGTAACCTCAATTTGTGATGCAAATGCTTTGTTTGTGAATTATTATTATTATTTTTTAACACTTTTATAACAAAATATTAATCTTCAGTGCGCGTTCACGCAACACAACACGCATGAGTCATGGCGCTCTCGAGAACGAGCGTTTTACGAGATTCGTATTTTGTAAATAAAGTGGTAAATTGTGTTGTTTTTTTTGCGCAAACAAAGCACTCGCGTCACTTTGAGGTTAAACCACTGGAGTCACCTGGATTACTTTAATGATGTCTACTATCTTTCTGGGGCTTGAAAGTGGTAGTTATGTAGCTGTCAATGGAGGGACAGAAAGCTCTCAGATTTGATAAAAAAGATCTTCATTTGTGTTCTGAAGATGAACGAATGGCTTACAGGGTTTGGAATGACATGAGGGCGAGTAATTAATGACAGAGTTTTCATTTTTGGGTGAACTATCCCTTTAATCAGAGAGACAGTTCTGCAGCATTTCTATAACAACACTAAAGACATAAACATAAAAATGACTCAAAAGTTTAGGGTCGGTAAGATTTTTAAATGTTTTTAAAAGAAGTCTTATGTTCACCTTGGCTACATTTATTTGATCAAAAATACATAATAAATACATAATATTATGAAATATTGTTTTACAATTCAAAATACATTAATAAATTACATCTTAAAATATTGTTAATGTAATGGCAAAACTGAATTTTCAGCATCATTAATACATGACTACAGTCTTCAGTGTCACATAATCCTTTAGAAATAATTATAATATGCTGATGTGGTGTGATTTTGAAAATTATGATAATAAATATATACCGTAGTTAAAAACATTTTTTTGTATTAATGTCACTTTTGATCAATTGTTGTCACTTTTGATCAATTGAATGCATCCGTGGTGAATAATAGTATTCATTACTTAAAAAAAAAAAAAAAAGGTACTCAACCCAAACTTTTGAACGGTAGTGTACATACAATGTCAATGCAAGTAAACTCAAATCATACAAGACTTACCAATGGCTTGTTTAAGAGTTTCAAATGTTATTTGCTCTGCTGTGGATCTCTGTAAGGATACAGGTCATAGGTGAAAAAAAATATATAGCTGATAGTAGATTCAATTCTATGAGGTGGCAACACACACACACACACACACACACACACACACACACACACACACACACACACACACACACACACACACACACACACACACACACACACACACACACACACTACCTGTTCTTTCTCTGGACTGTTTCTAGAATCCATCTCTAACTGCAGAGAGACAGTGTCTCCAATGCTCTTTCTCTTGGACAGTCTGTCTTCATCTGAGTTACAAAAACAATAGTTATTTTAAATACTATGTAGAATACCAGAGAAGAAGAAAAATCTCAGCTGTAACATAATATTAAACTGTGAAATGCCCCCCAAAAAGACAAAAATACGACCGGACATGCAGTTTCAGTGTATTTAAATCTCAGGTTAAGGGTCAGACCTGTGATCTGTGGGATGTATGGTGTTGCCAGTCTCTCTGTGTTGTATCCACTGCCGCCCAGCATCTCTGCTATCTTAGACTGCAAAAACAGCACCTCTCCTTCCACCGTCTCCAGCTTCTCTGGGATCCTGAAAGAGAAAGAGGCTAAAGCTATTTTTCAGCTTTCCGAGGCAGTAAGAACCAGACCCATGATGATCATCGAGTGAAGGAGCACTAGGATTATTTAACCATAACTGAAAGACTTTAAACTGAGTAAAAACGGTACAGTACGTTCCCGACCCAGCACAGATGTTCATAACAAAATGAGACAGAACTACACATTTCTGTTTGTGTCCGAAATGTTGTGTCTCATAATGGTGAAAAGAACATTATGGTAGTCGGAACAGTCTCTACAGTGGTTTGAAGACTGCAAGGTGTTGCTTACTTAAAGCTCTCAACAAGAACGTCCTCTGGAAGCAGGAAAGGGAAAATTTTCTTTCTTGACTCAATCACCTGCAGAAAAAAAACTTTAACTGTCACTTCATCAAACAGACAGACAGACGGATAGATGGATCAGACAGACAGAAAAACAGACGAGATAGATAGATAGATAGATCGATCACCTCATGGACGTGTTGGCAGAAGGTGGGCACAGTGGTCAGCTGGCTGATGAGGTTCAGGTAGGCAGCTGACAGAGCGTGGATGGCACAGCGGGTATATACAGGAAGAGCCTCTTCAGTCGAGGCCAGGTCCTGAGGAAGAGGATGCATCAGTGGAAAAGTAAAAAAAAAGCTGAGTACTATTGTTGTTATACCGCAGGTTGATAGACACTTTAATGACTTGTCTGTATGACACACAACTTAAATACTATACAGTACTTGACCATATTGTAAAGAGAAGTCGACATGTGTTAGCTTTTAACATTTATATTTGCTAGCATATATTATTATGCCACTGGTGTGTCCAGTCATGTACACATCACAGGGAGTGAGAGAAATACCTGTAAGGCCAAAGCCAGTCGGATCAGGTCCACCACCACCTCCTCATTGGCCAGTTCCACACAGATCAACCCCAGCAGCATATGAAGAGACTCAAAGTGTCGCTGGACGCTGCTTTCCTCTTTGCAGGCCAGGTAAATGTGGCGGTACAGCCTGTGGCTGTGTTTCTTCATGAACAGGTTATCCTGCCTTGAGCATTTGTCTACTTTCAGTTTTAGTACTGAGATATCTGATATAATTCTGTAGAAAACAACACAAAAATGCACTGTAAAATGTGTTGTCAGGTAACTTTAACCCTCAGGACCTACTGTAGCAAATATGCAAACATTTTTGCAATTATATTATATCAAAAGAAAATTTCACTAAATATACATTTCTGGAAAAGAATACTAAACACGTATATATATAACTCTAGATGGCGCAGGTTGATAGGTCCTAACTCAATTTACGTAGTAGCGATCACATCGTCATTTCAAAAACCCTCCACCTTCCCTAGCTCCACCTGTATAGATCTGCTATGGGGGTTAATTCATGTCTGTTACATGTCTTACATGCTCACAGCAATGTCTGTGAATGTATTGGCAACAGCGTAGCAGATCTATTCCGCCAAGACCAAATACATTAACATTAGCATATTCATTCTAGAAATAAGGGTTAAAGCTTGTATCAGCGATTTCAGGCCCAAAAATAAATGATCACATTCATCTAATCTTTCCTAACGATCCGCTAGCTGCCCGCCTCATAAGTAGGCCGTCTGTAGGCAGCCTAGGCTCTGAGATCTGCACACAAAAATAAATGGTTTCACCAACCACTCAAAACCAAAATAAACAGTGTTCCAACCAATCACCGACAGGGGCTGGGTGTTGTGAGGTTTTACGCTCGTGCACGGCTGCACGCGAAGTCGGAGCTGAAGAAGAAGCCGTGTCTTGGAATAAACACGATGGTATTCCCTCGCCCTAATCCTCCTCCTCCTCTTGGGGATTGACTCAGCCATGTTCAATTTCTCTTGTTCATAGACACTGGCTTCTTCTTCAGCTCCGACTTCGCGTGCAGCCGTGCATGAGCGCAAAACCTCACAACACCCAGCCCCTGTCGGTGATTGGTTGGAACACTGTTTATTTTGGTTTTGAGTGGTTGGTGAAACCATTTGTTTTTGTGTGCAGATCTCAGAGCCTAGGCTGCCTACAGAGACACGTTTTTTTGACAGCTTGCTTATGGGGCGGGCAGCTAGCGGATCGTTAGGAAAGATTAGATGAATGTGATCATTTATTTTTGGGCCTGAAATCGCTGATACAACCTTTAAAACTACATATAAGAGCAATTTGATAACAAAAAGTACCAAACCTACCATGGTACAATACAGAGTAGAATGTAAATGTTTTCTCAGGTAACCTTAAAATGTGCTTCATACTGTAACATATGGTTTTATTCAAACTAAAATATTATTTAATATGACTACCAAGTTGTACCAATGAAAAAATATTTTGGAAGGGTCAAATCAGATATAAATAAGTTTTTAAGTAATTAGGTATGTAATTGATTATGCATGGTTATTGGTTACACATCCTTAGGCTTATGTATAAAAAAAATAAATAAAAAGTAAAATAAAACTAAAAATTTTTTAGATAAAGACTACACTACAACAGTAAAATGTTTTGAGTCATGACATATTTCAAAGCATGGTAGTTTGGTAATTTTTTTAGAGGTAGATTGTAGATTCCTAGAGTCTTGAGTTGGTCAGTGTGTCCGAACCTGACAGGGGAGAATTTGTGCCGGTTGTCATGACGATCAATGATGCTGACGAGGATGTCGAGAACGAGTAGACGGATCTCTTCGTCCTCCATCAGAGTAAAGGACAAGAGAGGGTCCAGGAATGAGGTGGGAAGTGCTGTCAAAATGTTCGTAGACTGGAATCCTGCTGTTACCTGAAGGAGAAAGAAAGAGACTGACGGTTAAAAGACACATGAGACCATTAAACCTTTGGACTGCATCAGCAACTGTGGATATCATGAAACAGCAGGGAGTAAATGGCCCTCCGCGTGGCACAGCGTGTGATTATGACTGACACAAACCAGCTCACCTGCAGCAGAGACTTTAGCAGCATAATCTGGATCATCCTACTGCCCTCAACCCTGAAACCAGAAACAGACAAAACACATATTCTTGCTATGCTGGCATTTATGTGTTATTCCTCAGCTAATTTGCATTTCATCTCTGGCCAGCAGAAATGCATTATAAAGTGTCTAATATATTAAGTCTAGGTTGTAACCCTGTCTCACCCGGTGTTGGCCGACCCCAGAGACGGATACATGCCAGGCACAGGAATTTTACCAATGATGAACAGCATGACCTCTGAGCGCTGGTAGGTGGGCAGCGTGTTTGCAAATGAGCCTGTAAACAAAGAAAGTTAAGTGAGAGATTGTGCACAGTCAGCTGGTTAAACAAACCCCTTCAGGGTGGTACAAGACCCCACATGTGAGTCCTGATAGGCTTTATTTTGTGATAATGACTAGGTGACTGTACATTAACACACTCATTACACAGCTACTTAGCAAATAAATAAATAAACAAACAGGCATGAAATATTAATCTATCTCTATCTATCCACCCATTTAAATATCTATCTATCTATCTATCTATCTATCTATCTATCTATCTATCTATCTATCTATCTATCTATCTATCTATCTATCTATCTATCTATCTATCTATATATGATTGATGGAGTGACAGTTAGTTTTTTTCTATTTAGAAAAAATAAATGACCAATTAATCAATTATCAAAACACATTTTAATCTAAAAATATTGAGATAAAAATGTTATTTGAGAAGAAAGAAAATGTGGAGTGATATGAAACTGAGATCAGCTATGTAGGAAATCAGTTTGATAACAGATAATTATAGTGTTTAGCCACGTTCATTTTACAAAAATATTTGACCGCTGAACGCCATGATTGCCAGATATACTCAAAAACATTCATTGTTCACCCACCAATAGTTTTAATGACAGATTCTTGGAGTTGTCTCTCCTCGTGTACTGTAATGACCTTGGAGCCCATGTTTGCAAAAGAGTCATAGGATCCAGTGAGTTCGTAGTCCACACTGAGCCTGAGCTGCTTCAGTAGAGTATTAAACACCTCCAGTACTGTGGGCCCTGTGGAGAGGTACGGCACACAGCCCAAACTAAATTAAAAGGAACAACGCAGATGTGTATGATTTCTACTGTATAAAATCAAATTATTTGTCAAAAATATAAACATTGATACATATGAAATAATCAGCATGTATATCAATTTTACATTAAGAAGTAAATAAGTAATTAAATAATAATATCATCAGAAACAAAATCATATAAAGTGCTTATTTTGTCTAATGAGGTGGGTTTAGTGCTCCCTCTAGTGGTCTAAAGACAGCCTGGTACCTATGGAGCCACTGGCTTCTATGACCGCTGCTTCTGAGATCACCTCCACTATCCCAGCACGCACTCTGGCTGAATTCTTACTGTTAGCATCCAAGTGGCCCAATAGCTGCTGAATCACCAGATGTGAATGTTGGGTCTGTCAAAGAAACAGAAGACACAGTTAATATTACAGTAACACAGATGAACATGGAAATATCAAATCCTATTTTCATGCTTTACAGTCACACTGAATGATAGTGTTCAGCTAGATTCAAAATACACTGTGGTCCAAAACTCTGAGGCCATTCAAAATTGTATTTAATCCTGTAAATAAATATAAACAGATTTTTAACACTAAAAACAGAGATAAATGTTATGATATGAAATGTTAATACATTAATGTAATTTTTAACTTCAATTGCAAAAATAGTAATATTGCAGCTACTGGTATGCGACTTTTGAACCCCATTGTAATATATAAAATATGTCCCCAAACACCCCATAATTATTTAGTATCAAAGGGCCATACTCCACAAATATAAGTCTTGTATTGTGTTTTGCATTACATACTTTAATGACCAAATTTCAGCAAAGCTGTTTGTATCTACCTGAATGGAGTACATAATGATTTTGAAACAGCGCACTGCAAATGTTTTGCCCTCCCAGAGTGAATGATTATCAAGGTGCCTGAAAAAAATACACAAGTAAATGATTAGCTTCAGCAAACAGAACTAGAGCAGGAAATAGCACATATTGGTCATAAAATACACCGGCGTAACAGATACTCTTACTGTGTAACAAGGAGGACGAATTATTTAATTTATTATTATTTTTATTTTTATCCTCTTTCCAATGTTATATTTCTGTACTGCTTTGTATTTGTCATTATAGAATAAAAAATAAAAAAAAATAAAAATCTAGGATGACCTAAATTAATTTAAATGGATAAATGGAAACCTTGACTAACAAAATGAAAAATCAGTTAATTTTCTGTCAAATTAGTTTTAATAATTAATTATTCATTCAAGCAATCATGTCCATTCCATTTTCACTACTGTTCAAAAGTTTGGGGTATAATTTAAAATAACTGTTTTCTAAATGAAAGTATTATAAAATGTAATTTATTCCTGTGACGGCAATGCTGAATTTTCAGCAGCCATTACTCTAGTTTTCAATGTCAAATGATCCTTTGAAAAGTTCAAAAGAACAGCGTTTATTTGAAATATAAATCTTTTGTAACATTATAAATGTCTTACCATCGCTTTTGATTAATTTAATCCATCCTTGCTGAACAAAAGTATTAATTTCTTTCAACAAAAATAAATAAATAAATCTTACTGATCCCAAACATTTGAATGATAGTGTATGTGCATATGTACTAGTAGTCCAGTCAGTTGATCATTAATGTCATCTCAATCATTAATTTATAAATTTAATTTTATGCCATATATTACCACATACATGTCATTTATTTCAAAATAAAATTTTAAATCAACAATGGTTAATTAATATTGTCAAAATATTCATGCAAATGCTAAAGTATTTGAATAAAATGAACTGAAATGAAAAGCGATCCGTCTCCGTGCTTCCCTCTTGTGTTTGATAAGGTACAGGTGCATAAACACTCACATGAGCACAGGCTTCACAGCATTCTTGATGTTGTCGTAGGCTGCTCGTCCCAGCAGCTCTCGAAAGCATCTCTCGGTCAGTTCCACTGGACTTTCCTTCTCCTTCTCTGTCCCTGGGGAAGGAGACCTATCGATCGGAATCAGAAACAGAAAACACATTAACCAGAGCTGAATCAATAGGCGATTGTTGCTGGCAATACCGTTAGTTGTGGTCAGCGATTTCCCCCGAGATGGAGATATGAACAGGTTTTATGGTTCTAAGTTCATCACACAGTTCATTTCATTGTTCATGGTCTGCATATGACCCTCGGGCTTTGGGCTTATTAAGCTTACAGCCAGTACAGCAGCTTCTAGTATAAATTACTTTCTTATTGCACTTAAAAGCCTGACACCTCAGTTGTAGGCAGTCTGCTGTTTTATCACACACTTTTCAATAGCATGCGATTAGATGTTCATTAGCTCAATCGCACAGACTGGCTAATAGTTATTAGCAAGACATTGTTTCTCGGAAGGAAAATTCACACTTCCATTAGACTAAAAGTGTCCGTTTCTCTTCATGTGTGATTGTGTAAGCGAGGCACCTCTCTGCGGTTTCTTCCTGTTGGAGGTTGAACAAGAGAGACGGCACGATTTTGTCCATGTGCTGAGGGTCCCAAATGTTAGCCTGCAGCTCGTCATTGACAGTCTTCCTCACCACCCCCTGAAGACCCCTGATCCCTGCCATACGAATCCTTACACAGAGATATACACACACACACAACCCAAACTGACATTAGTTAGTCACGCTTACGAGACATGTGGATTTTTATATATGGGTATTTTTATTAAAGTGCACTGCATGATGCAATTCAGCCCCTGGTGCATGAATTATTAAATCAAAGGGGGAAAAACTCCTTTTACTTCAAAAGAAGAATATATTATTTCTAATCTTGTTCCACTCAATCCCTATTATATTATAAATATTCAATTGTACCAGTATCTGAGGCAATGTCTCACCCACACACTCTCATGCAGGCATGTGTACACACATGTGAATTTCCTTTTTTAATATCCCTATTGCTCAATTTCTATAAAGCTTTGAAGTTCACAGTAAGTCATATAATTGTGGATAATATTGTTTAATTGAATGCATTTCAATAATACAATTTGTATTATTCATAATATAAGTAATTATTTGTATTATTACTTTTATTTGTGATTTATTATAACATTAACAATATTTAATTTCAAATAGTCTAAGAAATTAAATGTCACAAATTAAAAATGTAGGCTTCTATCATTTGTATATAAGTAATTTCCTTTATGTATTTGAATTGCACATAAAATTTCCATCCATTTTGGATTACACAGTTTTAACATAAAATGAATGTAGTTGTTGTTGTTTTTTTACGGCTAGAGGGACAAAAGTTACACAGTGTACCTTAAAATATCTGTCCATGTTAAGGGACACCATGCATCAGAGGCTTAACCAACAAAAACAAGAAGAAACCAGATTTTCAAAATGCATATTTTTGGGTGTAAAAAGCTTCCTCTGTTGAAATGCTGGAAAGACATGCTCACTTTGTGCGAATATCTGGATCCTCGTAACTGGAATGGCACATCTCACTGAAGCGTGAGACAAAGAAATCGTAGCTACGATGGTATGACGGTGTATCCTCCTCTATGTTTGCAAACTTCACAAACTTAAAGAGAAAGAGCAGAAAAATATAGAAAGTTACACTTTATAGTAGGTGGCCTTGCCTACTATGTACTAACATTAAATGCCTACAATACTATGGATTTATTGTGTAACTACGTACACGTTGTTCCACTTTAACTTTAAAGGGGTCTTGAAATGCATTATCAGATCTTTATTTTATGTTTCTGGAGGTTAGAGTTCTTTTACATTACATTAAAAGGTTTTTTTTTACATCAAAAAAAGTTTAAATATTTCACAAACACTTCATTTCAAGGGGCTTTACCTTTTTCAGAAATGTAAGTAAATCCCACTGCTGTGATTGACAAACTTCATCACACAAAGCCATGCCCTCATCCACAATGTGTGTGCGGACATTTAGATTTTCTGTTTCATGACCCCTTTAAATGCAATTATAATGCACCAACTTGTATGTGTACATTATATGTACAGTATACTGCATCAAATAGTTAATAATATAGTATAGTTTTAGTAGCCACATGGACCCAAGTGTGACTGAAGCTAATCTGGATATAAGCTAATCAGGCAGATCCAACATGGACATGTTGTGTGACATGCCTTGATCCTCAAAAACCATGAACAAAACTATATAAGATCAAAGAAAATACGACATAAACTTCATTGATACGTGGTTTGTGCCATAACGTGTGTTGTGTGGTGAAACATTCAAATTCAAAGGTCATTTACAAACAAAACACATTTAGAAGTCAAACGCCTGCTATTGTTGGAGCTTGAAATCGAATATTTCTATATTGATGGTCCTATGCAGTTCATGGTAATATAAAACGTTTTAAGACATTTTGACAAAGTCTTGACAGTTTGTGTCAATAGTCCTAAAGCAAAACCAGTTGAGAACCACTACTTTAAGGTATGTTAATCTGTATTTATGCGGCATATGTACTTTCCAGTACATCAGATTAGGATATTTCTGATTATGATATCTTAGATTTGAGATACGCATCAGTTACCCAGTGTGCTACTACTGACCGAATTGAGTTCCACACCGACACAATGCCTACAGAGAACCTGCATACTGAGACTGGGATGAAAACTCTTCACAACCCATAAATTCTGTAAACATGCGCACTGCTTTTAATATTTATGGGCCTCATGCCTTAAGCCCTGCCCCATCTGGCCTCTATCTGTAAAAAGTAATCTCTTTTTAATCTTTAAGCCCTTATATTTCAGAAGCATCAGATGTGAGCGGTTTTGAAGTTAAGAACTCTCTACATTCCCATTAGCATGTGAGTTGGGTGGGTGTAAAGCTTTCAGGGACGATGTTGAGGTTTCACGTTACTGTACAGAGAATACATTCATTTTTGTATTGAATGCTTGTCATGTAAAATGAAATGAGATGAGGTAGAGTGGGCATATACAGTATTAAGAGAACCTGTATATTTCAGGAAAAGGGGAAGGTCTGGCATGAGGTAATAGATTCTGTGCAATATTTGGTCCCACTTTATATTAAGTGGCTTTAAGTACTATGTACTTACAATGAAATTAACAATTTGATACAATGTACTTATTGTGCACGTACATGTTTTTACATTGTACTTATATTTTAAAAATACCAGCATGTAATTACAGCTGTAATTAATTTATGTATTTACATTTGTAATTACACTGTTGACCTGTCCCTTATACCTAACCATACCACCACACCTGTCCCTAACCTTACCCGCATCACACCTCAATAGCAGCAAAAGTGTTTTACAATACAACATAACAACACAATAAGTACATTGTATTTATTTTTAGATGTAAGTACATAGTACTTAAAGCCACTTAATATGAAGTGGGACCAAATATTTAAATACAGAACTTATAAAATATAGAAAAATACATTTAAACATAAATGTACAGAACAAACTATAGATATAATACCAGTATTATATAAAATTGATCAAACAAAAAGGTGCTGCCTGTGTAGCTATAGCATCATCTTCTATTTGAAAATAAAAATAAATATATTATGGGATTTACTAAATAAATACCTAATATTAAAAATCCCTAATATTATAAAATAATTAGGGGGGAAATATCTTAAAAAACTTACTCATACCTAAAACAAATTTTGAAGAATATGGGTAACCAAAAAGTTGATGGACCCCTTTGACTTGAAAAAAAAAAAAAAAGGTTAAATACCACAGAAGTCAATGGGGCCCATCAACTGTCTGGTTCCCGACATTCTATCCTCAAAATATCTTCTTTTGTGTTCAGCAGAAGAAATAAACTCATACAGGCTTGGAACAACTTAAGGGTGAGTAAATGATGACATAACTTTCTTTTTTGGGTGAACTATCCCTTTAAGATGTGATACTGTGGCGATTTGATTCGCAAGCAGGGCTTTATATTTATATGTGTTAAAGGTGACTTGAGCTTTTAAAACTTTTTAATTCTGGTCTGACCATCGGACCCTTCACTGAAAGCCTGACACCTGAACATGTGGTGTTGATGCAGCAGCCACATCTCCCTCCATACTGCTGAGACACCCGACTCAAGGTAGATTTATCCAGTGATCATTTTCACCCTGTAACTACATCAATAGGTCTGCAAGTAGATTTCACCAGAGAGTAAAGACAGTACATTTTACTCATACTCACTGAGTTAGTGCCCAGGATCTGTAAGTTGGGTTTGTCTGCCTCCAGCAGTTTGCGCACCATAGTAAGGAAACTCTCCACAAAAAGGTTTATACTCTGACAGTGACAGGCCATCAGCAGCTGGTCCAAAGCCTCCATAGCAATACAAACATACCTGTGAGACACACACAAATATGATACTGCCCTACCAATGATCACAGACAAATATATAGTGACAAATCAGGTATAAATGATACAGTCAGAAACAATCAATAAATTTTCTTCCAGTTTTTTTTTTTTACCCATATCTATGCCGGGCAACATCTCTGGATAGTCTTTCTGACAGGTAGGCACCGATACGGTCTAGTTTCTCTGGAGCAGACAAGGCGTAAAATGTAAGCTTCTCCATGTTAGCTTTCACCAAACCATCCTTTAAAGAAAAAACGAGACAAGATGGGTAGACAGATAGAGAGACTATTAGAAGAACAGAAGATGAAAAATGACCATATAATTAAACTTTTCTCTCCCTAAAAATAACCTTGCATTCTATTCTGAGTCTAATACAGATCCTGAAGCTTGTCTCATCATTCAGAAGAGAGATAGATTCAAATCCTTTCCAGTTTTGTGCTTTAACCATTCATGGTCAAATATACCAGGGGGTTCTTTCTCAAATTAAATAATTGGCTTTTATTTGTAACCTGGAAAACTGTTAAAATAACTTTGTATTAAATCATCAGTGCATTTCTTTTTATTTATTTTTTATAAAGTATTATATTCATAAAAATACATATTATATTCATAACTAACCCAGTATTTTTTGCCCAATATTAGAAAAACATTTTCAGTGCAATTCAAATGTATTTGTATATCGCATTTCCAATGAATATAATTTCAAAACTGTACAGAACATTGAGGCATTCAAGTAGTGAGAAAGCGAAGGATGAAAAAGACACAAATCATTTATGATCATATGCACGTTGTTTGTAAATTTCCAAAATCTAATTTTCCAAACCCCAGTCTGAAAGTCCCTGAAACTGAGAGCATGCGTGTCTGTGAAGAGGACTGACTGATCAGGTGACCATGCAGCAGATCTGCCCTGCCACAGTGTCTCTAAAACTAATAAATGTCACCATTGAAAGGCTATGTCTACATCACTGCATTGATCACTGATGACTGATAACCACTAGAAGCCTAGTGAACCATCACTTTTTCATACTCAGTGCTTTTATTTGATCTGACCTTACCTCGGGGTCTTCTGGAAAGATGTTATCCACCAGCCGCTTATAGCGGGGTCTCAGGGCCCCACAGCATCCACAAACCCCTGAATCACACGAGACAAAGTGAATTAGAGCAGCAGAGTATCTCCAGCATGTAGTATTGATCAACAGTCTTTGTAATTTTACTCAATATGAGGTTTATTTATTGCATCGACACATTAAATAAATTAGACCTGTGTGCTGTAATCTAGTAAGTGAGGCCAGTCGATTCAGGGAAAGGCATTAATCTGTATTTAGGAAACGTCTGCAGCTTGGTGTGCCGGTTAAATAGATTTGAAAAGAAAGCATTTAGAATTGTTTTGGTTTTACACCGCCACTTGAAAGCCCATAAAAGGCTTATGAAGACTAATAAAGGGACACACTGTAAATCACAGGGGGGGAAATGGTAAAAAGGGATCTTTGAATTGTCGTCGATTTGTTGGAAATAATTTCATTAGAAAAACAATATTTTCTTTTATAAATAAAGTTGAATATGATAACAAGTTCATAAGTTATATGCATTAGGTATAATGAAATTACAATGTGACAACATGATTATTTATTAGTCAGTGTTATTTTAGTGTTATTTATATACTGTTATAATATGTATTAATATTTTCAATTAGTATTCATAATACTAATTTTCATTTTTCATTTTAATTTAAGATTTAGTAATTTTGTTGCTTTTGTCATTTTTAATATATATATATATACACATACACGTATATACATATACCGGTATATATATATATATATATATATATATATATATATATATAATTTAATTTATTGTCATTCCAGTTTGGTTTTAGTAATTTTACTTCACCTTTATTTCAGGCTGCCATGGCAACATTTTTTTTTGAAGTTTTTCCATCAAATATTATATTTTCTTTTTATTTCAGTAACTGAAAATTATTTTTCATAGTTTTAGTAAATGATATCAACACTGAGGTTAATGTTCATAACCTTCTATTAAACTGTAGCAGAGTAACATGCTATACTCCATCCATCCATTTTAAACAGCATTTATTATGTGTTTTTTATTGAGTTGAATGAGTCATATTAATTGAGAAAGGCTACCAGTAAATGGAATTCATGTTCTTTTAAAATGTCATTGTTCACCACAGGACTATTTTAGCGACCCGCATGAAGGTAAAAGGTCATTAAAATTGTGAACAATTTGACTAGTCACAGCATCTAATATAAAAAAAAAAACGTTCCTTATAGATTAATATAACGCTTAACCTAAAATCTTGATGTTGAATAAAATCAGTTCATGTCCATGTTGTTTGTCAACTACCCAATTAAAACTCCACCAACATGCTTTCTCAATAAACACACACACACACACACACAAACCCCCTTCTGGGCGGATGAGTCAGAGGCAGCACCTTGGCAAGACCCCTGGGAAGGACGAGTCTGTTTACACCATTACCATAGTGAAAAAGCTTCATCATGGAGGAAAGTAAACAAACCAGAGCAGGTGGAGCGATCAGACAGCAGTGTTCAACCACCCACACAATGGCTATTCATTAGTCAACAAATATTAAAGGGACAGTTTACCAAAAAATTAACATTTTGTCATTATTTACTGACGGTCAAGTTGTTACAAACCTGTACAAGTTTCTTTATATCTGTTGAACACAAACAAATATATTTTGAAGAATGTTGGTAACCAGACAGTTTTTGGCCCTCACTGACTTCCATAGTAGGAAAAAAAATCCTATGGAAGTCAATGGCTGCCGTCAACTGTCTGGCTACCAACATTCTTCAAAATATATTTGTTTGTGGTCAACAGATAAAAGAAACTTGTACAGGTTTGTAACAACTTGAGGGGGAGTAAATGATGACAGAACTTTCATTTTTTGGGGAACTACCCCTTTAAGGATCACACAGTATGCCTGATACGAGCAATTTAGTGTATATAGAATCTATCAGTGAAAGAATCAGTCTACAAAACGCAACACAAAATGTAGGTATATTGACTCAAGCCTGCTGTCTTACTAGCTGCTGTCAAGCTGGCGTTTACCAAGATCGTGATTGGCAATTATGGTGTTTGTATGGATGTGAGAAGAGCTGGAGTGTGAGTCACACATTGGCCCGTGCACCTGCTAGTGTTTTGACACATCAGCGTGACACCTCTACGCCTAAAGCATCACAAGTAGAAATAAAAAATAAAAAAAACAACCTTGACAGTCAACACGAATATTTCCACCCACACACTGAAGACTGCAGTGAATCCTCTCACACTCACACTGTTTCTCACTCCCAGAGTGTTTCTGCTGTCAAAAAAGGGTCATTAATGACTGCAATGTGTAATCACTTACACAAGAATTACACAAACAAACAAACAAACAAATCTACAGATTGCTGTGCATTTTAATTGACCTAAGTAGTTGGTTAGGAAAAAATACTTTCAAAACAATAGGTTTAATGATTTTTGACTGCTAGCTCATTCTCACAAATAAACAAGCATATAAATATTATTTGCGAAATAAAATTTGAATAGGCATATAGAAAATAGTGACATTATAGTTCCAATTTTTTAAACATATCTTTATAAAGCCAGAACAAATTATTAAAATAAATTAAAACCTAGGGTGTTACTTTTAAACGACAACTAAAAACATGTAAGTTTTCAATTGCATTTTTCTTGAAATTCAGCATTTTTTGTGTACAGACGACAACGTTGTCAAAACAATCTCGTTCACACGGATCCCCCAAAACATCTAAAAACGCTGTGTTATGCATGCCAGGTCAGTAGTTGGAGATGTCACTTAGTAAAAAACACTATGTGCCTAGACTGAACACTGAAACCCCTAAATTTATCTTATTATCATTTTAATAATAATATAATAATATTTTTTTATTATAAATAATATATATTGAAATAATAATTTAACTATAAAAAGAGATAAAAAAAGATCTGTATGCATTTGTGCTTCTAAAACGAAGGACTTGATGAGCAGCCCTCCAACATAATCATCCAAATAGCAAAAAGTAGGCTAAACATTGAGTTCATAAATACAAACTATATACAAGAGCTACAGGAATTGCTTTACTGCAACTGTATGAGCTATATTTATGAAACGCAGGCACTTTGGCATTCTGCTTCTCGGACAGGGTGGTAAATATTACCTCCACAGTTCCCTCTGGTTTACAACCCTCATAATTCTTTCTCGTATGTAGGTATGTGTACTCACCTATCATTCACCTGGCAAAATTTAGTCACACTGACTTGAGGCCATGAGGGCAAAATATCTGCTTTTAGGTTTATTATTTTAACTCACTATATCATAATGCTGTACATTTAATGACAACGTTAACAAATAAATGTAAAATATTCCGCTCAAAAAGCACAAACAACTAAATAATTTACACCAGGAGTGTAGCATCAATTCTAGGGAAGTAAGTGCATACAGTACTTTGTTGCCAAGAATACCCTACATGCACATCTGCTATCTGCATACGCTGCTAAACAAAGGCCATCGCTGGCACTGTTACAAAGAGGATTAGGTCACAATAAAGAACTAGTCATGCTCGGATGTACTACTATATGGCTGATGTGATATCCTCCAAGCTGGCAGGGATACTTGAAGACATCCAGCTTTAATGGGGCTAGGATACGGGCTACTAAAGCAATTACATAACACACAACTCACTATGCATGCGAATGAATCAAACTCCATGTTGTGGCAGCTATATGGAAAATCAATCTTTCCGAAACACAAAACGCAGACTCTGGGCACTGCCTCTCTCGTAGTGACGCAGCCACTCTAAATACAGTTCCCCAGAATTGTTAGAGCTTCTTAAAATGACAGCTATATTTAGCACATCAGCCAACACAGTTGCCATATCCCTTCAGATTGGCCAAAACAGGACACAATATCAAAGACACTCACTCTCATACGGCAGTGTCACGGTGAAAAAGCAGAACTCCAGAGAGGGAACTTCATGATAGGGTGGAGAATGTAATCTACTGATTTACTTCTTTAATTTTGTCACTGCCATCTCTACTTCCATGAGCAGTTAGTTCATCTAAAACTATATGATTTGCATACCCAGGAATCTGTATGAGAATAATGATGTGCCTTTTTGTAAAAGCTTTAGGGTACGGTGAATGTGTTTCAGTATTGCTACATATTATTCCCCAAAATAGTTTGCAGTTGTTAACAGAATGATAATATAAATGACACACTGTGAGGTCCAAAAGTCTGAGAATACACTAAGAACAAAACATCTAATTCAATGTATAAATCAAAAGAAAATTTGGGGATTCAGAAAAAAAGAAAAATGTAATAAAAATAAATACATTGTGGCGTAAATCTAAAAAGATACACACACTATACCATTCAAAAGTTGAGTACGTAGCCGAAGTTTGTAATGTTTTTAAAAATAAATGTATTTTATTCTCAGCAAGGCAGCATTCATTTGATCACAAACAGTAAAAATAGTAATAATATTGTAAAATGTTATTAAATTTAAATAACTATTGTCTTATTATTAACTATTTATTATATTTCAAAATGTAATTTATTTTTGTGATGGCAGTTTAACAGTCTTCTAATATGATCCTTTAGAAATCATTCTAATATGCTGATTTGGTGTTTAGTTTATTGGATATTGTTGTGGAAACCGTGATACCATTTTTTCAGGATTCGTTCATAAATAGAAAGTTCAAAATAGCAATGTATTTGAAATAGAATTGTTTTTGTACATCGTAAATATTTGTTGTCACTTTTGATCAATTTAATGCAACCTTGCTGAATAAAAATCCAAACTTTTAAATGGAAGTGTATTTAGGATTATCAGGATTCTAGTGCAAATAAAAAAACAAGTAGCCTATATTTGTTACACTGACCATGTGAACTCCTTTGAACAAAAAGCCAGATTTTCATGCTTCCATTGAAGCATACAAGAATAACCGAAAAAAAGTACATTTATTATTTTTTTTTATACTCAATGTCATCAATACCAATGTAATTTTAATTATATATATGTAGGATGTATGTAGGTATGTAGTATGTATGTAGGACAAACATATACATGATTTGTCATTGCTGATTTAGCCTACTCCTCTTTTGAATTCCTTAAGTGTAAAATCTGAATAGCATAATCTATCATCATATATAACTGACTTAATCCTACATTCTCTCAAAACACTGTTTTGTGGCATGCGTGGAGAAATCTGGGTGAAATACTCAGGCCGTTAAAAAATGTAATCGATCTGGTTTTGAAGTGCTACAGCCATTCGCACATCCACGCTGTGAGAAATCAGCAGCCTGACTGCCTGCAGCTCACTCAAAACATCCTCGACCACGCGTGCTGGTCGGGCAACATCATAGAAATAAAGCAGGAGTAGAAGAAATCAATATGTGTACATGCATGTAAATGTATACTTAAAGTAAATAACTGGACATTGCAGTAGTGTGTTTTAGTAGTGCGTGTTTGAGTATATGGTGCAAAGTAGTGTGGATGAACCTCAAGCGGTGCAGCCTGAAAATGAAAGATGAAACGAAATATGCACAATAAATAGAGCAGAGCTGCAATGCTGCATGCAATCTGTTGCTTCAGCATCATTCTGCTGTCATTGCCATAATCTCCTGTGATGCACATGAATCTTCCCTTCAACACAGGCAGGGAATTACCAAATACACATAATCATGCACTCACACAATCGCCCTTACCGTACATTGATGGAAAACCTGATGAAATTCTCTGTTCTTTGCCTGAAGCCTCTTTCTCTGTCACATAGCCAGAGAGAGAGAGAGAGAGAGAGAGAGACAGAGAGAGGGCGAGACACACACACACTCTCACAGACACTCAATCACACACGCACGCTCGCATACGCTGCATGTGACCGGGCTCCAATGACCTTGGATTTTCCAAACAACACGGCACAGCTTTCCCTCTATCAGGAACAATGCTGGTTTAACACACAGGTGCACACACACAAATACACACTCACACACAATCAAGCGCGCACGCAGCCCCTCCTCAGCAAAGACATTCACACACCTCCTGACCATTCAACAATGAGGGGGAGGGAGATGAGGAGGGCGTTAGAGAGATGGAGAGGGTGAAGACACAGGATGAGAGGGGGAAGGATTCAATTGGTGCAGCCATGCGTCAATCAACTAAAACCCCTCCTCCTATTGCCGACTCTCTCCAGTAGTATCAATCTATAGTTTTTGAGTAGTATTTAATTGTTGCCTGTTATTTTCTATTGCACTATTTTTTTGTTTGTTGATAAAACATGCATGACTTTTTCTTTTTGGCTGCTATATAAAGAGTATGATTAAACATTGATTTTGTCTAGAGTTTTTAATATTATATCTGGTTTAATGAGAAAGAAATACTATGTGCTTCAGAAGACAAAAATCCCCTTTGTCTAAATAACTAATGAAATTAATATTCATGTTGTTTAATTTTTTATTTATTATTTTTAACAAAAAAATATTTAAAACATATAAAAATTATAAAAAATAAATATGTAATAAATACATATTGAAAATCTTTATTTAAAAGAAACCTAAATCTACATCAGGATATTAAGTGTTTTCTACTCTGGCCTACGTCTGATCCATGGCATGTGAAATGGCTCAGTGTTAATCTGACCGGGTTTCAGTTTTCGACACAAAACTATGACTTATTCATAAGAAAAAATATTTTTTACAGTTGCTAAATGTTGCATGAGTATTCCTATATAAAAAATTAATGGATCAAATTTCTGACAAACAGAGAATCTGGCAATAAAAAACATAAAATGTAAATAAGTGCTCATGTGCTACAAATGATAACATTAAACATGGCATGTTGTTAGTCCAACAGCATGGAAGAAACAACAAAACACATTAAATAGCCTAAAAATGTGCTTACCACCTCCGACCTGATGATCCAGAAGAGTACTGCAGTCCAGGAGAAGTCTTCTTGGACCTAGAAAATCAGGGAGACCTGAAAAATTAGGGAAACTTGGAAGTGGCATCTTCTTGACTAACCTTAAATAAGTAATGAGAATAATATAAACTTTTATATTAGAATCTACTGTAATTCAGAATCCTTTTATAAAAGCATGGAAGTCCAAAACTACTAGTTATAGATATGTAAACTTTCATTCACTGTTGACTATGTTAATACGAGCCACCTCCCTCCCTCCCTGCCTATTGGTCTAGCACTCTCTCTATCCCATTGTCACTTACATGGCTCAGGTCAGGAACTCTTTATAGAGACTCTTATTTCCCTTTAGATATTATTTTAAGGACATTAAACGAAACGTAATTTGTATATAATATTTTAGTTTAAATATTTATCTGATTGACTTTAGTGATGTCCGCGAATCGGTTCTTCTGAACAATTCGTTTCAAAGAACCGATTCTAAAAACTGATTCATGTGTTCCCCCCTCATCTGTGAAATATTTTTTTGGTTCACTGAAAATGCTAAGCTTCGTGCCGGACTATAAAGTAAACTTTGTCAATACTAAGTATGTAAGTATGTGTGCATGCTTTCTATTTCCATATTGTGTTAAATACGCCGGAGGAGCCGCCCTCGGCTTACCTTACTTTTTGCGTACGAACACAAATGGCGGAGAGCTGACACAAGTCTGATGATGTCAAATTAAGCTTTTACCTATATATTTTATATATTTATTTATTTTCAAGACAAAATTACGCCATGCAGGCAGCTCGTGCGTGGTTTCTCGACACATTGCGAGTAGAGACCATAGAGACCGATAGTTCATTGAGACGAGCGATTCGAAACGAAAAGCATACGGCAACGTCTGCTCCCTCTCGCGGTACTTTGATGTCATACACCGATCGGTCTGCGCAGTGCCGCTTTGATCGACTGCGACTGCTGCGCGGATAACGTTAGAACTACTAACGTTACTCGGACCTATGACTCGGACCCAGAGCCGTTAAATATGCATTCCAAAGTTCCTATTGGCAGTCAATGGGAGAGTCGTAACCCATGGTCGTAACTCTGTTTTTCAACGGCTCTGCTCGGACCGATTCACTCCAGAAGCTGGTTATGTCCGCTTTTGTGAGCTGATTCAATTGCTTCATTGGGAAGATCCGATTCAAAGTAACGATTCGTGAACGAATTGGACATAGCCAATTGACTCCCCTTTGACGAATCTATGTAATAGAGTTGCTGTCGCCATAGAAACCCTTCATCTGTTTGCTATAATTTGTCATTATGTTTTGATTGTACATATCCTGCTTACTTATAATAATTTCCATTAACCTATTTGGGGAATATATAATTTAAAGGCTGTTTTAAAACTAGCATATGTTTAGATTTTTATATTTATTTTATAGCACGAGGCTCTGTTGAATCTGTTGTTTTCAATCGTGTGATCAAATAACGTTAGTCGTTGCTAGGGCAGCTAGTCCGTTAGCATGTTGAGTTTTAAACATTTCTACCTGCAAAAATACCTGCTGTGTTTGTCGGCAGCACATCATGTGTGAAATGTACTTACGATTTATGGACAAATGTTATCCATAATATTCCGTGACACACCGGCCTTCTGTTAGCCATATAGCAGGCTGCTTAACGTTACTGTGTTGACGGACCGACTCAAACAGTCATAGGCTAACGTTACGTGAATTCTTGGGATATTTCATCTACTCATTTGGAAGTGGTTTGGGAATAAGTGCAATATGGACACGAATGTTCAGAAGAGGCGAGAAAACAAGAAGTCGTTACGGGTTAAGGTGATAAGTCTGGGAAATGCAGAGGTGGGGAAGGTAAGTTAAGAATATAACTGTTAACGTTACTATGAATCATACAGACATCAAACTTAAAATTCTCTTTTTAAGAAGTATGCTCCTTTTAAAATTATTTCCCCTTACATATGTATTGTAGTGTATTTAATATAAATTAATACTGTAGGCATTCTTTGATAGTAATCTGTTTTGCTTTAAATGTAACGTTAGGAGCTTTCCATTCAGTAGGATTTTGTTTTTAGGTTATTCTGCATAGTGTGTAGCATACTAGGTTACCTAAACCATATGTAATATTTCTTCATATTTTTTTGTTTCAGAGCTGCATTATTAAACGATACTGTGAGAAGCGGTTTGTGCCCAAGTATCTAGCCACTATTGGGATAGATTATGGCGTAACCAAGTAAGTGATGTGGGTTTGACAAATACTGTATTTTCTCAAATATAATGTTCAAAAGGCAGCCAGCAAGAATTTAATCTAACATCCTTTCCAAAATGTATCATATTCATGGCACATAATTCAAAATATGATCACTTATTTTATTTGCATGTATTAAGTCATTCTTTAATTGATTTTATCTACCTTTTTGCAGTAATGTTAAATATTAAATATGAATAAGTCATTAATGACCGTATTATGTTTTTTAAACATAATTAAAGAGGTTGTTTTGTCACTTATTGGTGCACTGGCACATACTTGTTGATGCACTTTAAAAAAAGAAAGAAGGTACCGGTACGCTAATTCCATGAATTAAGTATAATTACTGTGATTCACTGATGGTATTTAAATTAAATTGTTTTTTTCTTCACCTCTAGGGTTCAGGTTCGAGACAGGGAGATAAAAGTAAACATTTTTGATATGGCTGGACATCCTTTCTTTTATGAGGTAGGCTATTGCTTGCTTTGTTTTATATTTGTATGTGTAAGCACATTATAGAGTAATATTAATAATTATGTTGAAACAAATGTTTATTTTTATTGTAGAACGTAATCCAGAATTGTTTTTTGTTACTGCTCTATTAATACATCTAACTAACCACAGTGTGGTAGTATAGAGCTGCTGTCAATGTGTAACACCTAAAGTTGGCATTCACAGCAGTTGTGATAGTCTTTTCTTCCTATTGTTACATACGTATTATATAGCCAAGTGTAATGGCTTCTCCATCAAAACAAAAAAATATAGGGCTGGACTTGATTTTGTCTGTCGGAAATTGATTGGATAGTTGTGGTTAAAAATTATGAGGGTACATGAATTGAAAAAAAAAAGAAAGATGTGAAACGATACTGCAATATTCCATTAAAAAAACAAGAATTTTCAGTTTTGATTTCATGATGACTTTAACTTGTCATCTATTTTTGCATAGAATGTGATCCCAGGTTAATATAGCTGATGCTGTGTATTTTGCAGGTTCGCAATGAGTTTTATAAGGACTCTCAGGGGGTGATTCTGGTCTATGATGTTGGTCTGAGGGAAAGTTTTGATGCTCTAGACAGCTGGCTCACAGAGATGAAGCAGGAGATGGGCTCACAGGCCAACATGGAGAACATCATCTTCGTTGTGTGTGCCAACAAGGTGCCCCAAGTGTTTAAATATCTGTATTAGTGATTTATTTGAGATTGACTGTTATATAATGCTGTTGTTCACCCTAAAAGGTTGACCTGACGAAAAGGCGAGTGGTGGATGAGAGTGAGGGGAGACTTTGGGCCGAGAGCAGAGGATTCCATTACTTTGAAACTTCTGCCCAGAGCGGTGAAGGCATCAATGAAATGTTTCAAGTGTGTGTCTTATTCAACTCTTTTCAATTTACAAACCTGCTGTTGTGTTTTTAATGAATGACTGTTGTTTACTTACTGTGTCTCCACCTCTAAAGGCCTTTTTCTCCTCCATAACCGACATGTGTGAAAATGGAGGGAAGAGACCTACTCCAGAGGTCAACGTGGGTTTTACCAAAGAGCAGGCCGACACCATCCGACGCATTCGCAACAGCAAAGACAGCTGGGATATGCTGGGGGTTAAACCTGGGGCCACAAGGTAAAACTTGTGCTACATCCTACACCGCTGTCGGTGTGTGAATGGGTTAATGTGAGGCAATATGTAAAGTGCTTTGTTGGCCATTGGGTCTGTGAAAGCGCTATATAAATGGAGTCCATTTACATGTCTCTACTTGTGCTGCTGAAATTTTTTACTTTATACTCTGGATGTATGGTTATTATTTTAGATATTGACTATTGCTCTATATAATGGGCTCTGTTGCACAGAAACAGGTTAATATACTGAGGGATTTTCAGCAGCCGTTACTCCAGTCTTCAGTGTCACATGATCCTTCAGAAATAATTCACATTTTTAGATTTTGTGCACAAATAGCATGTCTTAATATTATCACAGTTTAAAAGGAGGATTGTGCTGCTTAATGTTTTTGTGGAAAGTGGAAACCATAATACTTTTTTTAGGATGAATTGATTAATAGAAAGTTCATTGGTGTTGCATTTGGATTAGGATGTTGATTTGGCTCTATTTTCTAAGAGTAATTTGATGTCAATAGGTTATTTTTAATCCCATCTTTGTTTATGTTGCTTTAAAAATAACCATTAAAAGTACACTATGTATCTTTTGGCCTTCTAGTGGTTGAAAAACAAAACAGCATGCATTTTGAGGAAGGGTATTGTTTCGGTTGTGCTTCAGCTGACTGTGCGGATTAATATGATTATCTTACTGCTCATAAATCATTCACTACTAGGCTTAAACAACAAAAACACGTGTATTGACTCATTAGTTAAAGAAAAAAAAGTTACATAGTGTAGCTTTAAGTAAGCCAAAGCTATTATTTACTAATCTGTTTTCTGGAATGTTTAGTACAGTGTCAGAACAAACAGTTGATACAGTTTGATACACTTATTTCCCATTTTATTATAGCGTTTCAACATAATTGATGCAACACTCACACTGCAGGTTGTGTTAGCTTGGCTGGTTTAACCATGTGGGTCACGATCATTAGAAAATGCCTGCAATCCAATTACCATCCCTAAATTCTCTCCTGCCAGCCTAATCAGCCTCTTTGTGATCTCCCCAACACCCTGAGAAGCCAATCATGAGCTTGTGTCATTCCTCATGCCTGACCAATCACGGTCCTTGTACAGGGCCAAGCCTATCTTCATTAGCGGATTCTTCACTGTGATCCCTCTTTAGTGAGACCACAATGTTTAGCTAGACCAGCATTTTAAAGGCCTGTTTGATGTGTGGAAACTGAGACTAATTGGTTTTTCTCATTTCGTGCTCATAGGGAGGAAGTCAACAAGGCATACAGGAAGTTGGCTGTACTGTTGCACCCGGACAAGTGTGTGGCCCCAGGCAGTGAGGATGCCTTTAAAGCAGTGGTTAACGCTCGCACGTCCCTGCTCAAGAATATCAAGTAGGAGCGTGTGCCCACACACAAGTGCATCTCACATGGTGTCCATTACAAACATACTCCTCATTATGTCTGAGATATGCCATAAAACATTTTTTTTTTTATCTTCATTGTGCCATTGAAACATTATTTATTTTAAATTAGTTTTTTTTTTTTTTGATTGCTTGCTGTGGTGTTTTGTTTGTTGAATTTGTATTCTATATTTATTTATTTATATTTTTGATTATTAATTGTGCATTAAAAAACCTTGTGTGAGCCAGTGCAGTTTAAATATGCTATATCACAATATTTGAAGTACAAATAACATTGTAACACCACAAAAGTGTTTTGTTTGTTTTTTCGCCTCAAGATTTCATCAAAAACCAACAAATGACCACTTAGAACCTTTAAGGCTATCAAAAACTTAACCATGTTCCCTTGTTTTAAGTTGATCAGCTTCACATTGCCATTAGTTGGAGTTGGAGAGTTACCTCGCATTTGCAGAGTTCCCTTCTCAGTGAAGATTACGCTTAAGACACACGGAGAAGCCTCTGGACTCCAACAAAGACTTAGTTACAGCTGAGTTTGATGTACAGCTATGACACAGTCACCACAGTTGTCCTGTTTACTTTATAATGTAATATACATGTAATATGTTCATGTCAAGTTGGAATAGGGAAAACAATGCTCTCAGCCCAGATCATATGTACGTCACTTCACCTTAGAGCATGAGGATGACTTTGGTGGACCCTTCCTTTTCCCAGTCTGTCCTGTGACATCTGACTGTTGTGCTGCTTTGCTCCCATAGACACACAGTTGAAAAACCTTTTATTTTTCTACTTATATGTGAGTCCGATTTAGCATTCAAATGCTGTTGTTTAATCCCAATGCATCTAGCAAGGATACTAGTATAACCTACATGGGTGATTCCCAGTTTTTGCTCTGCTTCAGCTTAGCTCACTCCAAAGAGGAGGAAAGCACCAAACATGTACCGGTACTGTAACTTAACCAATACCTTTGCTTCAGTGCAATTTAACAGTAGAGCTGGGTTTTAAAAATCCCAAGTCTTCTCATATTTGATGCTAGATTCTGCTAACTAGTCTTTTGAAGAGAATCAAATTTCACTGTACAAACATCAATACATTTAAATCAACCTGTTCAAGAAACACGGTATGTCATGCAAATGCAATTTGTTAATTTGACTATAGTTTTTATTTAAATAATGGATTTACCAAACATACACTACCGTTCATAAGTTTAGAGTCCGTACTTTTTTTTAAGGAATTAATATAGAAAGGATGTGTTAAATTGATCAAAGGTGAAAGTACATTTTTACAAGACATTTACATAGTTACAAAATATTTTTATTTCAAATAAATGCTGTTCTTTTTAACTTTCTTTTCATCAAAGATTACTAAGACATTTTTTTTCATGGTTTCCACAAAACCATGTTATATTCATCTTTTTTTCGTCACAGGAATAAATTGCATTTTAAAATATATTCGAATAGAAAACATTTAGCAATTTACTGTTTTTACTGTATACTGGATCCTGGATCAAATAAATGCAGTTGTGGTGAGCATTAGAGACTTCTATAAAAAAAAAAACTTAAATAATCTTATAGTACTTATCCAAGACTTTTGAACAGTAGTCTATGAAATGTTGTGGTCACTAGTGCCAAGACTATATTAGTGTATAAGAGTACCGTTTACCAGTCTTTACAAAACCTTTGGGTTTTGCAAAACGCAAAGCTAAAAAAATAATAATTGATGCTGATACAGTAGCTTGTATATATATATATATATAGATATAGATATAGATATAGATATACACATACATATATATGGTTGTTCTCTACTGTACTGAACTGTATTAACCATGGAAGGAACTCTCTGGGAATCTGTCACAGTGATGGTATCTGATCCTAGGATAACGTAAGAAGAAAGGAGCTTTGTTTACACCAACATTGGAATAGATAAAAATAACGGAGATACAACTGTTACATTAGCAGAGCTGTGTAGACTAATGTGCATTAGTTCAACAATGTTTTGTTTGGCCCTTGTATATTAATAATAATCACTCTAATGCAAGTATATCAAATGTTGTATTTTTTTATGGAACCGTGGTGTTTACAACATGATGTGGATGTACATGTGCAATCTAACCATTATTTATATTTTTAAACAAGTTCACGTTTTGTGATTTCTATTTCATGTTTATTTTGAAGGGCATTTGATAATGTGTTGCCTTATTCGCTATGTTGGACTATGTAACGTATCCGAACAATGTTTGACCGTTGCATCATCTGTAGATTTGAAAAGATGAGTTGTATTGCTAAATGTTTCATTAGCTACCCTTACTACACAATATTGAATCTTTTAACTGGAATCACTTTTGTTTCATTGTGTGACATTGATATGTCTGAGTATAAAATGTGTTAAAGCATGAATCAGAAGCATGTTTGTGATTATGCAGAATAGAAAGATGAGGCCAGTGTAAATGAATGCCAAGGCCACTGCTCAATGGGGAAAAGTGTCTCTGTTTTATGCACAGAAGGATTTACTTTCTTCATTCGGCTTATATAGCGTAATAAAGGAATAATTTTAAATCACTTTTGGTCCCTTTTGATTTTGAAAATTGCATTATTAAATCACAACATTACAAACTAGTCCAGTTTCACAAAAGCTACAGAGTTATGGGCCATTAATACAGAAATTATTTTTGCATTTAAAAATAGAGACGCAGGGCAAAGTCTAGAGATGCGTTTTTTTTTTTTTAAATGTGACTTTTTACCTTTTAACTAAAACACCACGTTTTCAGAATGCTGTGTAATGCGTGAGACACTTGAAAAGACGCGAGTGCAACGGTCAGATAACTAAAAAAAAAAAAAAATAGAAACGCAGTGGTGGAATGCAAAAACACATTCTGTGTGAATGGCCCCTGTTGTACTATATAATACTACAAAAATTAAGCCAGTGGGTAAATGCAAATCAACATTGAAGCCCAAGTCATCCATTAAAGTGACGGAAACAGATGGTTCAGTCACTTTCTGACCTGGCACATATTGTTGGTAACCAGATCAGTGAGAAGCACTTTATCCAGCTTAATTCCCACATTCCCTGAATCAGCGGCCTGGCCTGCTAACTAAAAGCCTGCACTGTGGCACTGTGTCTGCTCACTGTGTCAACCAATCACAAATGATCACCTTTTCTCCTTATGAAGTAATAATGTATCTGGGCAAGATGGACTATATTGTGAAAACAAAACAAAAAACACTTTTAATCAACTATTTGAAACATTGAATAAACAAAACAGGGCTTTCCGAAAATACATTTCCAGAGCAATTAGACATCATGGTCATGCCATGGACATCATTATCCTGTTAGCTGTGACCGTGAGGCCTTAATGGATCACGTGCACTATTGCTGAGTAGATAATCCCTTATATTTCGACCTATTACTACCTGTGTGCGTGCGTGTGTATCTCTGTGCATGTGCATTAGATCCCAAACTCCCCTTTCACTGACTGCGTTCAAGTCAACTTATTTTTGCCTCTAAACGTATCCATCAAGAGTCGAGATTCTTCCATAGGATAAGCTTCCCTCTGGGAAGGGTCAGGACAGCTTTTCAGACCATCTGGCAGAGCAATCACTTCATTACCTGAAGACAACGCTACTCAACTCTCAAGACAGAGTCAATCATCCGCAGACAGGACGTCTTTTTAAACTGGAGTGAGCTTGTCTTCGTCCAATGCCGATGTGATGGATAATATGGTTGGATGGTAACATAATAGGACAAGTCATTTACATCGCTATGCTTTGCATAGTTATGGTGCATAGCATGGCAGAAGGGAAAACTGTCGAAGAAGATTCATTCTGCACTCAGCTGCTGAGCATTACACCACTGAGGGACAAGAATGTGCCATATTAGATATTTGCTTGTGTCTGGATCAGTGTACCTGGGCTACTGTTCATGGCGGAGCAGATGCATGCATTGTTACAAGATTTGTCAAGCTTGCAGCACCACATCAATGGCAAGTATCCTTCCATTTACATTTATTGCATGTGTATTTTTAATCGATTTTGTTCTCTGCTAATTTGTATTATTGAACTCATTTTGGGGATATTGAACTTGTTTTTGGGAATTTTTGAGTGTATTAAACTAGTTTTGGATGTATTCTGAGGGCATTTTATGGGTATTGTGCTTGTTTTGACGTGCATTATCATTTTACATGCAGTGTTAAATCATTTTAAAGTTTGTTTTTGAGTTTCATACTGATACAATTTCAATGTTCCATCCTACTATTTTTTTCTCTGTTGTTTCAGGTTTGTGCAGTTGATAGAGGTCTTTATCTGAGTTTTGGGATCTAAAGTCTGTTCAGATAAGGTTCAGATCATGGCTTTGAGTTCTACAGAAGTCATTGTTCCACCTAAGGTATGCACATCTGTGCCTCCCCCGCCCCACCTAAAACGCAAGAAAATAATGTGGCAGAATGCGGTACGTCACATTATCGACCAACGAGGAGTGCACCACGAGGGACGAGCAGCCAATTCTCACAAAATCATTGTTACTGATGCCTACATCGATGACATCAACAGGCAGATTCGAAACAAAGCTGCACGGGGCAATGCTGGCATGCACAAGCGGCGCTCCTCTGCGGCCCGCATCCATCCAGTACGAGAGCGCAACTCCACCTCCACTCGGAAGTCCACCGACTCGATCAGTGACGCAGACTTCTTTGTAAGCTGGGGCTCCACGGTTCGTGGAGTCTTCCTTCCTGCTCTCCACCACAAGTTCAAATCTCATGATCTCGAGCGTCTATACCAGCATCATTCATCTGGTCAGCGCCGAACTTCCCTTGTAGTCACTAATGTCATCGATATCCTTACCAAACTCCATATTCTCTTCATATACTTGGCAGTGGCCCCTGAGATGGGGGACTTTCAGCAAGGATGGTTGGCTGGGCTCTTCATGGCACTTGGAGCAGTCATATGCGTCTTAGTTCTGACCTATAAAGGATTGATGTGTCCAGATTACCTGCGCTATGCTGGGCTGGCGAGTTGGCTGTCCCAGACTGTTCAGGCACTGGGTAGTTTGGTATATGGATTGGAGAATGACCAGTCCTGGTATGTGCTCTTCACCCTGTTCGCCACCTACACACTATTACCCTTACCTCTTCTGTGGTCCATCTGCACAGGGTTCCTCACCGCTGCCTTGCACCTTTTGGTGGATGCCCTTAGGAACTACAATGACACAGCCATTGTAAGAAAGGTAAAAAAGACTCAAGATCAAAGCTTAAAAGTTCACTTTTGATTTTCACTTTAGTGTCAAAAAGTAAAAAGACATTAATGCCTAATCGAAATTGAAGATGATCATCAAGCTTGGTCTTCCTTTTGATAAATGCTCCATTATAATTTATGGCACAAGAGTACACCAGTATCAGAATCTCAAGACTGTCTTGTCAACCACTTGTCGACTTGAGATCAATTAATGAAGCTCGTCTTGTTCATTTCAGTTACTGTGCTAACTTTTACTCTTGGTTTTCATCCAGTTACTAGCGAAAGGTCTGTTGTACATGGGTATGAATACTGCAGGACTGTTCATCCACTACTTATCGGATCGTGCGCAAAGGCAGGCCTTCCTTGAGACGCGACGTTGCATTGAAGGACGAGTCAAGATGGAGCAAGAGAACAAGAGACAGGTGATTTGTGATTTTTTTACTTAATATGATATTCATAGATCATTCATATGAAACCTCAGGAAATGAGAAATCATTTTGCGTTAGGAACGCTTGGTGATGTCCATTCTTCCTCGGTTTATTGCTATGGAGATGATTGGTGATATGACTTCTATGGATGATGAATTACTTCCTCAACAGTTCCATAAGACCTACATTCATCAATACAAAGACGTCAGGTACACACTGCTTCCTGTGCAGTACTACCTTCCAGCACATTTAGGCCGCGAGGATGGTTCATGAAATGAACATATATGTGCTCTTGTCTCAGTATCCTGTTTGCTGATATAAAAGGCTTCACCTCTCTCTCCATGACCATGTCGGCTCAGGAATTGGTGCGCACGCTCAATGAGCTGTTCGGTCGCTTTGATCGCCTTGCTGAGGTGAGAAAGATTAACCTTTGAGTTTTACAGGCAGTTGGAGAAAAGGGTTTGGGTCGATGTGTGTCCGACTGTAATTTACTGTATGAGCTTAGGAATAATTTTGTTGTAACTATTGTATATATCACAACAGTTGCAATTAGTTTTAGTGTCAGATGTGTTACTTTATGCCAAAGTGTAGAAATGTGAAATGTTAGAAGATTATTAAAAGATATCTTTTGATTTTTAGGAGAATCACTGCATGAGGATAAAGATTCTTGGAGATTGTTACTACTGTGTGTCTGGGGTCCCAGAACCCCAAACTGCACATGCTCGCTGCTGTGTGGAGCTAGGTCTGGCCATGATAAACACTATACGGTGTGTATTTTACGTGTTAGACTCAAGCAAGCCATTCGAATGTCGTGTCGTGCCACTAAAAAATGTTTTGTTACAGTTTCTAATTTTGCTCTTGGAGGTCCACTGTCCTGCAAAGTTCAGGTCCCTAATTAAGCACACCTAAACCAGCTTGTCGAAGTCTTCAGGTTTACTGAAAGCTTCATGTTGGGGCAGGTTTGATCTCTGTTGGAACTCTGCAGGACATTGACCCTCCAGGAGAAGGACTGGACACCCCTGACCTTGTGGAACGTTCATATGCTATTATTTCCAAGTTGCTTTATAGGGATTTAAGTCTATTTCTGTTGATGAAATCAAAAGAGATTATCAAAAATCTGAACATTTGTATTCTACCCTCTTACTTTGTCAGTTATGTACGCAAGGAGCTGAAGAGAGATGTGGACATGCGAATCGGGATCCACTCCGGCTCAGTTCTGTGTGGGGTTTTGGGTCTGCAGAAATGGCAGTTTGATGTGTGGTCTTGGGACGTAGATGTTGCCAACATGCTAGAGGCTGGAGGAGTCCCAGGGTAAGTACACCGGATCATTAGCATGGTCATATGTTTAACTAAATGCAATTAATATAAGAATAATAAAACAAATTGTATAATATTAGGAGGGTTCATATATCACAAGCAACCTTGGACTGTCTAGAGGGTGTATACGAGACAGAAGAAGGTCAAGGCCGTGAGCGGAACGAGTTTTTACGTAAACACAAGATCGACACTTTTCTGATCCGCCAAACCCCACAGGAAGACAAGGAGGCTCCTAAAGTCCGGCGAACCAGCAAAGATGAGACTACGTGGAGTGCCGAGCTTCCTTTTGATAACATCATTGGAATGAACTGCGTGAGTCTGTGCCGGCTTGAAAACCTTTCTTAATCTTACTTCTCTTTCTAGTTAGTGATAAGATGTAAAGTTATCAAACCTGTTAAATAGTGCCATACTATGTTATTCATTGAATTCTATAGTACACTAAAGGAATTTTCCAGGATGGATACAAGTTAAACATTATCACCAGCATCAGTGGCATGGCAGATTACATTAGAAAATTATTTATATAAGAGACTAGTCTCTTATTTGTAAAACTAAACAAACATCATGTTTACAGTCACGTCATGATTTGATACATATCACGATACTGAACTCACGATACAACATTATTGCAATACTCCAAGACATATGGTAAAAGGTTAACAAAAAAATGTATGTTGATTGAAATGCTAAATATGGTATTACTGTGGGGTGGAAATGAATAGGCTTGGACTTGGTGCTGGTAACCCAATGCAAAGGATAATGGTGACACCAGAATATAAAGTATTCATGATTCTGAAGCTGAAAATACAGAGTTATTTTAGACGAATATGCTTGCACTCTGTCACTGACTAGTGACATATATATTTAATAACATTTAAATTATGTAGGCCACTTTTTACATCAGGACCCACAAATATTCCCCCATTGCATTATTATACATTATATTCAACATTATATTAGTTTACTGTAGTTTACTGACACTACAACTCTGTAAACTTGAATTTTTTCTCACACATAATTTTTAAATTTTTGGTGAACTATACAAAATACATATTGTCACTATCCACGATATATTGTTACACCCATAGTTACTTTAGTTGTAAAGTTGTTGGCTGTTGTTAGCATTGGGACTAATCAATCAATATGATAAATTAAAATAAATCACCAATTTTGGGCAAAAACAGATATCATTTCAGTTTACTTGTCCCTATAGGGAAAGTAAATTTGCAGCATATTCACACAGACACTTTAAGAAACACAATTTGATACACATACAATACATGTGTATGGTGTATGCCAAGTACATGATACAGGTCATCCATCTCTCTTAATAACTGTAATAGATTTTCTTTTCACTTGCAATGCTTTTTGTATTGTCATCTTTTAGATCTTAGCCACTTTCACCAATGGCTCCCTGGTGCAGTTGCCCAGTCAGATTATTCCCCATTGTGCCGGGTCTCGAGAAATCAACAAGAGAATCAAGCAGGCCATCGAGGTGCGCAGTAGTGAGCGAATGCGCAAGGAACACATCACACCCTTCACGTTGGTCTTCAAAGACACACACATTGAGGGAAAGGTATGGACTGCAGAGGAACAGCTTTTATACGTCATATAGCACTTTTGCTTACAAGTAGGCCCACACAAAATTTGCACTTTCAGTTTTCTCAGATGCGAGATGAAATGTTCAAGTCCAACTTGGCCTGCTCTTTCCTCATGCTCCTCTTCATCATGGCTGTTCAGGTCCTCATCCCCTCACCACAGTGAGCTATTCTTATTATTATTTCAAAAGCCTAATGTGGACTTTCATTGAATTTTAAAATGTGTTACATTTTCAATATATCGCTCTGAATGCATGTGTCCCCCACAGAATCTGTCCTATGGTAATCCAGTTTTTAGTATTCCTGTTTGTCTACATGCTACTGCTTGTGGTCACACTGGCTGAGGAATTTAAGCGCTCCCCACCATACTTACAGCATCTGTGCTGCTGGATCCACGAGACCAAGAGCATTCGTAACCTGCTCACCCTCACCGCTATTACTATTAACTTCGGTGTGGCCTCCTGTGATATTGTGAGTGCCAGAACTGATAGTTTATTGGGCCAAATTAAAATGCTTCTCTTAACCCATCTATGATTTTTTTTTTTTTTTTGCTGTACAGTTGTGGTGTAAAACAGTTGGAGAGGATGAGGAAAGTAACAAGACCTCCGAACAAGGCTCACAGTGGACTGTGAACATCTGCACCCATCCTGAGGTACGGTAGATACATTTTAAATACAAATGTGTCAGAATTGTGACAACTTCCAGTAATGCTTAATCTGGTACTATTTCATGAATACCATTCCTGTGACTAAACTATAAGGCATGCTATAAAACTCTCTGTCTCTCTGCAGTTCTTTGTTTTGAGTGGTGTGTTGGCCATGGTGACGTGTGCTGTGTTCCTCAGACTCAGCTGTCTGTTGAAGCTGGCAGTACTGATGTTAGTCATTGCAGTTTACACATACCTCATTGAGGTAGCCTTCCATGTGCTCTTTATCCGCCAACACCAAAACGGCCAAATTCAGAGGTACAATATTTTGCTTTATCGAAGAGGTCAGTTTCTGAACGTGGTAATGTGTTCGATTTTAAGACACTTAGGCACTTCAACGATGAATAAGTGTTTATTATTGTTGTTTAGAGTAAATTTACTGTTTTGAAAGTAACAGTATATTTACAGGTCAAATTTTTAATATAACAATTATACTTTTTTTTAAAGGAAAAAGCAATATTAGTTGAGACTAACACAAAGAAAACTTGGTAATTTTCATAACTTGGTGATATTTATGTAAAAGTACATATTAAGAATTTGTCACTGACCCTTATATAGTACATCAAACCTTTTTAGAAAGTCAAGAACATTTTTCATTACATGACCCAAAACAAATAACTTCCTGGACTGTTGAATTGTTGTAGCCCCTCTGATGTGTGTATCTGTGTGTTTTTGCCCAGATCTCAGTACCTCAGACGCAAAGGCATTTCTGTGTTGCTAATGGCCATGTTTGTTGTGGTCGTCCTTTACAACAGTAGACAGGTAGTATATTAACATCTTATTAAAAAATGTAAATTATAGGAATGCATATACTAGTGATTTGAATAATAATATAAAATGATTACCGTACATATTTATTTAACAATTAATAAATATATTTATTTTTAATTAACCACTTATCATCCCATTGTAAAATAACTGAAACGATCAAAGTTGACATGCAATTTATATTTTGTGTTTTAAGTTATCTCAGTATGATTCAAGAAATGATTACTGCTTGAACCTACAGTTAGAAACTACAGCCAGGCTTGACTTCCTGTGGCGTCTGCAGGCCAGACAGGAAGTGGAGGACATGAAGGAACTGAGGGAGCATAATGAGTGTCTGCTTTACAACATTCTTCCTGGCCATGTAGCTCGCCACTTTCTCGAGAGAGACAGGAACAATGAGGTAGTTGCGTGGATTATCAATGGCAGACCCTAATAGTATAAACTTATAACAAATAATAATGTAAGTAATATCATTATCAAGCTGTTTTCAAAATGAGGGTCTATATGGTGCATTTATATTGTTCCAGCTGCTATGCACTCTTCATTAATCAATAAGTATAAATAAATGAACAGTAACACAACTATATTAACTCTTTGGCTTCAAGGACCTGTTCTCTGAATCGTACGAGCGAGTTGGGGTGATGTTTGCTTCCATTCCAGACTTTACAGATTATTACGAGAAGAAAGAGTTGATTCATCAAGATGTGGAGTGTCTGCGTCTTCTTAATGAGATCATCGCTGACTTTGATGAGGTACATGGATTTGTGCAGCATCCTCTTAGTAACAAATGTCGTCAAAAGCCCAAGCCTGGACATGCTCAGTGATTTAACGGCTAATAGCAGCTCAGATGTTACTTATAAGAATGTATTGGCTATGTGCAAACACTCACTTCTTTAATCCTAAGACATTGTTATAGTGAAATATTTCAGAGACATGCTTACTTAGTCTTTTTTTCGGTTGTCCCCTTAGCTACTGGAAGAGCCTTACTTCCAGGACATAGAGAAAATCAAAACCATTGGCAGCTGCTACATGGCTGCTTCTGGACTGTCTCCTGAAAAACAGGTGAGTGACACCTTGACATGTGATTTCAAAATATATGCAGATGCATGAAATATAGGCTACTGGTCAACCATATTTGTTGTTAATACTATCCGCACCAGTTTAATTAGGTCAATATTGGAATCAGATCAAAATATACAAGAAAAAAAAGACGTATAAAATAAGAATACAGTTCAATTTGAAATAAGTTACTCATAAGTTTTCATAGCCATTGCAGAATGTGCAACATATTTATTTTAATTTATTTAGTACTGTCCTGAATAAGATATTTCACATAACAAATGTTTACATATTGTCCACAAGACAGAAATAATAATTTAATTTATAAAAATGACCTCGTTACAAAGTTTACACCGCCCTTGTTTTGTGATGATTGTTCATAAGTCCCTTGTTTGTCCTGAGCAGTTAAACAGAGCACTTCTTCAGAAAAATACTGTCATGAATATTTGACCTTTTTCCAAAAGTGCCGCCTTGAGCACCAGTGAACAGTGCACAGTCCTGCGGTTGTCCTCTGTGTGAAAAGATGGATTTCAAAATCGAACAGTTGCTTTTGGAAAGGCTTCCAATACGCAGAGGATGCTGGAACGCCCAAGAATGTGTTTGTCCTTGCAGAATTTTCTGAAGGCGAGTGCTCTGAAAACAAGAGACTCATGAACAACATCACAAAACATCTGCATCTTGGATCATCCAGAAAATAACACGCAGTATTAAGATTAAAGGATATACAAACTTTAGAATGTCATTTTTATACATTCAGTTATTATTTTATCTTGTGGACTATATGTAAACATCTGTTATGTGCAATGGCTTATTCAGGACAGTACTAAATAAAAAATATCATGGATGTTTTATGATCCCTCTTATTTTGTTAAAATGATTACCATTTTGTATATTCTGCTAAGGGTATGTAAACTTATGAGCAGAACTGTAAATTATAAAAAATAATAACGTTTTAATTCTGACCATCATGTTGGTCAGAAAGGGTATAACAAAAAAAAAGCTTAAGTAATCATACATGTTAAAAATTCAATAATATAAATTCATAATAATTAATAGTAAATAAATAAATAGTTACATTTATTAACTGAAAAGTTGCATTTTTGTAAATTAAGGCTCAATTGTATTCATGTGTATTTCATAGGAATGTGAAGACGAGTGGGCTCACCTAAGTACGCTGGTTCTGTTCGCTCTGGCCATGCAAGAAACTTTGAAAGAAATAAACAAACGTACCTCAAACAACTTCCAGTTGCGTGTCGGTAAGATTGTGCTTTTCTCATATAACTTCTCTACTAGTAATACACAAAAATCAAGTGCTTACAGTATATAAGATTCTTCTTATTTTCTTATTTAAGAATAAAGATAAGAATATTTTGTATTCCCAAACAACTTTTCTTAAGAATTTTCTTGTCTTTTTTTATTAAATCCAAAGAACAAGCTTAAGAATGACTAAATTACTTCTTAAAGTTAGGATAACCTCCATGTCATTAGACTGCCTACAACACAACACTAGCTACATATAATACAAATTACTACCAGGAATGCGATTAGGCTACTCTGAAGTGACACCGTTCGATCATAAAAATCACTACTCTTGCTAGAACAGCAAGGCAGAACGCACAGACGAAATAAGACAGAGCGCAAATGAATCCATTAACTCAGAGCCAGTCGCGATAAAAATTGTCTGTGAATTTATTATTATTACTACATTAATCTACAGGCAGAACAAAAAGGGTTTTGAGGTGTTTTTCATTCAACAAATCTTCACCAATACCTGCCTTTCAATCAAGTAACAAGAAAGCCTGTCATTTTCTTCTTAAGAAAAAAAAAATTAAGATGTTCTTAAGAAAATATTTGAAAACTTCTTAAGATTGTTTTTAAAGGGACAGTGTGTAGTTTTTTAAGTATTTTATTAGCTAAAAATCAATGTCTTTATTCATAAATGTGTCCTCAATGGTGTACAATTACCTCTCCCAATGATCCGACTTATCCTCGTACGCGAAGAATTTCTTATCTTTATTTACATGGGACAGGTAACTCCACGTCGTTCCGCCATCTTGAAAAACTATAATAGCAGAGAGGGACAAAAAGCACTAGGCTACCAGAGCCAGCGTCAATGTGTGTGACTGCCCCGGTAAATTTGAAAGGCTGCACTGCACGGTACTTCATAATTCAGGATCATACTTATGCCGAGCCACAGGAGAAATGCCAAAATGGAATTTAAAAGGAAACGTGACCGGCGAATTCAAAAACCGAGGGTAAATAACGGGATAGCTTTACCCAGTTGGAAAGAGCTAATGAAGGAGAAAGACTTTGAAAGGGACTCTGATGTTGCCTGCTTTCTTCTCGACGGGTAAGTCAATGTTACGGTCTAAATTACAAGCTTTTTTTTCATTGCTTGGTTGTGTAATTCATTATATAGGCGGCATAACCGTAGAACATGTAACGTATAGTTAAACTCGACGAAGGGCTATTGTTGTCATAGCTTCTTGGTACATAACGGCTACCGTAGTTGCAACACGCATTTGAAAAAGCGAGGAGCTAGAGAGCACTATTCGTTTGAATCCAACATACAATTTCACCTCTAGATGGGAGAAATTCCTACACACTGTCCCTTTAAGAATTCCACTTAGCTTTTAAGAACATTGTGAATACACCCAAATAATTGACTTTCATAATAATTGACTTAAGAGTTCGGCAAAGTCACCAATATTGACCCAATGTGAGATATTTTGAACTGATCTAACCTGGGTTATGCATGTTTTGAAGAGTTATTTTGAATTTAAGTTGAATGGATGTAAAGAATATGCTTAAATTATTATTTATTTATACATTTTTGTAATTTAAAGGTAAAAAAAAAAAAAAGATAATACAAAATCTCCCCCAAAAAAGCATTAAAATATATATATATATATTTATAATAAAAAAAAAATATATATATATATAATTTTAGGGCTTTGGGTCATTTTGACCCACGAGGGATGGGTTTGTTACAGATGAGAGTTAACATTTGCCTTGTAATCTTTACAAAATGTTGTAACTACATTAGCTCTTCTTCTGAAAGACCCTTAATGTGTACAAAACTGCTCCTCTATCACACAGGTATTTCTCATGGGCCTGTAGTCGCCGGGGTGATTGGCGCCACTAAGCCTCAGTATGATATCTGGGGCATGACTGTGAATCTTGCTAGCCGAATGGACAGCACAGGGCTCAGTGGGCGTATTCAGGTCCCGGAGGGCACGAGCCGTGTCCTGGCCGACCACGGCTTTGTGCTTCAGCTTAGAGGAGATATCTACGTCAAAGGGGTTAGCGAGCGGCGGGGAGGGGTCCGCACATACTTTGTTAGCAGCAGGGAAAAGAGCTCAAGCTACGGCGAGAGAATCACCAGCAGAGGGATCTCTCTCGGGAGGAACACCCTCGCTGCTGTGGTCTTTTCCCTGGTGCAGGCCCGCAAGAAAGAGGAGTTACGAGAGGCCAGTGGAGGCTTTCATCTCATGGAGATAACATGAGTTTTGATTGAAAACTGGACAGGAACCACATTCAATACCTCTTTTAGAGACTCGTGTCTCTTTCATGAGTCATTGCCTTTTCTCTGTATTTCTTTGTAAATAGTACCGGTAATAACTTTATTTCTCTTGTAGGATTTCTTCTGATTTCTAAAGTTGTGGACCTTTTGTCCTGACATCACTGGGATTGTTAGGCCTGGTTTCACAGACAGGGCTTAAATTAAGCCAGGATTATGCCTTAGGTCAATTAGTGCATTTAAGTAGCTTTTTTTAAATGTGCTTTAGAAAAACACATTACTGGTGTGCATCTTGAGACAAAACAATATATGACATATTTTAAGATAAGTCAGTGCAAGTTGCTTTCAGTTAAGACAGGTCAAACATGCATTTTAGTCTGGGACTAGGTTTAAGCCTTGTCTGTGAAATTCCTAACTTTAACCCCAGGTTTCAAAGGGCCAAAATAGGCAGAGCTGCAAATTAAACATTCCTCATATTGGAACAAGACCAAAATAGTGTACCAAAAGCTATAAGGAACTCTGGATTCAATTTATCAATTTATTAGACTGATTATAACACTTAATTTAATTGGAGGTCATATTCATATGCGCTCTGATGCTTAACTGCCCTGACAGAATAAATGTGCAAATGGAGAGTGAAGAGTATGAGGTCACCCTCGCTAAGCTAATTAGCTAATTGCCTGATACATTTGTATTACTCATTAACACTCTGGAAAAGCTATGAATCCCAGGATTATTGTTCCAACATATCTGATTTTCTATGAAAAGCATGTAACGCAGAATATTTCAACAGTTTGTAAAACTCCCCCTTTTTTTAATTATGTTTACATGGTGACAAAATGAGAATGCCAAAATTCTGTCAGTCTCTCTTTTTCTCTCTCTTTTTTTCTTCTTCTTCAGTACACGTAGGTATTTCTGGGACATACTACCACCAGTATTAGGCCACCAAATGATGTTGCAGTGTTTCTATATGAATTAATATTCCACAGTGTTTACAATTTTGGAATGTATATAATATATATATATATATATATATATATTGGTGATGGTTACATAATATCTTCCACAATTTTCAACATTTGTCTAATTAGGCCATTAGTGAAAGCAGATAAAAACAGACAAACAATTGAAAAATTATAAACATAATACTAAATCATATTGGCCAACATGAAAATAATTCTTTGTTATCGGCATAGTGAATATGTTTATATCTATATATTAATGTTTATAAAAGGTGTGTTATAGGAATGTGAAAATAAGGCCTACCTCAGTATGCTTGTTCTGTTTGCTTTGGCCATAAGCGACTCTGGAAGAAATAAACTAAAATATCTCAAACAGTTGTGTGGTGGTAAGATTGTTACTTTAAAGTTGATGCCTTCTAGAAAACAGTAAAATCATTGTAAAAAAATCATTGTAATGTATCTTTGAATCTTGATGTTTTCTTGGGGTGACTACATTGAAAAAACATCACCTTTTCATAAAAAGGTTAAAATAAATACTATTTTAAAAAACGAGCTGGCTACGTTTGTTACACTATAAGGACAGTAACTGCTTGTTTAATACAGATTAAAAAATTCATCACCTCATTTATAGATTCACATAAATGTAATATAATTCAAATATACATTTAAATCGTGTTAAAGTTAGTTTAAGCTAATTTACAAAGACAATTTTTTGTTACACTTATACAAATATCCTACTACTGTAATATTAATTATCAACTTACAAGCCTATGTGTATATAGGCCTATATATAACATGTTTAGGGTTACTTGCTTTGCTTGTAATTAAGTATAATTTATGTTATTACTTTAGAAAGTATATGTAACAAAGACACTGTAAAATAAAGTGTTACACAAATTTGATTCGACAGATTGCGCACCGAAAATTAGGCTACAGACAGAAAATTCAATGCAGTAACTCCTGTCATTTCATGCTTCAAATCTAGACTATTGAACTTACTCAAGGTTTCACAAATTAAACGTAAAGTAATCGATTTTCTTGACTACTTGTGAGCTGAAACAAAGTTTTTTTTTTTTTGTTTTTTTTTTAACCAACCTTCCCAAATGTGATTCTCCATTCATGAAAATCATGTATTGATAAGAATCTGGTCACGTGTCGCAGCGCTCATAGTTCGTCAGCTCACTTACAGTGACAGACAGCAGCGCTCATCTCACGGATTTGATCTCAGGATACTGGGGGAACGCAATGGAAGAGATTAAGATTAAATCACACTCTTCAGGGGATGACCTCGTTTTCTTCGTTAATGGAAAAAAGGTAATTGGAGTAATGAATAATTACATTGTTTAATGTGTTTCATTAAACTACGTGTTTCAACTTTTTTTGCTTCTGTTTCCCCCCCTGGGTTAAGTTGTTAGCCAGTATGCCCAAACGTGTTTTCCACAATTAATTCTGTGCAGATCACTGAGAAGAACGCAGAGCCTGAGATAACCCTCTTGACATATTTAAGGAGAAGCTGTATCCTTTTGATCTGTTGCTCTACTGAACAGTCTCGTGTGTTGAAACTGAAAGCTTTTTGTCCTCTAAAAAAAAGTTACATTATTAGACCATAACCCCAGCATTTACGAGACACTGATATTTCTGTCTTCTGAGTTATGTTTTTGGTTAAACTGAATTGTTTGCTGCCTGCTTGGGTTTGGGTTCCTCATGAGGTTTGCTCACATCCCAGTCGTCAACAGTGTATTTCTTTACATCACTTTCATTTTGTTGTCTTTGCTCATGAAAAGTGCTGATCTGTTTCTATATGTGATCAAGCCTCTCTTATTCTTATTTATATACAGTAGTATGATTGTCTAAAATACTTCAATGATATAACTTTGAGATAAATGTAATAAATTAACAGTTGTGGAGAATTTTGTTGATTTTATTCCCCCTGCATTTTGGTAAAAAACTCCTCAATTTGAATATTACAGAATATTAATCAATTAGATTGTACACCAAAGTACTTGATAGAGTCAAATCAGGTACACTGTAAAAAAAAAAAAATGAGTTGCTGCCTATTTTATTTTTATTTTAAGTACAAGCAACTTGGATGTTTAAGTCATTTCATCTTAAATTGTATTTAACTGACTTAAAAAAAAATAGTTGAATCTTGTATAACAAAAAAAAGTTAAAAATTACTTATTTTGATTAGTTAAAGCAATGTAAAAACAAATGTTGTCATAACTTGTGGATCATACATTTTTACAGTGTAGAAATAATCTGTAACAATTTTAGCATAACATAATTTTTTAGCATTAATCTGGTTAATTTTTGTTAACTTCATCAATCATTTACATGACACCACTACTGATACAAGTGAGATTTATTGATCCAAACATGTTATTTTGGATTAAAGAGACTGCCATCTTATTGACCTTGTTGTACATTACCAACATTTTATTATAGTAATTTTGTATTATTTATTTAGCACTCTGATTTGGCAAGATTGTTGTTTTTTTCAGTGTGACTGTTTTCCTTAGTGTTGATGCTTGCAGTGGGTCTGACAGGAACCAAACTGGGATGTGCTGAAGGAGGTTGTGGAGCCTGCACTGTAATGGTGTCCAAATATCATCCACACCAAAACCGGATTATGTATCTTTTTGATGTACTCTGTGGTAGATTTTTCCCCACGCACCTGACTTAGGTTGAACCAGTGTTCCTGACACCTGAAAATATTATACTCCGTTGAGTTCACCTCTGACCGCTTGGGTTGACGACACCTAGTAGCTATTCTGACCGCACAAAATACATAATAATTATAGTTAGCTGACCGCAATCTAACACAGTCGAACGACTTCTTGTTCCGTTCGAACACACTATCACTTGGGAATAAAAGTAAGATCTCTAGTGTTTCGCTAAATAACTTGTTCCACTAACTAACTAACTTGACTCCAGACAATGCCTTTGCATATGCTTTAATCACGGCCGGGGGATCTCAGACAAATATCAGAGAGAATCCCACCAGCAAAAAGAATACAACAGTTTTTATAGAGCATGGCAAAAATTAATGATACTTTACAGAATTTCCCTACAATTTGATTGGTTCTTCATATGCAAAACCCTTCTGTTACTAGGTAGTAGCAAACTTAGATCTCAAATTATAAAAAAATGGAAAAAGTTGATTACTCAATATGTCATAACTCATGAGACTATTCCAGAAAGTATATTTTTGCTTTTGTCTGGTCAGCATCTCAGAATTTTTTTCTCAGAAAAAGTACATTTTGTTAAAGTGTTTAGAATGTTAGGCCTAAAAGAGAAGTAAGTTTAGATGTTAGAATTATGATTAGCTAAATAAATCCGTCACAACTCCCATCTTGCAATAAAGTGCATTGATGTCCTTAAAGTCTTTAACAGATTCATGATGATAGCTGTTAACCATTTAAATACAATTGTTAAATGATTCTGAAACGTATGCCAGAGTTACGTCCTTAATGACACTCTTTAAGTCACTATGCGGTTAATGCCTGTTTGGCTCCTCTATGCTCTTTGCATCACTGTGCAATAACAACCGTGGAGGGCATCGGCAGTGTGGCAAGCAAACTCCATCCTGTACAGGTCTCAATTTTTATCAAGTCAGATTACTTAACATTATAACCATTTCCATTACAGTTTCAACATTATCTGCATCACTTGATATATTACTTTCTGCTCGTTTGTAGTGTAGAATCTCTGACAACAATAATCTTTTTTTTTTTTTATCCAGGAGCGAATTGCAAAGACGCATGGGTCACAGTGTGGGTTCTGCACGCCAGGAATTGTGATGTCTATGTACGCTCTTTTAAGAAACAACGCTCAACCCACCATGCATGACATTCAGGAGGCCTTTCAAGGTATGTTAATAGTCATAACTTGTGCATTTTGTTCACTTTTATCCCTTAAGGTAATATCTTTTTTAAAATAAATCTTTTTGCTTTTAAAATCGGTTGCACACAGGCAATTTATGTCGCTGTACTGGGTACAGACCTATTCTGGAAGGCTACAGGACATTCACAAAGGTACAATTATATATATAATAGTTTGTGAGAGTAAGTGGGAGTTTATGGGTGTACACTAAAAAAAATGATATGATCAGTAAGCTATGATGGTGTATGTTTTAAATTGCTTTTACTCATCAAAATATATTTTTTTATAAGTTGTACAAGATTCAACTAATTTTCAGTTTAATGTAATTTAAGTTGAAATTACTTAAACATTCATGTTGATTGTACTTTTTTGTTGAACACAAAAAAAGATATTTTAAAGAATGTTGCTAACCAAACAGTTGACGGTAGCCATTCATATGGCTACCAAGTCAATGGCTACCATCATCTTGGCTTATTAGAAGTACAATATTAATATTTCCTGGTAGTCTGAGCTGATATATTGCTGTAAAATAAACAGGCAATATCTTTTGTTTAATATCTGCCTATTTTAATTTCAGGATGGAGGATGTTGTGGTGGGAAAGGACAAACGAATGGCTGCTGTATGACTAATGGAAACACACAAGAGCATGTCAATGTGAGTAGAGCAGACATCCAGACACTATGCTCTATTTTCTCTGAGCACAAGCACGTTTTTGTCCTTAAGTCTTTCCATTTATGATAAACCTATAGCATAGTTGGATATGAAATCAATGACATGGCAGCTATTGCATTCTCATTGGAAACCAGTCACATGTTTGAACTGACACTCATAAGCATGTGAGGTCAAATCTACAACTGTGAAACAAACAGACACTTCAAGATCACTGTTTCACAATCACAGCATTACATATCAGTGCTAAATGTTATCTAAGGTCTTTTCATCTGCATAAAGGTATACATTATATAACTCTGTTAGGGATCTGAGTGGTGCCAGTTGCCCGTTTGTACTTTTACAAATATTTTTGACATTTCTTTCTCTATTTTTAGGACAATTCAACACTTTCTGCTCAGAAATTGTATGACGAATCAGAGTTTATGCCACTGGACCCGACACAAGAGATCATTTTCCCGCCTGAGCTCATGGTGTGTATAAAATAAGTTTGATTGACCATCATAGTAAAATGGCTGATTACTGCATTAAATGGATGCATCAACAGTTTAAGTTATATTTGTGCTCTACAGAGTCTGAGTAAACAGCCCCACAGAGAGCTGAGGTTTATTGGGGAAAGAGTGTCTTGGATTCAACCCAGCTCCCTTAAAGAACTCCTCGAGCTGAAGGCGACCTATCCAAACGCTAAACTAGTGGTTGGGAACACAGAAGTTGGTGAGGCCCACATACATTAAGAATATTAATATGAAAATAGCATAAATTATACAGTTAGTTCCGGTCCTTGAATTAGATTTTTTCTAATAGTATGAATGTAATCTGGATGTACTATATTCGTCGTGTTATCATTGATATGTGACCTACAGTGTCAGTTGCGTCGCTTCACTCCCATTCACAACTCCTCTTCCGTAGCCTCAAGTGTCCATCAGATCCACGCTTCAAAATCTAGCTAGAAATATGTCCAGAAACCATTCTTTCTGCATGTTACATTGTTATGCCAGTATGTGGCGACCAGTAACTGTATTTAATAGGTAGTCATTTAATCATTCACTCAACTGTTTTGTACAAAATGTTGATTTATTCAGGAATAAAACTTAATTATTCACTCAACCACAAGGCAAGGCAAACATACACCCATTTTTTCTTTGTGCAGTACTCAAAGAACTCAATGCAAAACATTATGGGATCGAGTTTTTAATTGTTTTGAGTCTCTGTTCTAGGCATTGAGATGAAGTTCAAAAACCTTCTTTACCCTGTGATTCTGGCACCGGCTTGCATCCCAGAACTGAACAAAATCCAACACACTCAGGATGGTAAGAATCATATACGTAATGGAAAGCTGTCAATGTGTGTTGTTCGATAATTTGAAGCAAATATTATTTGTCAATACAATACATTAAGACCTTATAGAGTCAGAACTGTATCTGTCTTCAATCTAGTCTTCAGTGGCATTCACTGCTTAGGTTAATTGATAGTTGGCGGTTAATCTCGGCTGTAACAAGCATGTGCTTCACAGGCATCCAGGTTGGCGCATCAGTGACGTTGACTGTGTTGGGGGATGTGTTGCATTCAGCGGTGAAGAAGCTGCCCGCTCAACAGACGGAGATCTTTAAGGCTGTTCTTGAGCAGTTGCGCTGGTTTGCAGGACAGCAGATCCGAAATGTTGCGGTATGTCATGTTCCTGAAAACAAAAAGTGACACAGCGTTGGTTACACTTTATTTTGATGGTTTCCTTTAGACATTCTGTTGACTGTAAGTAACATTGCACCTTCATTTCAAATAACTGATTCGAGTATTACTTGATTATTAGGAGACTGTTAGGGGTGGGGTTAGGGTTAGTAGAATAAGGTGTATGTACTTGCAAAGTCAGTAGAATGTCTGTTGGGGAACCATCAAAACAAAGTGTTGACAATGTGCTTTATACAAAAGTTACTTAATGACTGTTTAACTTAATTAAATGCCTAACTTGAACAATAAAACATAAATGATTATGAATGTCACATGGTTGATAAATCATGTTTTAATCATCCAACCTGCGATTTAAAGTGATCAATGATTAATTTCAGTTTCTTAAATATCATGTTAATGCTTTCAGGCTGTTGGTGGCAATATTATGACAGCGAGTCCCATTTCAGACCTCAACCCTGTGTTTATGGCAGCTGGCTGCAAACTCACGGTGATGGCCAAAGGTACAGTACACCCCCCGATCGAGGATCAAAGGTTGTAAATGTTCATGATCTGATACAGAATACAGAGAACAGAGAAAACATTCAGAGCCAGTCTATGGAAATATGCTATTCCACTCATTTTACATGCATTCCGGCTGGAGTCTGAATGTTATGGTGGTAATTACTGTTGTAGCCAATAGCAATTCTACAGGAAATTAGAGATACTGTCAAAAATGTACAGTTTCCCAATGTTTGGCAGCTTATTGAATGATTGTGGTACATAGGGCAGGGGTCAAGGATACTGGAAGCTAAATAGGACTTTCACAGTACAGTCTAGTTTATGTGTAACTGTACTGTAGGGTGTTGACCTTGTATGTTTTCTTGACATAGTCTCCATGTTCTTTGTTCTACAGATTTTATGATAGCAAAAATACATTTTTGTATGAATTTAACTTTTAATGCATGTTTTAAAAATTCTATAAAAATCTTTTTCTGATGTTTTAAGGGGAGAAACGTGTTCTTGAAATGGATGACAAGTTCTTTCCTGGTTATAGGAAGACCGCTTTGAAGCCAGAGGAGATTCTGTTGTCCATTGAGATTCCATACACAAAAAAGGTCTGCAGATTCTTTTCAAAATAAACGTTTTAATTGAAAGTATGATCATTTTGCCATCTATTACTCACCCTGATGTTGTTCCGAACCCATATGATGTTCTATCCTCTGTGGAAAACAAAAGAGATTTTGAAGAATCATGGCTACTCTATTACATATAATGAAAATGAATGCTGATCTGGACTGTCGAGCTTCAAAATTGGTCAATATGACTCGTTCGCTATATTGGAAGTCTTCTGAATTCACACCAGGGCTTTGTGTGAGGAAAGCCATTTACGTTTAGAATCTTTCCATAATTCTTGTATTTTCTTTAACTCTTCTCCTTTTGTGTTCAGCTGAAAAAGAGAAAGTTATACTGGTTTGGAAAGACATATTGATATTGATGTCGGTATCTCAGTAATGAATCAGTCATTCTTTCAATTCATTTTTTAGGGCCAGTACTTCTCATCCTTCAAACAGTCCCCTCGCAAGGAGGATGACATCTCCATTGTCACATGCGGGATGAATGTATTCTTCAAGGAGCAATCCAATGTGGTGGAGAGTATCCGGATAAGCTATGGAGGAATGGCCCCTGTGACTGTCCTTGCCACGGCCACATGCAACAGGTTGCTCAACAGGTAAAAGTTGGCACATTTTTAAAATTAGTTTCTGACATTCAGCCTCATTCCTGAATCATGAGCAGAATGACTGCATCAGTTTCACAGAATTGTTATTTGATTGCAGGCAATGGAACGAGGAGCTTCTAGAGGAAGCCTGCTCCTCATTGGCTGAGGAGATGAGTCTGTCTCCCTCAGCTCCTGGTGGGATGGTGACATACAGGCGCACATTGACTATCAGCCTCTTCTACAAGTTCTTCCTCACTGTCCAGCACAAACTGGCTCTGAACCTGCAGACGGAGGTTTTTTTGTTTGTTTTTTGCACACTTACACAATCAAGTGTTTGACAAATTCCAAAACAGAAGTAATTTAAAGTTATATTTTGTGCTTTTTTATGCCATTATTGGATAGGACAGTGTAGAGATCAGACAGGAAAGCAAAGGGTGGAGAGAGGGGAATATGATCGTACAGTACTCTATATTAGTCGGAGTGCTGCCCACAAGGCTATTGGCTCCCACGTAATTTTAATAAATGACTAAATAAATCAATAATTTAAATACAAATTGCTGTCAATCGACAAAACAACAACAACAAATTAATCTTAAATTCTTTCTGCAGTTAATAGCGATTAATCGTTCCTAACATTCAAAGAATAATTATAATGATATATTTCATATTGAAATGTAGAAACAACATAAAGATGGTATATTTTAAATGTTTACTTAATGACTTCTCCTTACTCAATATGAATGAAGGCCACTATCACAGATACCAATACAGCTACTGATGAAATGGATTTTTCTGTCAATGAAATTAGTAATTATAGCTAGTGCCTATATATATATCTAAATCTAAATCTTATTAAAGCTACAAAAGTGAATCAGTAAAGAGCTGTGAGTTATTTTATTTTTGTCTTTTGTTGTTTGATTAACATTAATGACAGACAGCAGCAGGAATATTAGGCTGCGGTGACTTTAAGACCTGACACAAATGACCCGGATCTGTCATGCATTTGATGTTCTCACAACTCTTTGTGGTCGTTTAAGAAGCTGCAAGAGGGAGGGGAAGTTTTGGTTAAAGATTGGGAGGGCACATGATTAAAATAAATAAATAATGATGTGCACGGATAAATCATTTATAATAAATTCTGTAATATTCCATAAAAAACAAGAATTGTCCATTTTGATTTCATGGTGACTTTAATTGTAATCTGTGTCTCTACAGGGTCTGACTGTGGAAGACATCCGACCTGAGTATGCTACTGCTACTGAGCTCTTCCAGTTGGACTCACCATCCAGTGTACAGCTCTACCAGGTACATATAAATAAAGCTTTGGCAGCTTTATCTGTGTATTGTTTTGGCAGATTGCTTAAAGGAGAACTCCGGTCAATTTTACCATTTAACAATTTTAACATTTTTAACATTTAACATGTAAATTTGGAGTGCTGTCAATACAGAGAACAACGACAAAAAAAGTGTTGCCTACACCGTGTTATCCTCTTTTTAAAATTTGCACCCTGTTGACTTCAATGGGGCAAGTTTTAAACCTGCTTTTAGCCTCTTAACATCCTTAATGTTTAATTAGATGATTCCTTCAGAGTGAACACGAGTGAATCTGACTGCAGTAGATGTGAAAGATATGAATAAAAATGATGTTATTTCAGCCAGCGCAAATACCTGTATTTACATCCTGTTTTCGGTCGAAGTCCAAAGTAGTCGATTGTCGAGTTCACACGCATAGGTTTAGTTACCTATGATCACGCGCGTGAATTTAGCAATTGACTACTTTGGACTTCGACCGAAAACAGGATGTAAATACAGGTATTTGCGCTGGCTGAAATAACATCATTTTTATTCATATCTTTCACATCTACTGCAGTCAGATTCACCCTTGTTCACTCTAAAAGAATCACTCACATGGCTAGGCACTTGTAATGAAACATTAAGGATGTTAAGAGGCTAAAAGCAGGTTTAAAACTTGCCCCATTGAAGTCAACAGGGTGCAAATTTTAAAAAGAGGATAACACGGTGTAGGCAACACAGATTTTTGTCGTTGTTCTCTGTATTGACAGCACTCCAAATTTACAAAAAAATGAGCTCAATGTTAAAATTGACCGGAGTTCTCCTTTAACTTTATTTCTTTGTTTGCAGGCAGTTCCCCCTGGTCTTAACAGTGATGATGTAGTGGGGCAGCCGATCATGCACCTCTCCGCTCTTAAGCAGGCCACAGGAGAAGCGGTCTACTGTGACGACATACCCTGTTATGAAAATGAGCTCCATTTGGCTTTGGTCACAAGCACTAAAGCTCATGCCCTCATAAAGTTAGTTGGAAAAAGGACACACGTCATGTTTTGGAATGATTTAATATTGAGTTAAAACCATCTATATGACTTCTCACATGCACAGTGCTGATGTTAAAGAGAGCCTACGTTGTTTTTATGAACCTCATGTCGTAAAAAGGTTAAGTTCTGAGATTGTTGTGATCTGAGACAATCTTTATCCAAGATTGTTAACTACATGTGCACCTTTTTTTCTTGTAGGTCAATTGACACCTCTGATGCAATAGCGGTTCCTGGAGTGGTTGCATTTATCTCTGCCAAAGACATTCCAGGAAGTAACGTGACAGGACCTATCGTCTATGACGAGACCGTTTTTGCAGATGTTAAGGTGGATTCATCTATATTTTAGTGCATTTTCTGTGCAATATTTCTAATGTGAGACGTATTAAATCGATTATGACAGTGTTTGCCTTTTATATAGAAGTCTGTTGTTAGTCATGATGCAGAGTAAATCAGGGATTAGGCCACCTAGACAATGGCTTTTACATTTCCCTTGCAAAACTGAGTGTATCATTGGGAAGTTGTAGTAAATTACGCCATGCACATGTGACAGACGTACAGTATAGTAGATGGATCCCCGTGCAAAATGTTTCTCACATGCATCTCATTTGATTGCAGACTGGGTTTGGCTATTGTATGATCAAGCATTTTTTAACGGCATAATCATTTATATTTGCAGTTACACTTTGACGTGTTCTTTAATGGTTAAGCATCTTGGACGTGGTGCAGTAATAAAATGCCAGACATTTGTTGCAAAGACCTTTACCGGCTTATAGTGAAAAACTAAAGTTATTTTTGAGGTAAACTTTTTTTTTTTTTTTAAACAGTCACAATTATGAAAAATGACATTGCAATTGTTATGTTTCACAATTATCTTTTTTTTTTCTACACACTTAATAAGTAATGACTGTAAGGTCGATTATGAATGTAATTTGATACGGATGCCTGATCATGTCCAAACGTGCCGAGGCAGGCACAGTTGCGTTCAGTCGGTGTTTACAGTCAGTGTTTAAAATCTGCTGCAGTCGTTGGAGAGTTTGTAACAGTTTGTAAGTGTGTTCAGTTCAGTCTTATAATATTTCAGCTAGTCATTAAGTGTGTCCCCGGCTTGAGGCGTAAGCGGCCTTCCATACTTGCTTGAATCACTTTTATTTAAAATGTAAATGTCTTTGATATATGTCATTTGACAGTATTATACACTACAGTAAGATTTTTTTTATTTGTACAATTGAAAGAAATTCATACTTTTTATTGAGCAAGGACACATCAAATTGATGAAAAGTGAAAGTAAAGACTTTTTAAACACATTTCTATTTCAAATAACTTCTTTTGATAAAAAAATATGAAGCAGCAATGTTTCTTGAGCAGCAAATCAGCAATATTAGAATGATTTCTGAAGATTGTAATGAGTAATAATGCTGAAAATTCCATCTAAAAACATTTCAAAAATCATACCTGCCCCAAATTTTTTATAGTTAGTGTGTGTTTGATATGTCTTACCAATTATTTGTCACTATTGTTTATTCATGAAGAGTTCATGGTTTTCTTCCCCACATTGATCTTTCATGCTAGGTCACATGTGTTGGACATATAGTGGGGGCCATTGTGGCAGACACACAGGCTCATGCTCAGAGAGCAGCCAAAGCTGTGAAGATCAGCTATGAGGAACTGCAGCCTGTGATTGTCACCATTCAGGTTTGTATTTATGTGTGCACAGACATACAATAGACTTAAAGCGGTGACTTAAAGGGATAGTTCACCCAAAAATGAAAATTCGCCTATGATTTACTCACCCTCAAGTCATCCTAGGTGTATGACAGTCTTCTTTCAGACGAATAGAATCGGAGTTATATTTTAAAAAAATCCTGGCTCTTCCAAGCTTTATAATGGCAGTGAATGGCCGTTTCTGTTTTAAATTCCATTAAAGTGCTCCACATGGTTAGTAAAGGCCTTCTGAAGCGAAGCGATGCGTTTGTGTAAGAAAACTATAAAGTAAAATAACTAGCTTCCGGCCAAATGAACATATGGATTCTACTTAAGCCTACAGTGCAACTTATGCGAGTAATACGACATACTGCTGATATTTACGCTACGCCATGACGCACTACGCTACTGACGTCATAAGTTGCGCATTAGGCGTAAGTAGACTGTGTATGGCCATTTTGGCGGAAGCTAGAATTTTACTTTGCAACATGTTAAATATGAATATCTTTCTAACACAAACGCATCGATTTGCTTCAGAAGGCCTTTATTAACCCCCCAGAGCCGTGTGAAGCACTTTTTATGATGGATAGATTCACTTTTATGGACTTCAAAAAAGAAACAGCCATTCACTGCCATTATAAAGCTTGGAACAGCCAGGATTGTTTTTTATATAACTCCGATTGTATTCGTCTGAAAGAACACCTAGGATGACTTGAGGGTGAGTAAATCATGGGCTCATTTTCATTTTTGGGTGAACTGTCCCTTTAAAGTTGCATATTGAACAAAAGTAAATGTTTACGATTAAATTCTGATAATGGCTACAGAACTACAACTCACTTTTGGTTTTCGACCCAGTCCCACTGATCTACAATATTATTGCAAAACATTTGGTTATGTGATCTGACCTCTCACCATTACTTGGCGCTTTTCCTGCTGTCATCGTTACATAACAGGATTTTTCAAGGTTTTCAGAGCAACAAGCTTGTACAAGTTCAAAAATACACACTACGCATAAAGATAAGCTTGACTGGTTTTCTAACATGTTTGCGCTCACTCTTTCAAACAGGATGCCATTACCAACGAGTCCTTCTATCAGCCGGTGAGAAGTATAGACAGAGGAGATGTTGCACAAGGATTCAAAGACTCAGATCACATACTGCATGGTATAACCATGTTTCTATTTAACCCTAATTCTCCTGTACTTGTAACAAAAGAGTTCCTCACGGGTCAAAATAACCCAAAGCCCTAAAATTTTACTTTTGTTTGTCCCGAAAGCTTATTTAATTTCATTTTGATCATATTTTTTTATATTTTTAATGCATTTTTTTTTTCAACTGTGGATGTGATTGGATATCTGGACTAACCAGCAGACTAATCACATCACAGCATCTCGGGTGTAGTTTATTTTTTCTGAAATGCCTTAGTCAAAGTCTGTCATCAAAATAATTTGGTTTAATGGCCACCCAGAAGCGCCTCACATGATTGTGTTACCAATCATCATCATCTAAAGGCAAAATAACACGACAGCATTTATTGCGTTTTGTCAGCGTGCTCTGAGATGAAAATCCTTTATGATGTAGGAAAAAAGTCAGTTTTTACTACAGATATTTTGGGCCAATTTCCAAGAAAGAAAAAAGTTGGAAACAATGCTTTATTCACAAATCTTTTATGCAATATTCCAATGTATGCGCATTCACAACTTTGTATCTAATATATGACTCCAACTATGTGATCTGCAGGTGAGATGCACATTGGAGGACAGGAACATTTTTATCTGGAGACTAATTGCACACTGGCTCTCCCTCGTGGAGAGGATGGAGAAATGGAGCTGTTTGTTTCCACTCAGGCGGCCACCAAGACTCAAGTAAACATATAAAAATAATTACTTTCTGTAGAGGATTCTCAATCTGAATGACATTCTCAATCTATACAGAATTTGTATGATGGCATAAGACATAAAAATGGTGATGGTAGCTTGACAAAATATTGTCTGAAAGTTTTTTTTATAAAAAAAAAACAATTAATTGAAATCAATAAAACAATAATATTTAATTAATGTTCATTTTTATCTAATAATAAGTTTTATCTAATAATAAAATTATTAATAAATCATATAATTATTATTTATATTGTTATAGTTTAATAATAATCATAAAATAAAACTTAGTTAAATAATAAATAATAGATGGATGGATAGATAGAGAGACAATAGCAGATAGATAGATAGATAGATAGATAGATAGATAGATAGATAGATAGATAGACAGACAGACAGACAGACAGACAGACAGACAGACAGACAGACAGACAGACAGACAGACAGACAGACAGACAGACGTTGCCAAATATAATGTTGATTGTACTGTCCTTATGGAAATGATTTGCTGTGTTTGGCTTAGGCCCTCGTGGCTAAAGCTCTAGGAGTTCCTGCCAACCGGATCGTGTGTCGCGTGAAGAGGATGGGAGGAGGATTTGGAGGGAAAGAGAGTCGGAGCACCATTCTCTCCACAGTGGTTGCTGTTGCCGCGCATACGTATGAAAACTTACAACAAATGAATGTAACAGCGTTGATGTGCCTCATTTTATACAGCCTGTATGTGTCACATTGTGGAAGTTGAAGATATTGTCTTTTTTTTCCAAGTGTCAAGCGACCGGTTCGCTGCATGTTAGATCGCGATGAGGACATGCTGGTCACAGGTGGCCGGCATCCATTCTTAGGTCGTTACAAGGTGAGAAGTGTTGCAAATTAGCCAAATATTGTCCTTGTTAGACTTTTCTCAGACACGATCTCTCTGTAATCGCATGTCTAGGTTGGTTACATGAACAGTGGAAGAGTGATGGCACTTGATGTGACACTCTACAGCAATGCAGGCAATTCACAGGACCTGTCATTGTCAGTGAGTAGGCATCCCAAAGTTTTGAACATCAGTTCCCCCTGGTGGTCAGTGAGACACACTACAAAAAATTCTGACCCTCCAAGCCTAAAATTGTGTCTCAATCCACAGATCTTGGAGAGGGCACTGTTCCACATGGATAACTCCTACAACATTCCTAACATTCGTGGCACAGGCTACATGTGTAAAACCAACCTGCCGTCTAACTCTGCGTTCAGAGGCTTCGGTGGGCCGCAGGGCATGATGATCGCAGAGAGCTGGATGAGTGATGTGGCTTTGAGCTGTGGTCTGCCGGCAGAAGAGGTTCATACTGCAATTCTCTCTCTCTCTCATAGTCCACACAGATCACTTGTAACAGGATCCTTTACTAATTCCAGGTGAGGAAGTTGAACATGTACAAGGAGGGAGATCTCACGCACTTTAATCAACGTCTGGACCAGTTTACCATTCATCGCTGCTGGGAGGAGTGCATGCAGATCTCAGACTTCAGCAAGCGCAAGGACACAGTGGAACAATACAACAGGTCTGAAATACTCATAGATATTAAGCTGAGAGTTTGTGCTGTTTAACGAGACTATGCTATAATGATATTTTGAGATAAGTGTAGTGGAAATTAAATTAAACTGTTTTTGCGGTGCCTTTCTGACATTATAAGATACAAAATAAATTAACTAAATGTAAATAAATTAACTAAAATGTAAATAAATAGTAAAAAAATATATAAATAAACTAAAACATTTACAAATAATACAAATTATGCTGTAAAATGTATAATAATACAATCTATAAATAACTAATGAAAAATAAACAAATTAAATATTTTTTAAATCATATGTCTATCATATTCAATACATTTCAGTGTCAATAGAGCAGCGGCAGACTGTGACGGTCATTTTACTAATTAACTAAAGCTAAAACATTTTTTTTTTAAGAATCATCAGTAAGATCATGTTCGTTACTTGAAATAAAACTACCGCAATATTAGATGACAAACTTAACAAAATTAAAAGAATGATGGGAATGTTGTGTTGGGATATCACTGAAATGAATACGTTTTGTTGAAGTAATAAAACTGAAATAAAAATAAATTAAAGCTAAATAGAATTTACTTGAATCTTGTAAAAATTACTAACTCTTCAAACTAAAAGGAAAACTGAAAAAAAATAAAAATAAATGTTAATTCAAAATATTTATAAATACTATTACAGTATAGTAATAATACTAAACTGACACAGAGCAGCAGATTATGTAATTTTTATGAAGGGATTTTATTTGGATGTTGCTGTAAATATGTTCAGTTCAGGTACTGCCAAGCTTTTTGGGTAAGAACTGTTGTAATCCTTTCATTCAAGGCAGCACCGTTGGACCAAGAGAGGGTTGTCCATCATTCCCACCAAGTTTGGCATCAGCTTCACTGCTGTCTTCCTCAACCAGGTCAGCCCTCTTCCTCTCAGGCTCTAAATCATTCTTAGATTAGAAAGAGGTGATTGGGTATATAAGTATGTGATTTACATTTCTGATTCAGGCAGGAGCATTAGTACTTGTGTATTCAGATGGTTCTGTTCTACTAACTCATGGTGGAACAGAGATGGGGCAGGGCCTGCACACTAAAATGATCCAGGTAACACACACACACACACACACACACACACACACACACACACACACACACACACCCCCACACACACACACACACATATATATATAATGTTGATCAGAGCTTTTTATATTAATCTTAGTTTTGTGCAGGTGGCCAGTAAAACTCTTGGAATCCCCAGCACAAAGATTCACATCACAGAGACCAGCACTAACACAGTTCCCAACACCAGCCCTACGGCCGCCTCTGCCTCCTCAGACCTTAACGGCATGGCCGTCTATGTAAGGCTCATGCACCAGAAATGTTAATTTATGATGCGTTTTACATTGCCTTTCAAAAGTTTGGAGTCAGTATGATTTTATTTTTAAATCTACATTAAATGTATTAAAAGTAACAGTCAAAACTTTTTCAACTTTCTATTAATCGAAGAATCATAAAATCATTAAAAAATCTGAAGGATCATGTGACACTGAAGACTGGAGTAATGATGCTGAAAATTCAACTTTGCAATCACAGTCATTTTAAATTATATTAAAATATAAAGCAATTATTTTCAATTGTGATAATATTTTATAGTATTTTTTTTTTTAGCAAATAAATTCAACCTTGGTGAGGAAGAAACATAAAAAAAAAAATCAAAACAACATTTGTCATAATTAGTAATTCCACGCAAACCTGTAATGTCCCATAGAATGCTTGCCAGACGTTACTACAAAGACTTCAGCCTTACAAAGACAAAAACCCCAAAGGCTGCTGGGAGGATTGGGTCAGTATCTAGTTATTTTAAGTAATTATTTATCAAATGTTTGAATGTATATATTTTTGACATTACCTGTATGTCTATTTCAGGTGAGAGCAGCCTATTTTGACAGAGTAAGCCTGTCTATCAGTGGATTTTACAAGTATGTTAATTTCTTAATATTTTCTTCAGCTAATAAACTCATCGAATTCTAATACATTTCAATAAATTTGATCATTGTCACATTTCACAGTGCTAATCATGTTGGTCCTCATAGAAATGAGAGTTATAATTAATCCGATTATATTTTATAGGACTCCAGATCTTGGCTATGACTTTGACACAAATTCAGGAAGGGCATTTAACTACTTTAGTTATGGCGTGGCCGTCTCAGAGGTGGAGATAGACTGTCTAACTGGCACACACAAGGTAATGCCAATGTTAATTGTGTCTTTATTATGTTCAAATGCCAGTTTTACTGACCACAGGACATCTGGTCTACATAACAAATTACATATTTGAGATGCAGGCTAAAAAGTTAACTCTCTTTCCTGTCAGAATCTTCATACGTCCATAGTCATGGATGTGGGCAAGAGTTTAAATCCAGCATTGGACATTGGACAGGTATTTCATCTCAAATGAATAAAGCAGATCACTCAATTGTCAGTTCATTATGAATATTATCTGATTTATGGCTGCGTGTGCAGGTGGAGGGCGGGTTCATGCAAGGTTTAGGTCTGTTCACGCTAGAGGAACTACGCTACTCTCCTGATGGTTACCTATATACTCGCGGACCTGGCATGTATAAGATTCCCGCATTTGGGGATATTCCAATTGAATTAAAGGTCTCGCTTCTCAGAGACGCTCCCAACGAGAGGGCCATCTTCTCCTCAAAGGTTGGTCGCACCACAACAACCGACTTCACACAGTAAGATCATAGTTTGTGTCTGTTAACCTTTAAGTGTGTGCTTGTGCTCAGGCTGTGGGCGAGCCTCCTCTCTTTCTGGCGGCCTCAGTGTTTTATGCCATTAAAGATGCCATCACTGCTGCCAGGGCTGAGTCTGGCCTGACTGGACCCTTCAGACTGGACAGCCCCGCCACGCCTGAACGGATACGAAATGCCTGTGAGGACAAGTTTACTAAACTGGTATGTAGTAACTTTAATTTCCTCACAGAGCTGCGAATTAAACATGGCATCAAATCTGAACAAGGATCATTTCAGACTGAAGATGAATTCATTATGCCTTCTCAGATCAAGTCGGACAGTACTGTTCAAAAGTTTGGGCTCAGTATGACTTTTTTTTTTGTGACAGAAATGTATGTGTTTTCAGAAAGGATGCATTTACTTGATCAAAAGTGACAGTACAGACATTTACACTGTTACAAAATATTTCTGTCTCAAATAAATACTGTTCTTTTGAACCTTCTATTCATCAACGAACACTGAAAAAACTGTATCACGGATTCCCCAAAAAGCTGTTTTCAAAGTTTACAATGAGCAGCAGATCAGCATATTAAAATGATTTCTGAAGGATCATGTGACACTAAAGAATGGAGGAATGCTAAAAATTGTGCTTTCAACACAGTTATTTTAATTTGTAATAATATTTTATGAGCATAAGAGACTTATTTCAAACACTTAAATATTATGGACAACAAACTTTTGAATAGTAGTATGTATATAAAATATATTTCAAATTAAACTTGATGTGGTTTAATGTTATCAAATGCTTCTGATTGAGCCTAATGAAGTGTTGTTGACAGTTAAATACATGTGTGTTTGTGTGTGTGTTTGTTTTAGTGTCCTCCTGCGGATCCTGGCACCTTTACTCCATGGGCAGTGCATGTGTAAGACACAGCAAACTCAATTTAAAGTCAACATGAAATCAAAATGGACACTATGTACGTTCCCAATGTGGTTCTTAACGTTCTTTGTCTTGTGGATTGATTCATCGGTGCATGTTGTTCCAAAGAAAAAAATTTGTTTGTCTTTGTAATCTTCAAATCAAATTGTTATTGCTTACTGTTCTCCCTGAAACAACTTTACTTTCCTGCTGGCACAGGCTATTGAATTACGTTAACCATTTGCCAAATAACTATTTAAGCATTAAACACTTTCGGTCGACTTTTCACAATCCACTTAATTCCTGATGGATAACTTTAATTCCCATTCACACAGGGGTTGCAAACGGAAATTTATGTTGACTTTAAAAGCTCTCAGCATTCAAAATGCACAATAGTGAACAGACATTAAGTGATGAATGATAACTGCCAAAGAAACGGAACGATTGAGGATTTTTTACTGAGCAGATTATACTGTGGAAAAAAAGCATTTGTGTTTTTATCGCTAGTTTAGCTAGCATTGAACATACTAAAAGTGTAAAAGGTGCAAAAAGTCATTTACATTTCATGTAATCCCATTGTAGAAATACACATTTGTCACCCATTATTATTAATATTTGTTGTTGTTGTTATTGAAATTGTCAAAAAATAGGGGGATAACAAGATAAAGTGAGTTGTCTGGTCATGTGATCTCAACATGATAGAAAAGGGAAACCACTCTCATGTAGAATCAAACAGCTTTTCTAATACACTGGTATTACAGTAACTAATGTGAGTGTACAGTACAGCACAAAAAAATGCTTAGTGCCACTTTAAATACTAATACCACCCATCTAACAAAAATATGTCCCAAGAACTATTTACTAATGTTCCCATTAAGTTCCCAGAAATAAAACTTTAAAACAAAATGTCCAGGTTTTGGATTTAAATGTATTTAAAAAGTTTTTTCTTGGCTATATGAACGTTCTTCACACATTATGAAAATTAAAAATGGTTAATTTTCTGAAATAAGTGGAAGCATTTAAAAATACCTCCAACTAAACCAACTAAACCAAAATGCTCCACGAACAACATATAAATAATGTTTTTCTGCTATGGTTTTGAGAACATTATTAAAGACCAGATATGTTTAAACAAACATTCTATTAATGTTACTGAAGGAACTAAGATAACCTTGCAAAAATGTTAGCTACATAGGAATGCTCACTGTTAGCTGGGTAAATACCAATATGATATAGAATTTGAATTTACTTATGAAAATTGAAATCAATTATGGTTTGTTACAATATAAATAGTAAATTATATGTATGATTCAGGTTAGACTGTTGCCATATTCATTTAATTGAAATAGTCATAATTAGATGATTACTATGCATATTCATATGTATAGGCTCAATGTTGTATCTTGTTCCAAATTATGATTTCTCAAAGATTTAAAAGTTATTGTTGATGAATGATTTATGTATTTGAAAAATGCAAAACACCTCACAATATTAAATAAAAGCATGTTCTGACATACAGTTCTTGTTAAGGCTGATACCTTATTAAGTTTGTTATGGTGTTTGTCAATGAAAAGCTCTCTCCTCTGAGAGTGACCATGTATTCTGAACAATCTTGAGAGATTCTTGACATTCTTTGTGTTCCCTATGACCTCATTCCAATCACTCCATTAGCGGTGGAGTTCTGTGATGGCAGAAGGGGGTGCTTTTGAAAGCCTAATGCAATCACTTCAATCTGTAAGTGTAAAGGTGAGGATTAAACTCAATTTGCATGGAAGAGAGAATGGCTGTTGGCAAAATCACAGGACAAAAGCTTGCCAGATCCACTTGTGTATTTTCATGTTATAATAACATAACAGACTGGAAACCCTTGTTTCTGTTAAAATTCTGGGCTTTCAAGTTTTTCATGAGGTCTGTGGGCATTTGGGCAATCGTTTGCATGTATTTAAAGGGATAGTTCACCCAAAAATGAAAATTGTGTCATCATTCCAAGCCTGTATAGATTGAAAAAAAAAAATCTGCTCAATGCAAAATAAGATATTTAGAAAAATGTTGGTAACCAAACAGTTGGTGGGCACCATTGACTTCCATAGTATTCATATTTCCAAAATGCTGCTATATATTTGCTTATTGAAGAACAATAAAAAAAGGCTACAAACCATAAGCCTCCAATACACATAAGTTACAGAAGAAAACTTCACACTGTTTAACAAATCACAATAACAAATCAAATTCAGTTAAATATTAACAAAACATTTATAGTTTAACATTTAAAACAAAAAATATAGTTTTATGTAGCTATTTTACATCGATTAAAACGGTGCAAAATAGGCTACTTCAGAATGTCGGCAGTTAATATAATATATCTTAATATAGCCTGATAAAACTGCGTGACCAGGAAAAAAAATGTAAATATCGCAGTGCTATGAAGTGAAAGTTCAGTTTACTAGCTGCATTACGACTAGTTGAGTCAGCTCAGCTAACGATATGCTCATGTAATGTTAATGTCAAATTGACATTTTAACCTTAAAACAAAGCGAAAATTTGTCGGAGAATATTTTGGGTTTTATCTGCGCAGTTACAGACGTAACTAAAAAGTGAACGCGGTTTCAATGAGCTGAAATTAGCACAAATATCCGGGATTTCCGGTGGGAATATACGGAAGAGAAGTGTTTTCTGCGCTACGTGGCCACCTGTGACAGCAGCAGCAGCAACAGCTCGTAGTGACAGTTTGTTTGACATGATGGAGTCTGACAGAGAAGAACATGGCAGCGAGAGGACCGATACAAACTGCGAGAACGGTATTATTAACACCGAGACTCACGCGCCCGGCACTGAGGAAGACCATAAATCATGCGAGGAGGATAATGAAGAAAATCAGAAGTCTTGGAGTTTGGAGAGAAACTGGGGTTTTACTTTACAGGAGCTCTTCAGACTTGCGCTGAAATTCTTTAAAGGTACAGATAATGAATTAGCCTAGACTTTCACTTTCCCTTTTCCGTTTGTCCAGTAAATGTTTACAACTTTATTCTGTACCGTCACAACACAACCTGCAGTCATGTAGGCTACTGTTTCTTTATTGGTAGCAAAACACAAAATTAAAGTCCCTTACTGTGACTCATTGTCTAGATACATTGTAATAATAACTCCACCCATTCAGAAACTGGAAATGCCACTGATAAGAATAGTGATTCAGGATCTCCCAGATGTTGCTGAAAGAGTCATTATTTCATGATGATTTCTACATGTTTTGTCCCACACAGAGAAGAATGGGAAAGCCTTTAATCCAACATATGAAGAAAACCTCCGTTTGGTTGCACTACATAAGCAAATCACTCTTGGCCCTTATAACCCAGAAGCATGTCCAGAAATTGGGTTTTTTGACTGGCTGGGAAACGACAGAAGGTAACAGAGGAATATGCATGGAATGACTGTATAAGGCTAGTATAATTATCTCAGTACAATAAAAATGGCATTACACTGGTATTCTTTGTACCTTGGAGTAAATTCCATGAAATTTGGTTGCATGGTATACATAGTACACACATTTAGTAGCATGCCATGATATGCATATACATACATGTATAGAGAGAAATGGCTTCCCAACAAGAAAAAAATTATGAAAAATGACAAATGCTTTTGTCCGTGGGAAATTGATTGGATGGTTGTGGTTTGCTATTGCTGTGATGTCATGTGAGTGACAGGTCCCACCAGTAAGCACGTCATCAAAGAGAAGAGATGTGGCTGCAAGGGGACGGGAAGTTATTTTGATTAGAGGATTATGAGGGCATAAAAATAAAAAAATGGTGTACACATTTAAATCATTTATAATAAATAATTTATTGTATTTCTATATATAATACATGTTATATTCCATAAAAAACAAGATTTGTCCATTTTGATTTCATGGTGACTTTAATGCCATATTGCACAACCCTACAATGTCTATAGACGCTTAATTTGTCACTGCTTTTTCAAGGAAAGAATGGCTACGGCTTGGCAGCATGGCCAAAGAGGACGCCATGGAGGACTTTGTGAAGCTCCTGAACTCCTGTTGTGCTCTGTTTGCACCATATGTGACATCACATAAGATTGAGAAAGAGGAACAAGAAAAGAGACAGTAGGTTCTGTATTAGTTAAAGTGCCTGAAGGTTCTCATAATGTAGTCTATTAAGAATCGTAGGAAGCCCTTTTTATTCTCTCTGTGTGTGTGTGTGTGTTTAGAAGAGAAGAGGAAGAACGTCTCAGACTGGAGAGAGAAGAGCAGGAGCGACGGCGGCTGGAAGAAGAAGCACTACGCAGAGAAGAAGAGGAGATGAGGATAAAAGAGGAGGAACAGAGAAGAAAAGAAGAGGCAGAGAGGTTACAGATAGAGGGACAAAAGTGAGTGCTGGTAATCTATAGATTATGCTCACCAAGGCTGCTTTTATTTGATCAAAAATACAGTTAAAACAGTGTATTACAGATTGTAAAATGAAATAATAATTCTATTTTAATATATTTTAAAATGTTATTTATTCCTAATGACAAAGCTGTCTTTTCAGTATCAGTCTCATAATCCGTTATTACTCTAATATGCTGATTTTGTGCTCAAGAAACACTTCTTATTATTATCAATGTTGAATATTGATGTGCTGCTGCATTTTTGTGTGGAAACTGGATACTTTCAGAGAGTTTCAGTGCTGTTTCTGAAACATTTTCTGTAGGGATGACTGCTGCTTTCAAATGTGTTATGTTAACTTCTAGTATATAACATCTGTGTGCACAGACAGCAGATCATGGCTGTTCTGAATGCACAGACGGCAGTGCAGTTTCAGCAATATGCCACACAGCAGTATCCAGACAACCCAGACCAGCAGCAGTTACTCATCAGACAGCTGCAGGAACAGCACTACCAACAATACGTCCACCAGGCCCTCCGCCTGCAGCAGGTACACACACACACACACACACTACACACACCTGGAGACATGTACGTACTCAAGGAAACTTCTCATTTGTCACCATCTTCTTTATGATTTCATATGGCCTCACAGCAGCAGCAGGAAGACTCGAATGCAACTCAAATGTCAGAAGCTCTTCCTGCTCCTGTCTTAAATGAAGCAGCGCCCATCTGCAACCCCAACAGCCAATCGAATTCATTAGAGAATCACAAACAACAGTCAGACTTAAAAACCTTCCGTTTGTGTGTAGAAGGGCAAACAAGCGGTATGTTTCATCAAACTATGCAAGTTCTTGTCTATTTTCATTTTCTATTTGCAGCTAAGAAAATTATACACCACAATTTGAAGTTTGATTTTTTTTGTATGTTTTGGAAAGAAGTCTCTTATGCCTACCAAGGCTTTATTTATTTGATTAAAAGTTAAGTTACCGTAAAACAATAATATTGTGCAATATGAATAATATTTGAAATGGTTTGTTTTCTATTTTAATATATTTAATGTAATTTATTACTGTGATGGCAAAGCTGAATGTTCAGCATCATTACTCATTTCACATTAGTCTTCAGTGTCACATAAAACATTCTAATATGTTGATTTAATGCTGCACAACAACATATTATTATTATAATAATTATACGTTTTTTCATATCTCAAATACATAATTAAATGTATTTTTTTATGTGCATTAATAAAATGCGTTTACTAAATTAATATGAATATATTTATGAGCTTATATATATATATATATATATATATTTTTTTTTTACATACAATAATAAAATAGAATAAAAATATATTTGTAAAGTAAAAATAAAACAATTTACTTTTAGTTTAGGTCCAGTAAGATTGTCTGAAATGAATATTTTTATTCAGCAAGGATGCATTGAATTGATCAAAAGTGAGAGTAAAGATCTCTGTTTTAAATAAATGCTGTTCTTTTTAACTTTCTATTCATCAAATAATCCTGAGAAAAATATATTGCGGTTTACACAAACATATTAAGAAGCACAACTGTTTTTTAAACATTAATAATAAAAATGTTTTTTGAGCAGCAAATCAGCATAATAAAATGATTTCTGAAGGATTGTGTGACACTGAAGACTAGAGGTATGACTAATTTTGTAAAAAAAAAGAAAAAAAAAGACAATATTACTGTTTTGTTTAAATAAATGCAGCCTTGGTGCTCACAAGAGACATCCTACTGACCCCAAACTTTTGAACTGTAGTATATACTGTATATATATATTTATACTAAGTTGTTTTTGTTTTTTAAGTTGAAAACACTGTTTATTCACACATATAGTCGTCACATTACTTGTCATCTTACATTCATTTATTTTTCTTGCATGCAGAAGCACCTATCATTGCTCCCTCTATGTGGACGCGGCCTCAGGTTAAGGAGTTTAAGGAAAAGGTGTTGCACGATGAAGACTCCGTGATCACGGTGGGCCGAGGGGAGGTGTTGACAGTACGGGTGCCCACTAATCAGGGTGGCTCACACTTGTTTTGGGAATTTGCTACCGATCACTACGATATTGGTTTTGGGCTGTACTTTGAGTGGAAGGACTTGACCATTCCAACAGACTGCAAAAATGAAGGAGAATCTACTACTGACGCTGATGAAGGTATAAGGTGGATTTCATAGACACATTAATACAATATTATTACATTTTTATTATTAATTAAATTCTATCCTAATTAAAGGCACAGCACAAGCTGAAAAGGAGAAACCGACAGAACAGGGCAGACGTCCGCTGGTAAATGAAGTGGTTCCTGTTTCCCGTCGTGACAGCCACGAGGAAGTTTATGCAGGCAGCCACCAATATCCTGGTGAGGGAGTTCATCTTCTGAAATTTGACAATTCCTACTCCCTCTGGAGGCCAAAGGTTGTCTATTACAGAGTTTACTACACTAGATAAATATCACCAGACCAGGTGCTGCATTCACTATCTCTACCTTTGAGAATACCGAGTGAGTCTTGATTCAACAGAGGCGCAGTATTGTGCTGTTGAAATATAAGAAATGTGTCGTTTTCTTCGAATGCAAATGTCTTTTCTACTGAAAGATACATGAATCCTGCTTTTGGTGTCATGATCAAAAGGAAGTCCTGTTCTTTAGTAATTTATATATATTTTTCCATGCAAGAAAACCAAAATCTTTTGTTTATTATGTTGAATCAATGAAGGAGTGGTGTATACATATATTTCTTAATTGATGTGATTTAAGCACTTTAGGTTTGAAAAATCATTTATGAATGATAAAACAGGTGATATTTCATCTTATACAGTAGTGGCCAAAAGTGATGTCTGGACTTGGAAAATTGATATCTTTACCTTTTATTCAAATTATTAAAACAATTCTTAAAGATTTTGTAAGCATATTGTGTAGTGTGCTTGAAATAATTTGTGTTTTTTTGTGATAATGCAGTTAAACATGCCAAATTATGCAGACATCATTTTTTGGCAAAGTTGTCATTCAAAGAAATTATAAACGCTTGCTAAAATGAGAGAACGAACAAAATATTAATAACTGATTATGTTGTAGTCAATGTATGGTTTCCTGTGAGCTTTTTGTTATTCTATGCACTATTTTATTTGGATAGTAAAATAAACCATAGCTATTAGTTAACACCTTTTTTGCCAAATAATTTTGTTAGATAAATGCCTTAACCAAGTTTAGTGCTTTATTCTTCCCTCATATTTAAAATATATAAAAATATATTGAACAAATCCCGAACCAATCACTTTTGGCCACTACTGTATTTTTTTGGTGTATAGGATTGTTTTTCTTTTTATATTGTGTTGTGGGTTGTTGAATAGATCAAGCATTAGATAATGCAATAATTTGTAATTTTTATATTAAGGCCTAATCATAAGCATTATTCTTTTTTCGTTTATATGTTAATTGAAACTGGAGGTTAGGATGTTATTGACTAACATATTGAAAGTTAAATGATTTTTATGTATATATGTTTGCACAGAATGTGTGTAAAAGTCAAGAACTAGGACTACTACTACTACAACTAGACTCCAAAATGTCTAGTTCCTAAAGACTTTGTTTTTGGCTTTTAGTAAGGGTTCATATTATTATATTTTGTGTATTTGCTTGTCTTAAGCATACATGTCTATCCTGATGATACTGAAGCATATATGAAACTATGCAAATGCCACAATATTGCACACTACAAAGATAGAGAGATATTGTGTGTAGACACAGATTAAGAGGTAAAAACACTCTAAATACTTTGGTCTATCAGTTCAGATAATTGTTTTTAAAAATGTAATTTAATTCTTTAAGAATTATAAGTGGCAGCTCGGTGTAACCATGTCACGTGGTGAGGGATTTTTGTCTTTTTAATTCTCTTTTTTTATAAATAGTATAAAACAATCTTCCTAATGATATCTGCAAGTGTACTGATGTGGGAAGTCCCACAACGCAATCAAAATCTTTAACACTGTGAGAACACTATTTTTTTGTGAAATAAATGCTTTTATACCCTACATAAGTGTGCATGTAAAATATGAAGAATATTTAAATTATAATTTGAAAATGAAATTTGAATGCCCTGTGTATTATGATTATCCCATTTTTCTGCATTGTTCCAGCAATAAAGTAAAAATTATACATCCAAAATCACAAGGTCAAGGACATCCAGTATGCATAAAAATACAGATTTTAATATTTATGCATTAATTCATACTGTAATCAATAATAACCAGATGTAGTAATCGTACCAATTCAATTTGCTTGGTAATAAAAAAATTATAAAAAAATAGCAAGTTAGAAATTAAATATGTCAAGTCAAGAATATTTGTATAGCGCTTTTCACAATACAGATTGTATCAAAGCAGCTTCACAGTATTAAATTAAAATAATAATAAAACGTCCATGTTTGGTAATGCTAATCAATAGTATTATTCTTTGATTAATTAAATTGAATATCCCAAACTGAGCAAGCCAAAGGCAACAAAGGCTAAATATGTCCATCGTAGTTTCATCATTTAGGTCGCAGGAGCAAATATTATGTTCATCTTTAGTTCCGTGTTATAGCAGCACTCATAGCACTGTGTAAAGCACACAGCAGCCTGATCTTGTCCTCTTCTCTATCAGTAGCACAGATCCACTGCCGCTTTGGGCTCTCCAGCTGAAAAGCGTTTCGGACATCTGAAAAGATTATGAAGAAGTTAAAAGTGAAAATTTAAATGTATATGTTATAATATAATATAATTTAAAGTGATATATTCTATATATATATGTGTGTTGTTAACTTCCTGTGTTATGATAACTTCCTGAATACTGCATTAATACTAATAATAGCACATACACTTTGTATCTGTGATTTCTGTGAGATTTAGACAGTGCAGAGCCACAGAGGCGAGAAAGGTGTGCGTCGTGTTCACTGCCAGACAAAACGGCACGTTTGACACACTCTTCTCTGTGAGCACGAGAGCATCATTGAACAGAAACATTCCCAGGTCACTCACATGCTCATACATCCTGAGAAAAAATGAGAATAAATACATCACAGGTCAATAGGGTTTGCTTGAGTAAGAAAGATGACTTCTTTATTACAGACTCCAATATATTGAGTTTGATTTGAAACTATGCTGTTACTATTCATTTACATAAAAAAAAAAGTTGGTTTCAGGTAGACAAGAGAGGCTTTTGTTTCTGTCATTTGATCTCAGGTCAGATACTACCTGAGAGAGGAAGCAATGTCTCCATTAAGGCAGCTCAGTAATGCCACATCCTGTGTGGTTATCAAGTATCTGCTCCCCTCCAACAAATTCTAAATAAAGTACAAAAATAGTGTTATACGGTGTGCATGAGGCGAGCATACAGTGCACTGCAATTGTGTATGGCTGTCTATCACAGACTTTTGTTGTTTTAAATACAGAAACCTTGCCTCGTGACCTTTAATGACCTGTGAGAACCTGATCTCTGTGCGTAAATGACTGTGCAACTTACTGGGCAGCTTTGAATTGTGCTCTGTGCCTCCATGATTCTCAAGTCTCGCTCCAGACTCTTTTTCAACTGGGAGTGGAAAACAAAGCACTGTTTTTAAAAAAGTGACATGACTCAGAATACCCATACTCAGAATTTGTCCTCTGCATTTAAAACATCCAGGTTAGTGCACACACATTAGGAGCAGTGAGTAGTCAGTGTAACACACACACACACACACACACTTTGTGCTTTGTAGACCTTTTTTATACTCAAACAGCAATATTACACACTAAAGAAAGTTGCTAATGTAATGAAAGTTGCTATGGGGTGAAAACATACATGTTCATATTTGTTCACTCAGCACTTTTTTTTTTTATTACACCTTGTGTATGAAGCCTCTGTAAGTCATCAGCGAGTTGAGGGCAGATGATAACTGTGTGTAGTCTGGGTGCTCAGGCGGTGTGTGTAGCGTTAATGCCTGAAGCAAAGTCACATACTCCTCCACCCGTGCGGATGGTGTGAGAAACAGCTCCTGGAGACTGGACATACAATAGGAGTGCTGCTAAGTCGCTCTTGTACAACTTTTTTTGTTTGCCAGAAAACTACCAGATCTGCAACTCTACTGTACCTCAGCATTCTGGTAGCAACGGTCCGGTCGTGTCTCTTCAGAAAGGTGCGGAATACAGGAAGCATCTCACGACACTACAAAACATATACAATATTACGTAACAGTTATTTTATATTTACAATAAAAAGCAACTGTTTATTTTAATGTTTTAAAATGTAATTTCTTCCTGTGGTAGCAAAGCTGAATTTTCAGCATCATTACTCCAGTCTTCAGTCACATGATCATTCACTGAAATCATTATAATATGCTGATTTGATGCTCAAGAGATATTTCTTATTATTATCAAATGTTGAAAGTATCTTGCCTAATATTATATGCTGCCTAATAATTTTTTCAGGATTCTTTGATGAATTTTCTATTCATCAAAGAATCCTTAAAAAAATATTATAAAATAATTTATTTGAAATATATGTTTGTAACAATGTAAAAGTATATAAGAGACCTATCAACATTGACACTTAGTTATGAGGGTCTGCAGGGATCTCTATGATGTCATTTCCTGTTTTGTTTCCGTACATTGCTCGCACCACATGACTGATTTGGCATTCTTTTTCTTCAGCTGAATCCCCCCCCCCCCCCCCCATTATGATATAAATATTGACTTTATCAAAATGCATTTTAATTTAGAAAAAAAAAAAATCATCACTGAAGAGGTTTATTCAAGTCATTGTATAAATGTATTAGTATTTTTTATGTATAAAGAGAATATTCAACATTAACATACCTTGTCTATAGTTCTCAGAGTGGTAGAATAGTTGTTGAAAAAGTTAGTGTAGACTCTTAACTTGGTGCAAAACTTGACACAAACATCCCCCACACACTGCAGCGGAGCCCACTCCTCCCACCTCTCAGTAAGCTCCTTCAGAAAAACACTGCAAGACCATTTGTGAAGGCCAGAGAATGAGAGCGTAACAGAAAGAGAAAGAGAAATGTATATGTGGAAACAGCACGTCCAGATTTTGCAGAGTTAGACGCGTTCCTGTATTTTGTTGATCCTGAAACAACATTCCTGTCTGAAAATTTAATTCTATCTATATCCCTAAACCTAACCCTACCCATAAGTTATCCCTAAAATCAGAGGGAAATAATAGGTGAATAACACTGATGTAGAAGCACCTAACCTTGGTGGTAAGCCTAAACATTGACATAAACTCTTAACGTGTCCCTCAAATCTGATCGGTTGATTGGAATATTGTTCCAGGACTAACAAAGATGTTGATCCAGGAACATGTTGCACTTGGTGAAATCAGGTTCTGCGAGGAAGAATGGACTGTATTTTACTTGTTTGCCTCCAAAATGTCCAGCAGAGGGCAGAAGAGGGTGATGAGATTGGCTGAGCTGATGATGGCTCGATTGGAGTCCAGTGCCGCTCTGAGAGGTGTGTAGAACACTGTGGCCACCGCTTGAAGATGCCTCACGTATGTTTTCTCACTATTCAAAAGCTCTTTGCACACGGCACTGCGTCTATCTGCATCACTTAACAAACCCTAAAAAAAGACATTTTTAAGGCATTTATGATCTAATGATCTAAATCATAGAAAGATTCGCACTAACCTCTGGAGATTCTGGACTGGGGAATGGATCAATGTTCTTCACACCACTGTTGACTGATGACCTTAGTAGAAAGTGTCCCAAGAAGTCTAAGGGATCATCCTACAGCATGACAGTAAAACAGTAAATCAGTAATGCAGCGATAAACCCGAGATTTACTGGAACAGAATGTGTTTTTTTTTTTTCGTGGCTTACTGGAGTCTCATTCATCAGAGCCACGAACCCACGAACCAAACACTGTATGACCTCGGATTTAAGAGAAATGACAGGCATCTTTATATGATCCCAGAGGAACAGACCTGTAATAGTCACGCAAACAAAGAAAACGGGTTGAATACACACACAGGAAATAAATGACTTAACTGTCCTTTAGACTTTGTTGAATTTTTTTTGACGTACCCAGGATGCGGCCTCTGATCTCTTGACACATGAAGGCCAGCTGTGGCCCCAGATGTTTCCGTAGTTCCTTACAGGCTTCTTCTATCCCTTCAGCCTGTCTGCACCAGCTCAGGAGGAGGCTCTCATGCAGATACACCAGTGGAGGAAACTCACCAGAGCCGGACCACTCACTGAGAACTAACAGAAATATAGAGACCGCTGCTTTAAAACACTACGCTGATACTTCACTGAAATCATGTTTCTTGTTATCTTTTTATTTTATTTTAAGTCAAATTAAACAAGAAAAATAATTAAAAAATAGTTTTAAAATAAATTTTAATAAAATAATATAATAATTATTATTGTTATTATTATTAGTCATAGTATTGGTATTAAAATCTATATTATTTTATAATATATATGTGTTTAGGGCTGTCAAAAGATTAATCGGGATTAATCCCATCTAAAATAAAAGTTTTTGTTTACATAATATATGTGTGTACACTGTGTAGAATTATTATGTATAAATAATCATTGCATTTATATACTGTATATACATTTATATAATTTATATTATATATAAATATTTTATATATAAATATAACCAATTTTTCTTAAATATATACATGATTGTGTGTGTTTTTATATATATAAATAATTATACACAGTACACACACATATATTATGTAAACACAAACTTTTATTTTGGATGCGATTAATCTTTTGACAGCCCTAAATCTATAATTAATGCTAAATAATAAACAATGCTATAATTAAATATATATTTTAAAATAATCATGTATATATTTCATAATCTTAACATGCACAAAACATATCTAAAATGAAACACAATTTTGTTCTTATTTTGCTTAATAATTCATAATTCATAATATTTTGTATTAATAATGAATAACAATTTTTAATTTATTATTTATTGAAACATGATTTTAAGATGAATTCACATTAATATAATGTAGGAATTAAAAACAGCTAACAAGTACACATTATACCAGGGAACACCTTCAATATTGATTAAAAAGTATCCCAGGATGCACCTCATGAAGTTGGTTGAATGAACAGAACTTGCAGAGCTTTAATCTCTAAAGGTCTTAGATAGTCTTGATTTAAAAAAAAATTGTCACAACATAATTTTAATTCAATTTGTTATTTCATAGGTTTTATGAAATGTACTGTTCTAAAATGTCTGTGGCAATAATAATGTGTCCAAACTTTCGACTGAAAGTATAATACAGTAGATCAGAAATGAACCCACTGTCAAGACATATCTGCAACTCACTGTGCTGATAGGAGCCCGTGCAGATCCCTGTGGGAGCTCTGACATTCAGACCAGTCAAAACAGACAACTTCCTCATCAGATCCATCCCTGCAACTGAACGATCAATACAGAACAACATCTGAATAAAACATGTACAGTAAATGTCACATGGAACGGCATCTCAATGGCTACAACCTGTGTCAAGCCAGTACGGAACTGGGAGACTTTACCAGAAGATGCCAGGGGAACAAAGATGTTCAGACTCCCTCCATCAGAAGCAGGAACCACCCAGCCACACAGTTTCTCCCAGAACTCCCTCACACACGGCGTCAGCACGGTCTTCTCAGTAATGCTCAGTCCTGGGGATAAAACACTATATATATAATGTTATGTTATGCAGGGTGTTTTGGCTTGCTTAGTTGGAGACATTTAATTTAATATTCAGCAATAATATTGATCTGCCTGCATTGACGCATTATATGATAACTGAACTGAGCTGGACGAAAACATTGTGGTTTTGTGTTCTTTTTCATAAAGAAAAAGAATGTTCCAGAAAATCTATTCCAGCAGTCAAATATTCCATGTTAATGAAATGATGAATTAATCAGGGAAATGACCATCTGTGAGAGTCAACTCATCTGTGCTTCCTGCCACCAGAATGCCGAGACTTTGCATCATCCTGCCTCGGATCACCCCTTCCGCCAGAGAGAGCAAAGCCTCCAAGGTCATTCCTTGCGAGTCATACGGCAAAACCACCACAGACACTTGCACCGCGGCCAGAAGCAGCTAGAAATATGAAGTTGAGATCCTTCAGTTCATAAACAACTGTCTATCATTCAGAGACGTAACTGAATGTCTTACTTCGTATCCAGGAACTTTGGATGACACAAGCAGGAAATGAGGAAGAGGACAGTATGAAGACTTGACCGGTTTGCAGAACAGTGAACTGTAAGGTAACGGCATTTTCAGGAATAGTTTTCCATTATTGTTGTTTGACAAATAAAAAAAGGTACTAAATATGATGCATGAAAAAAAAAGAGATTTCCATCTATTAAATCCTATTACTGACCTCATAGTTTTCACTACACTGGTGGCACACGTGCTCTCTAGAGTATTACTCATCCTCAAATCAAGCCACGGTTCTCTTATTTCCACACTAGAGACTCGTGAATTCTCCAATCGACACTTTTCCTATGGAGAAAAAACATGAGCAATTACCCTATTGTGTATATTTTCTATGCATGTAATACAAGACTATTGTGTTACATAAACGCATCTGAGATGAATACAAAATGAACATAATCATGATCAAAATGTTTAGCGATTTAATTTTTTGTCATCACTTTAAACCAGGATTGTCACCTATTTGTGCATACCAATTAAATATTTATTGTATTATTATTTGGATTACATGCTTGTTGATAAATTCTTTTTAGCTATAATTATATCAGTGTCTCACCCCAAGCTGAACAAGAGCAGCAGTAAGACTCAGTGGCTTATGTATAGATGATGTGCCCAATTTACTCGTGTTTAACCATGCTCTCCTGGTCCTCAATGCAGCCTCTGTGGAGAAAGCAGAAGGGAATATAAGGACCAGAACATCTGCCAAATAACATCATTAGCCTCAGATCATTTACATACATAAAACTCTTTAACCTCAGTCAGATCATTTCACGAGGGCATGTACAAGCAATGCTGGAATCCCTGGTACTTACGTTTGTGCTCTGCTATCTTCTCTCTGATAGTTTGTCTTATCTTGTGCTCTCTCCATCTATCCTCTTGCTCCTCTGGTGCTGTCAAACTCTCATTCAAGGTACCGTAGACATCTGCTGCTTCCCGTGCAGTCAGAATGTCTAAACTGGCAGTGCAGGCCACATAATGTCTTTTCCACGCTCCGTACTCATGATCTGATGGGCTGTAGGGAAGAAACCATCCCAGACGGATGCACTTCGGAGACCACAGACAGTCCTAGAATCGCATGGAGATTACACTGTTAGTGAGTAAACATGTCTTTGACATTTCTGGCAGCATTCGGAAATTTAATTTCAGAAGATTTTCAGTAACAATGAATGAGTGAAGAGAGAAATGTGATAAAAGCTCGGTATCGAATGAATGAAAGGCACATTTTGTACTGGTTCATTTCTTACCTGCTCTGCCAGGAATCTCCAGTGCCAGCACACCTGTGCTGCGGCGCAGACGTCTCGAGGACTGAGGAAGGACATGATGTAGAGAGACAGAAAGCGAGGCAGCACCGCCGTGAAGTCCGTTCGAGTGATGGGGACTGATTCTGCCAAACAATCACTGGTGAACCTAAAATCATAACCAAAGTCATTGTACGAGAAAGTGGAATTCCTTTGTTTGGTGAAATATCAGAAATGATGCACTGAGAATTTACTTGAGCTGAGTTTTGGAGCATCTCCTCAGCAGCCGACAAATAAATTCTTTTCTTTGACGGTCTGTCCACAGGTCAAACCAATGGAGGATGAGAGTTGTTCTTTCCTGAAAAAGCTGCACATTTATTTAGTTAGATTAAATGTTGTTTCATCTTAAAATAAATCATGTAAAAGTGAAAAATTAATTTGGTAACACTTTATTTTAAGGTGTCTTTGTTACACTATAATTATACATTTAAGTAGCCTACTGAATAATATTAAGTAACTGCATGATGTACTTACTATAGGATTGGGATTAGGGTGTGGGGTTAGTTGCATGTAATTAAGCATAATCTAGTTATTAAATGCATGTAACATATTTAACAATGACACTAAAAGTAAAGTGTTACCATAAGGTTTTTTTCTTCATCCCAACCTGTTGGTTACATGCTTTATTTGTTACAGGCGTCCATGAACTGAATCTGGTTTCTGTGCCGTCGGACAGCGGCTGTCTGCTGTCACTTCCAGTCATCTGCTGCCACTGATTCATAAAATCCAGATTCCCGCGGTTTTTTGTCTTATAATAGGTTCCTAATTCCACTGACGTCATTCCAAGTTACAGTAGTTAAAATAGTCCAAAACTATCACTTTCCCGGTTTGTAAATAAAATAACAGACGGAGACGTATTTGTTTTATTTGCATATGCGCTAATTATTATTAATTCTGCGAGAATATCCGCTTATTATCGATTGGAGATTAGTTCTAAACAAACCTCTAGTGAACATCAATACCGTCTGTGAACATCCAGGAACCAGCGCCGTTCCCAGCTCGTTTCCCTGGAGACCACATAACAAATGAAGCTCTGCGAAATTCCTTCACACACGAATCGTGTTTCTTTCAGCAGCTCATGGATTCACGGTTATTTCAGTTATAAAATAGCTGAGTTATTTCAACATATATTTTATTTTGTTTTTACATAAACATATTATCTACGTAATTCATATGTGGGTCATAAAACTGGACATTAAAACTTGAACTTTATTGATAGAAGCATGAATAAAAAGTTTAATCAACAATCAGCCAGTAGGTTAAACATTTCCAATGTTTTAAATCAAAATAAAATATGTAAATAGAACTATAGTCTATAACCAAAAATATACAATGCAATTTTAATTTTATTCTGCAGAAAACTGACATCAACTGACATGAAAATAACCTGCCATTATCTTTCTATTAATCGCTTTAAGACAGGGCATAAATAAATACAAACTGAGCCAATCAGTTCCTTGTTAAAGTGAATTAGTGATAATGCAAAGGTGCTGCTATTGTACAACTCCAAGGCAACATTTAAGACATAAGATTAGATGTCTTAATGTAATCGAACATCTTATGCACATATATTTCTTGTGGTAACATGTGAAATGATCCGAGGAGAAAGACAAGTTGGCAGTTCATCACAACTGTTTGGATTTGTTCTGTGATATCACATCTATAGAGTGCAAACAACCCAAGCTGACCAATTCTACATGTTTAAGACCACAGTGTCACCGATATGACTGTAATACTGGTGTTTCTCCATAGCTGTGTTGTGCTAAATATACACACAGTATTCTGCATGGTAGAGCTTTTGTAGTTCATATGCTGGAAGTTCTGGGCACATCTTGACTGTCAGCAATGTTAAGCTTTTGTCTAAGGAATTATAGTTAAGATTTCAAACTCAGTTTTTAAGGCATAAAATAAATGAATTGTGTTAGAAAAACCTTCAAAATGATTTTAAGGATGTAACATGTTGCTGTTGTACTACACAATGCGTATGGAGACGAATTACAAGATCACATAATAAAGTTACCTGATCAATCTTAAAGGGATTTTCACCCAAACATGAAAATCCTGTCATCATTTACTCACCCTAACGTTGTTCCAAAACTGTACAAGTTTCTTTCTTTTGCTGAACACAAAGGAAGATATTTTGGAGAGTTTTTGTAACCAAACAGTTGTAGGGGACCATTGCCTTTCACATAATTTTATTTTTCATACTATGGAAGTCAATGGTGCCCCACAACTGTTTGGTTACTGTTCTTAAAAATATTTTCTTTTGTGTTCAGCATACTGTATAACTTGAGGGTGAGTAATGAAAGAATTTTCATTTTTGGGTGATATCCCTTTAACTAAATACTACAATATCATCCAGTTGATTCATCAACATAATTGGTGAAACCATGAAAGGATACATTGAGGAGCTCAACTCTTCCAGCTGAAGGGGAAAGAAGATATCTTCATTAGACTGACTAGACAAATGCATGAAGAACTCATAGATTTCTGGTTTATGACTCAATATTTGGTCACACTTTATATTAGGTCAGGTGTCTTTAACCACTACGTACTTACATAAAAAAAAAAAAGAGTTAGATACAATGTACTAGTTTTGCTCATTAAGGTGGGTTACGGGTAAGGTTAGGGACAGGTTTCAGGGTACAGATATGTTGAAGTGTGGCTAAAGGTCAAATCAAATTGTTTCAAAGCATTCAATGATGCAAACTTCCTCAAATATGAGACTAATTTAAATTCTGCTGTCAAGCACCTCTACAGAAAACAATAGTGTTTTTTTTAGCTTGAGATTTAGTTCAGTTTAATAACTGTGTAAAAATCAATTATGAAATGAGTTCAATTCTGCTGTAAACCACCTCATTAATAAGCTCGGGTCAGTTCAATGTTGATTGCAGGCATGTATTCTTTAAATACAAGTACAATGTAAGTACAAGTGCATTGTATCATATGATTAATTTAAATGTTAGTACGTAGTATAGTTAAAGACACTTAACAATAAATGGGACCAAATATCTAATGTTGCTTACATTTGATAACAGTTTATCCATGTTAGTGTCATAAGCAGACTTCCTCTGGTCTTCTGGCAGCTCATCCACTTCTCCATAAAGGTCAAAGTGCAGGCGAGCCAGTGTTTCCTGCATTTCCCGCACATGCTCCATCTGATCGATTGAGCACTCGTTGCCTGATTCAGAGAAGATTTAGACTTCAATCAAAACCGTAAACACGCTGTAATACATTTTTTACCGTGGTGTAAGAGCTTACCAAAGGCTTGCAATTTTCCAGAGTGGAAGTCATTGAGAAGGCTGAGCAGACCCTTCTCCATCTCCTGAACATCAGACACGTCTGTGAGAAACGAGTGCTGGATGTGGCCCGACTGGCTGCTCTTACCCGACTGACTCTGAGGCCTTGGTTTGTCTCTCACTCCCCTAACACCCCAAAACAAAATGAATGAAAAATAATGGCAAAATATGACGATAAAATTATGAAAATGGTAATACCTTTAATGACAGATGATGCTCACCTGCGATACTTTGACCTCTGACTGTGCGTGACCATACCACCAACGCCGAAGGATCTGCTGGATGTTGTTTTTCGAGCAGTGACTGGGGGAGGCGGCTGATTGGAAGATGGTTTTGGGCTTTTGCGTTTCTTATTCTTTTCCTCCATTGTGTCATCCAAATTATCTACAGAATAAAGTAAAAGACATGAGCAGAAGAGCCTGAAAAGTTAAGTGGTTTCAGTTCAAAGGTCCCTCATGTATGCCAATATACTTGCAAACATTTGATTACTAAAACGGGGGGGGTGTCAATAGATTAACACAAAGAACCACAATTAGTTCCTGACATCAGAAATGTAATCTTCTGTTTTGCTATAAAACAACAGCTGTACATAATTTTTGTTGTACATATATATATTTTTTTCAGCATATAGCTTAGTAATTAAGTCAGATTCTTAAAATAAAAAAATGTACATAAACAAAAATGTTTAGTAGCCTAGCGGAAGTTTGCTGAGGCCCCCTAGTGCGTCCCAGACCAAGGTTGGTTAAGAACAACTAATCCGCGATTACAGTAGAATGTTGAACAGGCGACACAATATTTCACATTGGTAAAGAAACATGATATAAACATTGTCCTATGATATTAAACCGTGTTATCACGCGCATTAGCAAGCGCTTCTAATCTTGTTTTACAACTACACGTAACATGTAAATAATATGCGAACGAGTCAAGGTGTGGCGTTAGTCGTGTACAACATGCCTATTCACGGAACCACTGTAGTAGCGCATGCAAAATAGTATTCGACCGCATATATTATATACGTATGATTTTACCGCATAAAGGAAGACTCCACTTTTTAGAATGAAATATTATCCCGTCTGAAAGACATTCTCGATGAGATAGACGGCTCTAAAGTTGGTACAGCTGACCTGGCTGCAAGTTTACAAAAGGCACTTCCGGGATTAACACGTCATCACGGTAATATCAACACGCACTGTACTGTAAATTCAACTAAACAACTGTTACTCAAAAACAAAAGTCAAATTTGACCAAGAGAAACATTTTTGTTCCAATACTAAATGGATGACTGCCTGAGTCTATTCAAATATTGTATTAGAAACCAGGAACAGCGAGACACTTTAAGATGAAAAAAAAAATACTAAAATGTGCTAGTGGTCATGTTTTTCAGTGTAAAAAATAAATAAAAATACTCTAATGGTTTACCGAAAGTAGCCACCTTTCGTCCAGGAACATTTTTTTATTGCACAATAACTAAATAATAATAATAATCGTATCAATTTGGCCCAAACATTTTTTTCTATTTATTACATGATCTTTCAGAATGCTAACTACCTCTATTAAATGCTTCACCATACTCAGCATCTTTTCTGTTGTTATTAATAATTATCTTTTCTATTTATACTCGCTTCTCTTTGACGCATGCGCACTAAGTCACCTGTCATATGACTGCACATGCGCACCACTGTCATAATCTGTCTGTCTGGAGGAATTTCGGAAAGAGTTTGGACCAGCACGGGATATAAACACTTTCTAAACACTTAGACCGATCGATCGATCGATCCTCAGTCATATCCTTCTCCTGCCCTGGAATCAACATCAGTAAGTAGCGAGTGAAACGTTGCGCTCCAGGTTCCGTCCAGTATTTTTAAAAAAAGAGGATGATAAAGCGTTTCTACTTCCCCAAAGCGGAACTGAGTACGAGACCAGCTGGCCAACTACTGCCTTAAATAAACAAACACACTTTACCAGTAAGTTAGCGATAAAGAACATCGTGAAACATCATGAGTAATCAGTAAGTATAAAACCTGACCGTAAATAGGTGCTAGTGGTGTTGGGATCCTGGATCATTGGGAAGATCACAAGGACTTTTGGGAAGATCACAAGGACTTTCTCCACTTTCAAAGTAACGTTACTAACTTTCTCAACGCGGTAACAGTTACATTTATTTAACGTTAACGTACCTGGCAAAATTGTGCTCTGTCCTTCCGGAATTGGGTGTAAAAGGTAAATCTTGGAATCAGCAGCATTAAACATCACTGTTATGTGTTTATACTCTCTCATAAAATCGGATTTTATTGAATGGTTTCTGTTTCCTGAATGTTGGTGTAGTAGAGAATTTGTCAGATCCCAAGCATTATAGAGGAGGCATGTTGTAAGTTAGTTAAGTCCCAATTTGATAATGCATAATGCAAGTCCAGATGATGATTAGTGTATCTGATACAGAATGCAGTGAAAATAGTGTAAGAGACATGATGTAATGACCTTCCCTCTAGAAACCGGTTTTTGTTGACAAACTGGAAATGTACAATTCTTAAGGAGGTGTTTCTCATGGCTGGACTGTTCAATGGAGGAGAGTGAGTAATATGACGTTCTGGGTCATGTTACCCCCCTTATAAACACTTGTTTAACTGTTTTGAAAATAACATTGAATAAGCAAGTTAAAGGGATAGTTCACCCCAAAATTACAATTGTTCCAACCCTGTTTATGCTGAACACAAAATAAGATATTTTGGACAATATGGTAACTAAACAGTGGATGGACCCCATTGAATTCCATAGTATGAAAAATAAATAGCATGGAAGTCAATGGGGCCCATCAACTGTTTGGTTACATACATTCTTAAACATATGTTGTGTTCAACAGAAGAAATAACCTCATACAGGTTTGGAACAACATGAGGGTGAGTGAATTATGACATTTTTCATTTTTGGGTAAACTGTCCCTTTAAAGGATTAGTTCACTTTTAAAGTGAAAATTCTGTCATCATATACTCACCCTTAAGTTGTTTCAAACCTGTATGAATTTCTTTCCTCTGCTGAACACAAAGGAAGATATTTAGAAGAATGTCAGTAACCAGACAGTTTTTGGTTCCCAATGACTGCCATAGTAGGAAAAAAATATACTATGGCAGTCATTGGGAACCAAAAACTGTCTGGTTACTGACATTCTTCTAAATATCTTCCTTTGTGTTCAGCAGAGGAAAGAAATTCATACAGGTTTGAAACAACTTAAGGGTGAGTATATGATGACAGAATTTTCATTTTAAAAGTGAACTAATCCTTTAACACTCAGAGAAGTGAATTGAAAGAGAAAATTAGAATTCTTTCAACATGTATTCACCTTCATGTTGTTCCAAACTTGAATGACTTCACAAAAGGAGATGTGAAACAGAATTTGACTCAGTCACTGTCAACTTTTACTGCGTTTATTATTATTTTAATTTTTTTAATGTATAACAAAAAAAAGTGAATGGTGACAGGCTTTAATTCGGCCTCTTTTTGTGTTACCTGTTAGTGAACATGTTCAGAATGTAATTTCCCAGATCAGAAGTGGATTTGTGACGGCTGGATCTAAATATTGATATATAGTGTGAACTTTTCTTTAAAGTTAGTTCTTGTGGATTTTCCGTCTACCTTGCTGGCATTTGAAACAGGAAAACGCTGCAGAAACGAAGGAAAAGACATTAAGAAATCTGTTTCCTGTGTACAGAGACAGGCCTATTACACACCCTGTCATACCATATACACTTGTAAGCACTTTTTTCATCTTTTTACTGCAGTTTAGTTTTACTACAGTGCATGTGAGATTTTTACTGTAAGCTGTGACAGTTTTACTCTAGTCGATAATTGACCTCATTGTCTGTTTATTCATTAATGTTTTATGTGTATTTCTGCTCTTTTGTTTAAGCTTCAGGATTCTTTGCAATGAAACACCCCCCAAAATGGTGTATATCTTATGTTGACCACATTGGTCACAAAATCTTCATAGAAGAAAAACATCACACTTCTCTTGTATCACTTTCACACCCATCTCACACCATTGTTAACAGTGTTTTCAACAGCACAGACATTATACGCATTTTCACTTTTAACATTAAGGCGTGTGTTGTGTCTGTACTGTTGTTGTATCCTCTTGGTGTTCTCTGAATTGTAACCTTTTAAATATAATATTTTTTATAAACTTTAATATTAATTTTAAAACAATTGACAACACACCACCACATTGTTAATCACTTTCATGCTTTTGAACTTTTCACCCAATAGGCTATTTTGTCATCTACTCAGCCTCATCTACTAAAACTGACATTTTGATTTGTAAGACTGTCAGAGACTTGTAAAAATAGCCAATGAGTTGAATGGACTACTTTATAGTACTTTATGGAGTTTCGCCAACAAAAAAAATAAATCATTTGAGCAACATGACTCATGAGGCAGAATTATGATGATAGAATTCCTTCAAATTAAAATTCCAGGTGGTAGATTTCCATGGGAAAGCTTTTTCTTTGGGTATCTTTGTTTGTGTGTGTGTGTGTATGAAAATGTCCTCTGAACCATGACCTCTTGTTTCTGACCTTCAGACCCCAGAGCGTAGAGCTTAAGACCACAGGAGGGGCAGCAAACTTGGACACCAGCAAGATGGCAGACATGTCAGTGGAGGACATCACAATGAGAGCCAACCAGGTTACAGATGAGGTATGCTGATCATCTGTTACGGTAGCGATACACTGTAACGGGATGAAAGGAATTAATTTCTTTGTTATTAGATGCAATGTTTTCAAGTTCCTGTATACGTGTAGACTCATTGTTTGTGACCGCAAACAAAGTTTTCTCTTACTCACTGTTATACTGCTCTATTTCTCAACCTTAATACATTTCTTGCACTAACAGTTGTAAAAAAAAAAAAAATCTTAATGTCTTTTAATTGAATTTGCAAATAAGTGATTCTCTGTGCTACTAAATCTTCGATATCTATAACGCACGTCTTTCTTTCTTTACCCACAACTTTGTTTCCTTCTCTCTTTCTCCTTGCTGCCTCTGAAGGGACTCACATGAGCCTGTGTGCTGTAATAAAGACTAATAGCATGAAGCGGCCTCTGTGCTCATGCTCAGCATGGGTGACTGGGGGTAAACTACAAATCCATGAAACATTCCCCACCCACCACATCAGTTTTGTTTTTTAACTGTGATATACCATTAGTACCCTCAGAATGTAATTTCCCAAGTCAGAACTAGATTAATGATGGCTGAATTTAGGGTGATATATTGAATATTTACTAATACTATTACTAAATATTAGTTATATATTGGTATATTTTGTGTGTGAGATAGAGTTATTGAAATATAATTAATAATAAATGATTATTAAAATATTGTTTATGTTAGTATACATATCAATAGATAAACTTTTTTCATTTCTTATTACTGTTTTAGTTCTAGCATTAAACATAAATTTATGGCTATTTGGTTGGGGGGAAAAAATCACACTTTTAAATAGGTTTAAAGCAAATGCATAAATATTGATAAATACACAGATGAGCCAAAACATTATGATAACCTGCCTATATGCTGTTGGTCCTCTCCTCTGTGTGCTGCCAAAACAGTGCCGACCCGCCGAGGCATGGACTTTTTTTTAAGACCCCTGAAGATGTCCTGTGGTAACTGGCACCAAGACGTTAGCGGCAGATCCTTCAAGTCCTGTAGTTTGCAAGGTGGAGATGGATCGAACTTGTTGGTCCAGCACATCCCACAGATGCAATTGGCCTGATATCTGGGGAGTTTGGAGGCCAGGGCAACACCTTGAACTCTTTGCCACGTTCCTCAAATCATTCCTGAACAATTTCTGCAGTGTGGCAGGGTGCATTCTCCGGCTGAAAGAGGCCACAGAGAACATTGTTGTCATGAAGGGGTGTACCTGGTCTGCAACAATGTTTAGGTAGGTGGCACGTGTCAAATTTACTTCCACGTGAATGGCCAGACTCAGGGTTTCCCAGCAGAACATTGTCCAGAGCATCACACTCCCTCCAGTGCTTGTCATTGTCCCACAGTGCATCCTGCGGCCATCACTTCCCCAGGTAAACGGCGCACAAGTTCACGGCCGTCCACTTGTGTAAAAGAAAACGGGACTCATCAGACCAGGGGACCACCTTCCACTGCTCCAAGGTCCAGTCCCGACGCTTGCGTTCCAATTGTAAGCCCTTTCGATGGACAGGGGTCATCATAGGCACTCTGATTGGTCTGTGACTATGCAGCCTCATATGCAGCAGAATATGATACACCGTGTTTTGTGACGCATTTCGCCCCCCATAATCATTTAAAACAAATTTTATGACTTCACTTGTGCCACAGTAGACCTTCTGTTGATTCGGAAAATACGGGATAGCCTTCATTAACTTGTGCATTGATGAGCCTTGGGTGGCCAACACCCTGTCGCTGGATTATGGTTTGTCCCTACTTGGACACTGTTGGTAAATTCTCACCACTGCTGACCAGGAGGAACCCACAAGCCTTGCCATTTCAGAGATACTCTGAACCAGTCGCCTTGCCATAACAATATGGTCATTGTCAAAGTCAGTCAGATCTTTATTCCTGCCCATTTCTCCTGCATCCAACATGTTGATTATGAGAACTGATTGTTTGCTCACCATCTAATCTACCCAGATCTTAATATGTGGCCTTGTTAGGAGATGATCAACGATATTTGTTTCACCTGGCTGTGACTGGTAATGTTTTGGCTCATCAGTGTATAATGTCTGAAAAAAATGTGAAGATACAATTTTTTGTATCCCTCTCTATTGTGTTCCTGTGTATGTACTGTAGTGTGTTCTTTGCATGGCTTTATAGCATTATCTAGGATTTTCACATTTCTTCATACATATTTCTGAATTTTAAAGTCAACTCATAAAGGTCTACACATTGTGGCTTTATGAGCCAAAGACTTATGAGCTGAAAGTGTTACTTTTTACATTTATTCATTGTGCTTTGTATTATTTGATGTTTGCATGCAGACCTGAAATATAGAATATCTGCTGTTTTCTTATTACAGTAGTGATTTGATTACCTTTTGAATATGCGTTTCTTTTTCTTTCAGTCACTTGAAAGCACTAGGCGGATGCTACAGATGGCAGAGGAGGTAAGAAATGAAACCGAAGCATGTTTGCTGTTGCCTGAAGTACATAATGCTTATAACTACCTGTATTTGCTCATTAGAGTTATATAGAACCTGATATAAGCATGCATATATTTTCAGAGCCGGGAGACGGGGGTCAAAACAATGACCATGCTGGATGAGCAGGGAGGTGAGTGACTGCACCATTCCATCCCAATCTGTAAAAACTTAATTTAGGAGATGCTGACTAATTAAGACATCGATTGAAATCTGCTCTCTTCTGTCTTGATCAGAGCAACTGAGGCGAGTTGATCAAGGAATGGATCAGATCAATCAGGACATGAGGCAAGCTGAGAAGAACCTGACTGATTTGTCCAAATGCTGTGGCCTATGTGTGTGCCCATGTGACAGGTTCGCTATTATAAATCAGCTTCCAGCTACTGGATTTAAAATATTATGCATTACATTGTGTTGTATTTCATCTTTCTGGGGTAAATGAGCTTATTAAAACCTCTCTTTCAGAGTGACTTCCATTGAGCATGATGGGAGATATAAGCGGACTTGGGGCTCAGGCAATGACAACTCCAGCGTGCAGGGAAAAGAGGGCGGTGTGGTATCCAGCCAACCGCCCGCCGTTCGCAATGGGCAGGCTGGTTCAGGGGGATCAGCCTCTGGCCCCTACGTCAAGAGGTGAGGGCAAAATACGCTGAAAATGATGGACATTGATCCAGTGTCAGACAGTTGGGCTTTATCAGGGATGTGATTTTTCCATATTTTCCAACTTGAAAAGTATGACCCATGTGAATTTTGTAAATAAAAGAGAAAAGAAATGGTGGGTTACTGTGAAATTGCGAAATGGCCTTAAAGGGGTGGTTGAGTATGATTTCACTTTTCTAACTTTAGTTAGTGTGAAATGTTGCTGTTTGAGCATAAACAACATCTGCAAAGTTACAACGCTCAAATCAAAGGAAGATATTTGCTTTTAAAGGAACACTCCGACTTTTTGGGACTTTAGCCTATTCAACGTATCCCCCAGAGTTAGATAAGTCCATACATACCTTTTTCATCTCCGTGCGTGCTATAAGTCTGTTTGACGCACCCACCGCTAGCCTAGCTTAGCACAAAGACTGGATGTAAATGGTTGCAGCTAGCATACTAATCCAAATAAGTGACAAAATAACGCAAACATTTTCCTATTTACATGTTGTGATTTATATAGTCACAGAGTGTGCAAAAAACAGTCACATGAAACACAGACATATTTTAACCGTATAAATACTGGGAACTATATTCCCTGAATATAGGGCGGAGTGATAACCGCAGCGCACCTGAGACGCGCTCTGAACGAACTCTCTGCTCCTCACCACGGCGCGTCTCAGGTGCTGCGGTTATCACTCCGCCCAAGTAGCAGTGCTTCGCCTTCAGAGAATATAGTTCCCAGTATTTATACGGTTAAAATATGTCTGTGTCTCATTTGACTTTGTTTTTTGTACACTCTGTGACTATACAAATCACAACATGTAAATAGGAAAATGTTTGCGTTATTTTGTCACTTATTTGGATTAGTATGCTAGCTGCAACCATTTACATCTAGTCTTTGTGCTAAGCTAGGCTAGCGGTGGGTGCGTCAAACAGACTCATAGCACACACGGAGATGAAAAAGGTATGTATGGATTTATCTAACTCTGGGGGATACGTTGAATAGGATAAAGTCCCAAAAAGTCGGAGTGTTCCTTTAAAGAAAAGGACTACCGTACAACAAACGGCTGGTAGGGACTACACGACATTCCTCCGGGGTTAGTGACATCACCAACCCTAAAATGTACATAAACCCTCAAAAAGTGACAACTTTAACATGCTATATAAAAATATATGTGTGGTATTTTGTGCTTAAACTTCACACACACACACACACTCTCTGGGGACATCAGAGATTTATTTTACATCTTGTGAAAAGGGCATTTTACCACCCCTTTAAACAATTACTAAAAATTTTTACGTTTTCTAATACATTTAATGCACGGATTGCTTCAGACAGCTCTGCACGCCATCTGCGGGACACCCATAGCATGTTTCAAAGCAGCAAATTCAGTTAAAATCAGTATTGAAACAGTGTTGCTTTACTCACCAGTTGCCCTGTAACTTTTTTATGAATTCTGACAATGCATGGTTGTGAGAATGTGTTTCAATTCACAGTAAATGCTACTTTGCAAATGCTGAGTGTTTGAGTCACTTATAATTTGCATTTGGGAACGCAAGCTGGGCCAACCATCTTCCCAAATTCGTAATGAGAATTGTTTAGATATCTGTTGTTGTCAACAAAGAGAAACGTTAAAGTCTCCCTGCGGTTTTCTGCTAAAGTAAAATAATGGTTTAACTTTTGAAAGCAAACAAATTAGGACAACAATAACCATGTTAGTATTGTAATTTTACTGTTCTTTAAAATAAAATAATGATAATACCAATTATTAACAATACTAATAATAACAATTATATCAATGCTTATATTGTAACATATTGTATTATAATATATTATTATGATTATTATTAAATACTGTTGTTGTTGTTGTTTTTTGCTTAATTTTTGTCACACGCCTGCTTTATGTCCTTGAATTATAGTCAGTCCTTATGACATTTGGTCTTTAATTCCTACATTAAAGCCAAATTTTCTCCTAATTTACCTTTATTTTTGTAGAGCTAAACTGTTGTGCCATAATTTGAATAACCTTCCATTTTGTTGCGTGCTAGTGTGTTATTGTGGAAGCGTCGGTTTCAGATTTACCTACCCTTAAATGTTGCTAACAAATGAACAATGGTCATTTGTTGCCTTCCTGTCTAAGCAGGCAGCGCTTGACCTAGAATAAGCCACAATGTCTTTCTTCAATGCCGCATTGAATATATTTTGGGTGGCTGGTGCATCTGCAGTTTGGCTCCACATGTATGTGGTCTTTTTTTATTTTAAGATCTTTACAGCTGATTAATTCTCCTGATTATTAATTTAGATTAGTCACTTTTTGTATTATTCTGTGTATAATAAGATGTACTGTATGCGTTCTCATTCCCAAAAGAGTAACGAATGATGCACGAGAAGATGAGATGGAGGAGAATCTGGACCAGGTGGGCGGCATCATCGGGAATCTCAAGAATCTGGCCTTGGACATGGGCAATGAGATCGAAAAACAGAACAAGACCATTGACCGCATAACTGATAAGGTAAAGCCACACTGTCGAACTCCTAAATGACGGGAATTCATCATATATGTATTTATTTATTAAAATATATATTTATTATAAAACAGATGTTTGGTTTAAATGTATTATATATATATATATATATATATATATTATATAATGATTGTATAATTTATATTTAATTTTATATATATAAAAATATATTATTAATTGTGTTGCCCAGGCTGATATAAATAAAGATCGCATTGATGAAGCCAACCAGCGAGCCAACAAACTTCTGTAGAGAATGGACACTTCCAGCATCGTTCAGGAGCCTGATTGTTTGATCTTACCACACACTTACACACAAACTTTCTGCTTCACAGCAATGAATTGCAGCAAGTGAGTTTATTTTGTCCAATGCCATCTGTGCCTTTTATTGCAGTCTTTGTTCTATTGTAAATAGGTCGACACATGAACATATTAGAGCCTCCTGTACAATCAAGTCTTCACCCTCAATATGTGGGACAAACACTGCTGTCCTGTCAGTCTGTGATGGATGGAGTCTAATCTCTCGGGATGGTGATGGGGTTTGTCCGTCCCTCTCTCTGGTCTTGAGTCAACATGGCTAATTTGTTTTACTATGAATGAGCAGCCAAAGACTTATGACAGAACCTTTAATGTACTTCTATGCTGCCCTTATAGCCGCTTATGTATGTTTGGGCTAATTAGATGTTTGGTTTGTCATTTTTTCTGATTCTGTTACTGATTATACTCATATTTAATTATCTTAAGACATTAATAGGTCTTGTGAATACAGTTAGTCCTGTTAAATGTTTTGGGGAAAATGTAGGCTAGTGTCGTTTTTAAATTTACCATGCTATATATAGGACATTTCACTATATCTATTTTATTTCTAATAAAGCCAGTATAATCCTTCCTTGTTTTTATAATCCTTCCTCCCTTTTGAAAAAAATATTCAGACCTGACTTGATCAGCAGCAGGTGCTTCCACATTACTTTATGCTTTCAAGGGTGTGTGTGCGCGTGCGTGCGTGCGTGCGTGCGTGCGTGCGTGCGTGCGTGCGTGTAACACTTAGTTTAGGGTCCAATTATAACTATTAACTAGTCGCTTAATAGCATTAATATTACTAGGATATTATTGCCTGTTTATTAATACTTATAAAGCACATAGTGCCTTATTCTGCATGACCATACATCCCTTAATCCTACCCAATACCTAAACTTAACTACCTTACTAACTATTAATAATCAGTTTATTAAGGCAAGCTTATTGAGGCAAAAGTCATAGTTAATGAGAGTTTGACCCTAAACTAAAGTTTGACCGAAGTCTCTTATCCTCTCCAAGGGTGCCTTTATTTGATCAACATAACATAAAAACTAAGTCTGCTGATAAAGTTTTGAAGACAGTCTAAAGATAAAAAAGGATTAACTTCGGACAGAGGCTTCCTTTCATCTCTCTGGCTTGGTTCTCCCATTGTGATGGCCCAAGCTTGATGGCACCCGCTGGTTTGGTATTGACATCTTTTATCATTTGCAAAATTACAACTGTCCCAAAGTCAGCAGGAGCAGTATTACATACAAATTTTTTGTTTGCATAATAACTCACTGCATTTCAGTGAAATAGTCATTTCCATGGGACAGAGTATTTGATGCTACTCGAATCAAGTAGAGGAAAAACTTTTGCTGGAAAGACGACAAATCACTAGACCGTTAAGGGTATTTTTCCCATGTAGTGTTCTTCCTTCTCACCCACCATTGCCCATACTTAGCGGCATTATGTAATAATTTCATATATGTAACTCAATGACTCCTACAGTTGGTCCATCAACAAGTGCATATGATTTTGAATAACATCTTAACTCGTATAACTTCTTTGGAATCATAGAGCTCTGGTCCAGAGTAAATATTAGGTATATGTTTAGGCGGGACGTGGTTGAGTGTTGGGCAAGCAGCTTAAACAACAAAGGCTCTTTCCCAATTCAGAGGCTGCATCCTTCGAAGGACTCGGACTTCAAGGGCCATGCCTTCGAAGGGTTTTATTCCAAAAGTACATTTTAAAAGTGTGCTCATTCGGATAAAACTTATATGGATTATTGTATAGGGTGATGTGTATGGAATAATTGCGCCTTTTTATCTCACAATTGCGAGTTTACATATAAATCAGAATTGCTTGATATAAAATCGCAATTGTGAGTTATAAAGTCAGAATTGCATGATATTAAATCACAAAAAAGGCAGTTGCAATTCTGCTTCTGATTCAATTCTGACCTTATAATGCATTTGAGACCTTATATTAAGCAATTCCAAATACATTTTAATATATTTCAGATATATATCTATTCAGAATGCAGTTGGAAAGTAAATATATATAATAGGAACATTTCAGCAGGTTCAACACGTTAACGCAGAGAACATGATTTAAAACCAATTGACAGCCATTAAATGTAGTAATAATCTGCGATCACATGGTTAACTTTCTGTAATGTAGGTGCTCTGAACCCTGTTACTGGAAACTCCCGAGTAGTAATATTCTTGCTAAATGCCCTCATTATCCAAATGCCACTGTCCTCATTTCAGTGTTGCCAAATACGTGTTTTTTCCCACCGTGATTGGGTGGGTTTTGAATAGCAATTGGCTGGTTTTGGCATAGATACACCCACAACTCTGTCTGCGGGATTTTTTTATTTATTTTTTGTGGTGCAAAGAGGAAGGAAACTTCGACACTGAATCACAACACATCACTCATCATCAGAACTCTGGAGCGTCTTGAGAGTAAATTCTCAGATACACACATACACCTGTACATTAACTAAAAGAGGCACAAAAATATAGCCTACTTTGTAGACAACTCTTACTTTAACTTACACTTTTGTTTTAATTCTACTGAAAATCCTTATTGATCTGAGCCTATGCGCCTCAGTTTTTTTGAGGTCTTAAACCGAGGTTCATAAACTGAGATAATTTATGCCTATGATCAATCATTTCTAAAAAGAAATACAAAACCTGTGCTAATTGAAAGAAAACAAGTTGATAAAAAGAGTGAATTCAATATTTGGCAATAATATAGCATAACAACAGATTTATAAGCAGTTTTTTGAAAGCCGTCATTTTTGACTTGGAGCACCCATAGACTGTAAATAACAGTGAAGGGAAAGAAGCTCCAGTCCTTCCCTGTCGTAGAATTCAGGTACTGTTTTCCATAGAAAGACAACTAGCGTGTAACCGTATCCAAGCAAGCATCATGTCTTAAAGTAACAACAGCTTAATGTTCATGCTGCCGTCTTTTTTTAATGTTAATCAAACAACAAAGGACTCACTGCAATAACTGCTCTTAACAGAACAACTTGTGTAACTTTAATAAGGATTCATCTATATTTAATTAATAGTACAGTGTTTTACAGTATTTTACATTTGATTAATTCCAGAGGTGGACAAAGTACACAACTTCCTTACTTGAGTAAAAGTACAGATACTACTGGTCAAATATTACTCCGTTACAAGTAAAAGTGGTAAAGACCGATTTGACCCGGGACTTGAACTAAATTTTTTTGTGGATAGAGCTTAACTGCCATCAGTTTAAAGAATATATTTTGCCTTTTAACCATGATAGGAAAGTATGAAAAAAAAAAAAAACGATGACCCGGGACCTGTCGTCAAAATCCCAAAAGTATGAGAAAGAAAAAAAAACAAAACATGACCCGGGACTTGAACTCAATTTTTTTGTGGATGGAGCTTAACTGCCATCAATTTAAAAAAATATATTTTGCCTTTTAACCATGATAGGAAAGTATGAAAAAAAAAAAAAACCACGATGACCCGGGACCTGTCGTCAAAATCCCAAAAGTATGAAAAAAATAAAATAAAAAAAACATGACCCGGGACTTGAACTCAATTTTTTTTGTGAATGGAGCTTAACTGCCATCAGTTTAAAGAATATATTTTGCCTTTTAACCATGATAGGAAAGTATGAAAAAAAAAAAAAAAAACGATGACCCGGGACCTGTCGTCAAAATCCCAAAAGTATGAGAAAAAAAAAACATGACCCGGGACTTGAACTCAATTTTTTTGTGGATGGAGCTTAACTTCCATCAGTTTAAAGAATATATTTTGCCTTTTAACCATGATAGGAAAGTATGAAAAAAAAAAAAAAAATGCTGACCTGGGACCTGTCGTCAAATTCCCAAAAGTATGAAAAAAAAAAAAAAAAAAACATGACCCGGGACTTGAACTCAATTTGTTTGTGGATGGAGCTTAACTGCCATCAGTTTAAATAATATCTTTTGCCTTTTAACCATGATAGGAAAGTATGAAAAAAAAAAAAAAAAAAAAACGATGACCCGGGACCTGTCGTCAAAATCCCAAAAGTATGAAAAAAAAAAAAAACATGACCCGGGACTTGAACTCAATTTTTTTGTGGATGGAGCTTAACTGCCATCAGTTTAAAGAATATATTTTGCCTTTTAACCATGATAGGAAAGTATGAAAAAAAAAAAAAAACGATGACCCGGGACCTGTCGTCAAAATCCCAAAAGTATGAAAAAAATAAAAATAAAAAACATGACCCGGGACTTGAACTCAATTTTTTTGTGGATAGAGCTTTACTGCCATCAGTTTAAATAATATATTTTGCCTTTTAACAATGATAGGAAAGTATAAAAAAAAATAAAAAAAACGATGACCCGGGACCTGTCGTCAAAATCCCAAAAGTATGAGAAAAAAAAAACATGACCCGGGACTTGAACTCAATTTTTTTGTGGATGGAGCTTAACTGCCATCAGTTTAAATAATATATTTTGCCTTTTAACAATGATAGGAAAGTATGAAAAAAAAAAAAAAAAACGATGACCCGGGACCTGTCGTCAAAATCTCAAAAGTATGAGAAAAAAAAAAAAAAAAACATGACCCGGGACTTGAACTCAATTTTTTTGTGGATAGAGCTTAACTGCCATCAGTTTAAAGAATATATTTTGCCTTTTAACAATGATAGGAAAGTATGAAAAAAAAAAAAAAAAACGATGACCCGGGACCTGTCGTCAAAATCCCAAAAGTATGAAAAAAAAAAAAAAAAAAACATGACCCGGGACTTGAACTCAATTTGTTTGTGGATGGAGCTTAACTGGCATCAGTTTAAAGAATATATTTTGCCTTTTAACCATGATAGGAAAGTATGAAAAAAAAAAAAAAACGATGACCCGGGACCTGTCGTCAAAATCCCAAAAGTATGAAAAAAAAAAAAACATGACCCGGGACTTGAACTCAATTTGTTTGTGGATGGAGCTTAACTGCCATCAGTTTAAATAATATATTTTGCCTTTTAACAATGATAAGAAAGTATGAAAAAAAAAAAAAAAAAACGATGACCCGGGACCTGTCGTCAAAATCCCAAAAGTATGAAAAAAAAAAACATGACCCGGGACTTGAACTCAATTTTTTTGTGGATGGAGCTTAACTGCCATCAGTTTAAATAATATCTTTTGCCTTTTAACCATGATAGGAAAGTATGAAAAAAAAAAAAAAAACGATGACCCGGGACCTGTCGTCAAAATCCCAAAAGTATGAAAAAAAAAAAACCATGACCCGGGACTTGAACTCAATTTTTTTGTGGATGGAGCTTAACTGCCATCAGTTTAAAGAATATATTTTGCCTTTTAACCATGATAGGAAAGTATGAAAAAAAAAAAAAAAACGATGACCCGGGACCTGTCGTCAAAATCCCAAAAGTATGAGAAAGAGAAAAAAAAAAAACATGACCCGGGACTTGAACTCAATTTTTTTGTGGATGGAGCTTAACTGCCATCAATTTAAAAAATATATTTTGCCTTTTAACCATGATAGGAAAGTATGAAAAAAAAACAAAAAACGATGACCCGGGACCTGTCGTCAAAATCCCAAAAGTATGAAAAAATAATAATAAAAAAAACATGACCCGGGACTTGAACTCAATTTTTTTGTGGATAGAGCTTAACTGCCATCAGTTTAAATAATATCTTTTGCCTTTTAACCATGATAGGAAAGTATGAAAAACAAAAAACAAAAAACAAAAAACGATGACCCGGGACCTGTCGTCAAAATCCAAAAAGTATGAGAAAGAAAAAAAAAAAAAACATGACCCGGGACTTGAACTCAATTTTTTTGTGGATGGAGCTTAACTGCCATCAATTTAAAAAAATATATTTTGCCTTTTAACCATGATAGGAAAGTATGAAAAAAAAAAAAAACCACGATGACCCGGGACCTGTCGTCAAAATCCCAAAAGTATGAGAAAAAAAAAAAAAAAACATGACCCGTGACTTGAACTCAATTTTTTTGTGGATAGAGCTTAACTGCCATCAATTCAAATAATATCTTTTGAATTTTAACAATGATAGGAAAGTATGAAAAAAAAAAAAAAAAAAACGATGACCCGGGACCTGTCGTCAAAATCCCAAAAGTATGAAAAAAAAAACATGACCCGGAACTTGAACTAAATTTTTTTGTGGATGGAGCTTAACTGCCATCAGTTTAAAGAATATATTTTGCCTTTTAACCATGATAGGAAAGTATGAAAAAAAACAAAAAAACGATGACCCGGGACCTGTCGTCAAAATCCCAAAAGTATGAGAAAAAAAAAACATGACCCGGGACTTGAACTCAATTTTTTTGTGGATGGAGCTTAACTGCCATCAGTTTAAAGAATATATTTTGCCTTTTAAAAATGATAGGAAAGTATGAAAAAAAAAAAAAAAAAAAAAAAACGATGACCCGGGACCTGTCGTCAAAATCCCAAAAGTATGAGAAAAAAAAAACATGACCCGGGACTTGAACTCAATTTGTTTGTGGATGGAGCTTAACTGCCATCAGTTTAAATAATATATTTTGCCTTTTAACCATGATAGGAAAGTATGAAAAAATAAAATAAAAACGCTGACCCGGGACCTGTCGTCAAAATCCCAAAAGTATGAGAAAAAAAAAAAAAAACATGACCCGGGACTTGAACTCAATTTTTTTGTGGATAGAGCTTAACTGCCATCAGTTTAAAGAATATATTTTGCCTTTTAACCATGATAGGAAAGTATGAAAAAAAAAAAAAACGATGACCCGGGACCTGTCGTCAAAATCCAAAAAGTATGAAAAAAAAAAAACATGACCCGGGACTTGAACTCAATTTTTTTGTGGATGGAGCTTAACTGCCATCAGTTTAAAGAATATATTTTGCCTTTTAACCATGATAGGAAAGTATGAAAAAAAAAAAAAAAAAAACGTTGACCCGGGACCTGTCGTCAAAATCCCAAAAGTATGAAAAAAAAACAAAAAAAAAACATGACCCGGGACTTGAACTAAATTTTTTTGTGGATAGAGCTTAACTGCCATCAGTTTAAAGAATATATTTTGCCTTTTAACCATGATAGGAAAGTATGAAAAAAAAAAAAAAAACGATGACCCGGGACCTGTCGTCAAAATCCCAAAAGTATGAAAAAAAAAAAACATGACCCGGGACTTGAACTCAATTTTTTTGTGGATGGAGCTTAACTGCCATCAGTTTAAAGAATATATTTTGCCTTTTAACCATGATAGGAAAGTATGAAAAAAAAAAAAAAACGATGACCCGGGACCTGTCGTCAAAATCCCAAAAGTATGAAAAAAATAAATAAAAAAAACATGACCCGGGACTTGAACTCAATTTTTTTGTGGATGGAGCTTAACTGCCATCAGTTTAAATAATATCTTTTGCCTTTTAACCATGATAGGAAAGTATGAAAAAAAAAAAAAAAAAAAAAACGATGACCCTGGACATGTCGTCAAAATCCCAAAAGTATGAAAAAAAAAAAAACATGACCCGGGATTTGAACTCAATTTTTTTGTGGATGGAGCTTAACTGCCATCAATTCAAATAATATCTTTTGCCTTTTAACCATGATAGGAAAGTATAAAAAAAAAAAAAAAAAAAAAAAAACGATGACCCGGGACCTGTCGTCAAAATCCCAAAAGTATGAAAAAAAAAAAAAAAAAAAACATGACCCGGGACTTGAACTCATTTTTTTTGTGGATGAAGCTTAACTGCCATCAGTTTAAAGAATATATTTTGCCTTTTAACCATGATAGGAAAGTATGAAAAAAAAAAAAAAAAAAAAAAAACGATGACCCGGGACCTGTCGTCAAAATCCCAAAAGTATGAGAAAAAAAAAAACATGACCCGGGACCTGTCGTCAAAATCCCAAAAGTATGAAAAAAAAAAAAAAAAAAACATGACCCGGGACTTGAACTCAATTTTTTTGTGGATGGAGCTTAACTGCCATTAGTTTAAAGAATATATTTTGCCTTTTAACCATGATAGGAAAGTATGAAAAAAAAAAAAAAAACGATGACCCGGGACCTGTCGTCAAAATCCCAAAAGTATGAAAAAAAAAAAACATGACCCGGGACTTGAACTCAATTTTTTTGTGGATGGAGCTTAACTGCCATCAGTTTAAAGAATATATTTTGCCTTTTAACCATGATAGGAAAGTATGAAAAAAAAAAAAAAAAACGATGACCCGGGACCTGTCGTCAAAATCCCAAAAGTATGAGGAAAAAAAAAAAAAAAAACATGACCCGGGACTTGAACTCAATTTTTTTGTGGATGGAGCTTAACTGCCATCAGTTTAAAGAATATATTTTGCCTTTTAACCATGATAGGAAAGTATGAAAAAAAAAAAAAAAAAAAAAACGATGACCCGGGACCTGTCGTCAAAATCCCAAAAGTATGAGAAAAAAAAAACATGACCCGGGACTTGAACTACATTTTTTTGTGGATGGAGCTTAACTGCCATCAGTTTAAAGAATATATTTTGCCTTTTAACCATGATAGGAAAGTATGAAAAAAAAAAAAAAACGATGACCCGGGACCTGTCGTCAAAATCCCAAAAGTATGAGAAAAAAAAAAAAAAAAACATGACCCGGGACTTGAACTCAATTTTTTTGTGGATGGAGCTTAACTGCCATCAGTTTAAATAATATATTTTGCCTTTTAACCATGATAGGAAAGTATGAAAAAAAAAAAAAAAAACGATGACCCGGGACCTGTCGTCAAAATCCCAAAAGTATGAAAAAAAAAAAAAAAAAAACATGACCCGGGACTTGAACTCAATTTTTTTGTGGATGGAGCTTAACTGCCATCAGTTTAAATAATATATTTTGCCTTTTAACCATGATAGGAAAGTATGAAAAAAAAAAAAAAAAACGCTGACCCGGGACCTGTCGTCAAAATCCCAAAAGTATGAAAAAAAAAAAACATGACCCGGGACTTGAACTCAATTTTTTTGTGGATGGAGCTTAACTGCCATCAGTTTAAAGAATATATTTTGCCTTTTAACCATGATAGGAAAGTATGAAAAAAAAAAAAAACCACGATGACCCGGGACCTGTCGTCAAAATCCCAAAAGTATGAGAAAAAAAAAAAAAAAACATGACCCGTGACTTGAACTCAATTTTTTTGTGGATAGAGCTTAACTGCCATCAATTCAAATAATATCTTTTGAATTTTAACAATGATAGGAAAGTATGAAAAAAAAAAAAAAAAAAACGATGACCCGGGACCTGTCGTCAAAATCCCAAAAGTATGAAAAAAAAAACAAAAAAAAACATGACCCGGAACTTGAACTAAATTTTTTTGTGGATGGAGCTTAACTGCCATCAGTTTAAAGAATATATTTTGCCTTTTAACCATGATAGGAAAGTATGAAAAAAAACAAAAAAACGATGACCCGGGACCTGTCGTCAAAATCCCAAAAGTATGAGAAAAAAAAAACATGACCCGGGACTTGAACTCAATTTTTTTGTGGATGGAGCTTAACTGCCATCAGTTTAAAGAATATATTTTGCCTTTTAAAAATGATAGGAAAGTATGAAAAAAAAAAAAAAAAAAAAAAAACGATGACCCGGGACCTGTCGTCAAAATCCCAAAAGTATGAGAAAAAAAAAACATGACCCGGGACTTGAACTCAATTTGTTTGTGGATGGAGCTTAACTGCCATCAGTTTAAATAATATATTTTGCCTTTTAACCATGATAGGAAAGTATGAAAAAATAAAATAAAAACGCTGACCCGGGACCTGTCGTCAAAATCCCAAAAGTATGAGAAAAAAAAAAAAAAACATGACCCGGGACTTGAACTCAATTTTTTTGTGGATAGAGCTTAACTGCCATCAGTTTAAAGAATATATTTTGCCTTTTAACCATGATAGGAAAGTATGAAAAAAAAAAAAAACGATGACCCGGGACTTGAACTCAATTTTTTTGTGGATGGAGCTTAACTGCCATCAGTTTAAAGAATATATTTTGCCTTTTAACCATGATAGGAAAGTATGAAAAAAAAAAAAAAAAAACGTTGACCCGGGACCTGTCGTCAAAATCCCAAAAGTATGAAAAAAAAACAAAAAAAAAACATGACCCGGGACTTGAACTCAATTTTTTTGTGGATAGAGCTTAACTGCCATCAGTTTAAAGAATATATTTTGCCTTTTAACCATGATAGGAAAGTATGAAAAAAAAAAAAAAAACGATGACCCGGGACCTGTCGTCAAAATCCCAAAAGTATGAAAAAAAAAAAACATGACCCGGGACTTGAACTCAATTTTTTTGTGGATGGAGCTTAACTGCCATCAGTTTAAAGAATATATTTTGCCTTTTAACCATGATAGGAAAGTATGAAAAAAAAAAAAAAACGATGACCCGGGACCTGTCGTCAAAATCCCAAAAGTATGAAAAAAATAAATAAAAAAAACATGACCCGGGACTTGAACTCAATTTTTTTGTGGATGGAGCTTAACTGCCATCAGTTTAAATAATATCTTTTGCCTTTTAACCATGATAGGAAAGTATGAAAAAAAAAAAAAAAAAAAAAACGATGACCCTGGACATGTCGTCAAAATCCCAAAAGTATGAAAAAAAAAAAAACATGACCCGGGATTTGAACTCAATTTTTTTGTGGATGGAGCTTAACTGCCATCAATTCAAATAATATCTTTTGCCTTTTAACCATGATAGGAAAGTATAAAAAAAAAAAAAAAAAAAAAAAAACGATGACCCGGGACCTGTCGTCAAAATCCCAAAAGTATGAAAAAAAAAAAAAAAAAAAACATGACCCGGGACTTGAACTCATTTTTTTTGTGGATGAAGCTTAACTGCCATCAGTTTAAAGAATATATTTTGCCTTTTAACCATGATAGGAAAGTATGAAAAAAAAAAAAAAAAAAAAAAAACGATGACCCGGGACCTGTCGTCAAAATCCCAAAAGTATGAGAAAAAAAAAAACATGACCCGGGACCTGTCGTCAAAATCCCAAAAGTATGAGAAAAAAAAAAAAAAAAAACATGACCCGGGACTTGAACTCAATTTTTTTGTGGATGGAGCTTAACTGCCATCAGTTTAAAGAATATATTTTGCCTTTTAACCATGATAGGAAAGTATGAAAAAAAAAAAAAAACGATGACCCGGGACCTGTCGTCAAAATCCCAAAAGTATGAAAAAAAAAAAAAAAACATGACCCGGGACTTGAACTCATTTTTTTTGTGGATAGAGCTTAACTGCCATTAGTTTAAAGAATATATTTTGCCTTTTAACCATGATAGGAAAGTATGAAAAAAAAAAAAAAAACGATGACCCGGGACCTGTCGTCAAAATCCCAAAAGTATGAAAAAAAAAAAACATGACCCGGGACTTGAACTCAATTTTTTTGTGGATGGAGCTTAACTGCCATCAGTTTAAAGAATATATTTTGCCTTTTAACCATGATAGGAAAGTATGAAAAAAAAAAAAAAAAACGATGACCCGGGACCTGTCGTCAAAATCCCAAAAGTATGAGGAAAAAAAAAAAAAAAAACATGACCCGGGACTTGAACTCAATTTTTTTGTGGATGGAGCTTAACTGCCATCAGTTTAAAGAATATATTTTGCCTTTTAACCATGATAGGAAAGTATGAAAAAAAAAAAAAAAAAAAAAACGATGACCCGGGACCTGTCGTCAAAATCCCAAAAGTATGAGAAAAAAAAAACATGACCCGGGACTTGAACTACATTTTTTTGTGGATGGAGCTTAACTGCCATCAGTTTAAAGAATATATTTTGCCTTTTAACCATGATAGGAAAGTATGAAAAAAAAAAAAAAACGATGACCCGGGACCTGTCGTCAAAATCCCAAAAGTATGAGAAAAAAAAAAAAAAAAACATGACCCGGGACTTGAACTCAATTTTTTTGTGGATGGAGCTTAACTGCCATCAGTTTAAATAATATATTTTGCCTTTTAACCATGATAGGAAAGTATGAAAAAAAAAAAAAAAAACGATGACCCGGGACCTGTCGTCAAAATCCCAAAAGTATGAAAAAAAAAAAAAAAAAAACATGACCCGGGACTTGAACTCAATTTTTTTGTGGATGGAGCTTAACTGCCATCAGTTTAAATAATATATTTTGCCTTTTAACCATGATAGGAAAGTATGAAAAAAAAAAAAAAAAACGCTGACCCGGGACCTGTCGTCAAAATCCCAAAAGTATGAAAAAAAAAAAACATGACCCGGGACTTGAACTCAATTTTTTTGTGGATGGAGCTTAACTGCCATCAGTTTAAAGAATATATTTTGCCTTTTAACCATGATAGGAAAGTATGAAAAAAAAAAAAAACCACGATGACCCGGGACCTGTCGTCAAAATCCCAAAAGTATGAGAAAAAAAAAAAAAAAACATGACCCGTGACTTGAACTCAATTTTTTTGTGGATAGAGCTTAACTGCCATCAATTCAAATAATATCTTTTGAATTTTAACAATGATAGGAAAGTATGAAAAAAAAAAAAAAAAAAACGATGACCCGGGACCTGTCGTCAAAATCCCAAAAGTATGAAAAAAAAAACAAAAAAAAACATGACCCGGAACTTGAACTAAATTTTTTTGTGGATGGAGCTTAACTGCCATCAGTTTAAAGAATATATTTTGCCTTTTAACCATGATAGGAAAGTATGAAAAAAAAAAAAAAACGATGACCCGGGACCTGTCGTCAAAATCCCAAAAGTATGAGAAAAAAAAAACATGACCCGGGACTTGAACTCAATTTTTTTGTGGATGGAGCTTAACTGCCTTCAGTTTAAAGAATATATTTTGCCTTTTAACCATGATAGGAAAGTATGAAAAAAAAAAAAAAACGATGACCCGGGACCTGTCGTCAAAATCCCAAAAGTATGAGAAAAAAAAAAAAAAAAAACATGACCCGGGACTTGAACTCAATTTTTTTGTGGATGGAGCTTAACTGCCATCAGTTTAAATAATATATTTTGCCTTTTAACCATGATAGGAAAGTATGAAAAAAAAAAAAAAAAACGATGACCCGGGACCTGTCGTCAAAATCCCAAAAGTATGAGAAAAAAAAAAAAAAAAAACATGACCCGGGACTTGAACTCAATTTTTTTGTGGATGGAGCTTAACTGCCATCAGTTTAAATAATATATTTTGCCTTTTAACCATGATAGGAAAGTATGAAAAAAAAAAAAAAAAAACGCTGACCCGGGACCTGTCGTCAAAATCCCAAAAGTATGAAAAAAAAAAAACATGACCCGGGACTTGAACTCAATTTTTTTGTGGATGGAGCTTAACTGCCATCAGTTTAAATAATATATTTTGCCTTTTAACCATGATAGGAAAGTATGAAAAAAAAAAAAAAAACGCTGACCCGGGACCTGTCGTCAAAATCCCAAAAGTATAAAAAAAAAAAACATGACCCGGGACTTGAACTCAATTTTTTTGTGGATGGAGCTTAACTGCCATCAGTTTAAAGAATATATTTTGCCTTTTAACCATGATAGGAAAGTATGAAAAAAAAAAAAAAAAACGATGACCCGGGACCTGTCGTCAAAATCCCAAAAGTATGAGAAAAAAAAAAACATGACCCGGGACTTGAACTCAATTTTTTTGTGGATGGAGCTTAACTGCCATCAGTTTAAAGAATATATTTTGCCTTTTAACCATGATAGGAAAGTATGAAAAAAAACAAAAAAACGATGACCCGGGACCTGTCGTCAAAATCCCAAAAGTATGAGAAAAAAAAAACATGACCCGGGACTTGAACTACATTTTTTTGTGGATGGAGCTTAACTGCCATCAGTTTAAAGAATATATTTTGCCTTTTAACCATGATAGGAAAGTATGAAAAAAAAAAAAAAACGATGACCCGGGACCTGTCGTCAAAATCCCAAAAGTATGAAAAAAAAAAAACATGACCCGGGACTTGAACTCAATTTTTTTGTGGATGGAGCTTAACTGCCATCAGTTTAAAGAATATATTTTGCCTTTTAACCATGATAGGAAAGTATGAAAAAAAAAAAAAAACGATGACCCGGGACCTGTCGTCAAAATCCCAAAAGTATGAGAAAAAAAAAACATGACCCGGGACTTGAACTACATTTTTTTGTGGATGGAGCTTAACTGCCATCAGTTTAAAGAATATATTTTGCCTTTTAACCATGATAGGAAAGTATGAAAAAAAAAAAAAAACGCTGACCCGGGACCTGTCGTCAAAATCCCAAAAGTATGAAAAAAAAAAACATGACCCGGGACTTGAACTCAATTTTTTTGTGGATGGAGCTTAACTGCCATCAGTTTAAATAATATCTTTTGCCTTTTAACCATGATAGGAAAGTATGAAAAAAAAAAACGAAAAAAAAAAAACGATGACCCGGGACCTCTCGTCAAAATCCCAAAAGTATGAAAAGAAATAATAAAAAAAACATGACCCGGGACTTGAACTCAAATTTTTTGTGGATGGAGCTTAACTGCCATCAGTTTAAAGAATATATTTTGCCTTTTAACCATGATAGGAAAGTATGAAAAAAAAAAAAAAAAAAAAAAAACGATGACCCGGGACCTGTCGTCAAAATCCCAAAAGTATGAAAAAAAAAAACATGACCCGGGACTTGAACTCAATTTTTTTGTGGATGGAGCTTAACTGCCATCAGTTTAAAGAATATATTTTGCCTTTTAACCATGATAGGAAAGTATGAAAAAAAAAAAAAAAAACGATGACCCGGGACCTGTCGTCAAAATCCCAAAAGTATGAAAAAAAAAAACATGACCCGGGACTTGAACTAATTTTTTTTGTGGATGGAGCTTAACTGCCATCAGTTTAAAGAATATATTTTGCCTTTTAACCATGATAGGAAAGTATGAAAAAAAAAAAAAAACGATGAACCCCCGGGACCTGTCGTCAAAATCCCAAAAGTATGAGAACAAAAAACCATGACCCGGGACTTGAACTCAATTTTTTTGTGGATGGAGCTTAACTGCCATCAGTTTAAAGAATATATTTTGCCTTTTAACCATGATAGGAAAGTATGAAAAAAAAAAAAAAAAAAAAAACGATGACCCGGGACCTGTCGTCAAAATCCCAAAAGTATGAAAAAAAAAAAAAAAAAAACATGACCCGGGACTTGAACTCAATTTCTTTGTGGATAGAGCTTAACTGCCATCAGTTTTAAGAATATATTTTGCCTTTTAACAATGATAGGAAAGTATGAAAAAAAAAAAAAAAAACGATGACCCGGGACTTGAACTACATTTTTTTGTGGATGGAGCTTAACTGCCATCAGTTTAAATAATATATTTTGCCTTTTAACCATGATAGGAAAGTATGAAAAAAAAAACGATGACCCGGGACCTGTCGTCAAAATCCCAAAAGTATGAAAAAAAAAAAACATGACCCGGGACTTGAACTAAATTTTTTTGTGGATGGAGCTTAACTGCCATCAGTTTAAAGAATATATTTTGCCTTTTAACCATGATAGGAAAGTATGAAAAAAAAAAAAAAAAACGATGACCCGGGACCTGTCGTCAAAATCCCAAAAGTATGAAAAAAAAAAAAAAAAAAACATGACCCGGGACTTGAACTCAATTTTTTTGTGGATGGAGCTTAACTGCCATCAGTTTAAAGAATATATTTTGCCTTTTAACCATGATAGGAAAGTATGAAAAAAAAAAAAAAACGATGACCCGGGACCTGTCGTGAAAATCCCAAAAGTATGAAAAAAAAAAACATGACCCGGGACTTGAACTCAATTTTTTTGTGGATGGAGCTTAACTGCCATCAGTTTAAAGAATATATTTTGCCTTTTAACCATGATAGGAAAGTATGAAAAAAAAACAAAAAAACGATGACCCGGGACCTGTCGTCAAAATCCCAAAAGTATGAGAAAAAAAAAACATGACCCGGGACTTGAACTACATTTTTTTGTGGATGGAGCTTAACTGCCATCAGTTTAAAGAATATATTTTGCCTTTTAACCATGATAGGAAAGTATAAAAAAAAACAAAAAAACGATGACCCGGGACCTGTCGTCAAAATACCAAAAGTATGAGAAAAAAAAAACATGACCTGGGACTTGAACTACATTTTTTTGTGGATGGAGCTTAACTGCCATCAGTTTAAAGAATATATTTTGCCTTTTAACCATGATAGGAAAGTATGAAAAAAAAAAAAAAACGATGACCCGGGACCTGTCGTCAAAATCCCAAAAGTATGAGAAAAAAAAAAAAAAAAAACATGACCCGGGACTTGAACTCAATTTTTTTGTGGATGGAGCTTAACTGCCATCAGTTTAAATAATATATTTTGCCTTTTAACCATGATAGGAAAGTATGAAAAAAAAAAAAAAAAAACGCTGACCCGGGACCTGTCGTCAAAATCCCAAAAGTATGGAAAAAAAAAACATGACCCGGGACTTGAACTCAATTTTTTTGTGGATGGAGCTTAACTGCCATCAGTTTAAAGAATATATTTTGCCTTTTAACCATGATAGGAAAGTATGAAAAAAAAAAAAAAACGATGACCCGGGACCTGTCGTGAAAATCCCAAAAGTATGAAAAAAAAAAACATGACCCGGGACTTGAACTCAATTTTTTTGTGGATGGAGCTTAACTGCCATCAGTTTAAAGAATATATTTTGCCTTTTAACCATGATAGGAAAGTATGAAAAAAAAACAAAAAAACGATGACCCGGGACCTGTCGTCAAAATCCCAAAAGTATGAGAAAAAAAAAACATGACCCGGGACTTGAACTACATTTTTTTGTGGATGGAGCTTAACTGCCATCAGTTTAAAGAATATATTTTGCCTTTTAACCATGATAGGAAAGTATGAAAAAAAAAAAAAAACGATGACCCGGGACCTGTCGTCAAAATCCCAAAAGTATGAGAAAAAAAAAAAAAAAAAACATGACCCGGGACTTGAACTCAATTTTTTTGTGGATGGAGCTTAACTGCCATCAGTTTAAATAATATATTTTGCCTTTTAACCATGATAGGAAAGTATGAAAAAAAAAAAAAAAAACGATGACCCGGGACCTGTCGTCAAAATCCCAAAAGTATGAGAAAAAAAAAAAAAAAAAACATGACCCGGGACTTGAACTCAATTTTTTTGTGGATGGAGCTTAACTGCCATCAGTTTAAATAATATATTTTGCCTTTTAACCATGATAGGAAAGTATGAAAAAAAAAAAAAAAAAACGCTGACCCGGGACCTGTCGTCAAAATCCCAAAAGTATGAAAAAAAAAAAACATGACCCGGGACTTGAACTCAATTTTTTTGTGGATGGAGCTTAACTGCCATCAGTTTAAAGAATATATTTTGCCTTTTAACCATGATAGGAAAGTATGAAAAAAAAACAAAAAAACGATGACCCGGGACCTGTCGTCAAAATCCCAAAAGTATGAGAAAAAAAAAACATGACCCGGGACTTGAACTACATTTTTTTGTGGATGGAGCTTAACTGCCATCAGTTTAAAGAATATATTTTGCCTTTTAACCATGATAGGAAAGTATGAAAAAAAACAAAAAAACGATGACCCGGGACCTGTCGTCAAAATCCCAAAAGTATGAGAAAAAAAAAACATGACCCGGGACTTGAACTACATTTTTTTGTGGATGGAGCTTAACTGCCATCAGTTTAAAGAATATATTTTGCCTTTTAACCATGATAGGAAAGTATGAAAAAAAACAAAAAAACGATGACCCGGGACCTGTCGTCAAAATCCCAAAAGTATGAGAAAAAAAAAAAAAAAAAACATGACCCGGGACTTGAACTCAATTTTTTTGTGGATGGAGCTTAACTGCCATCAGTTTAAATAATATATTTTGCCTTTTAACCATGATAGGAAAGTATGAAAAAAAAAAAAAAAAACGATGACCCGGGACCTGTCGTCAAAATCCCAAAAGTATGAGAAAAAAAAAAAAAAAAAACATGACCCGGGACTTGAACTCAATTTTTTTGTGGATGGAGCTTAACTGCCATCAGTTTAAATAATATATTTTGCCTTTTAACCATGATAGGAAAGTATGAAAAAAAAAAAAAAAAAACGCTGACCCGGGACCTGTCGTCAAAATCCCAAAAGTATGAAAAAAAAAAAACATGACCCGGGACTTGAACTCAATTTTTTTGTGGATGGAGCTTAACTGCCATCAGTTTAAAGAATATATTTTGCCTTTTAACCATGATAGGAAAGTATGAAAAAAAAAAAAAAAACGATGACCCGGGACCTGTCGTCAAAATCCCAAAAGTATGGAAAAAAAAAACATGACCCGGGACTTGAACTCAATTTTTTTGTGGATGGAGCTTAACTGCCATCAGTTTAAAGAATATATTTTGCCTTTTAACCATGATAGGAAAGTATGAAAAAAAAAAAAAAAAAACATGACCCGGGACTTGAACTCAATTTTTTTGTGGATGGAGCTTAACTGCCATCAGTTTAAATAATATATTTTGCCTTTTAACCATGATAGGAAAGTATGAAAAAAAAAAAAAAAACGCTGACCCGGGACCTGTCGTCAAAATCCCAAAAGTATGAAAAAAAAAAAACATGACCCGGGACTTGAACTCAATTTTTTTGTGGATGGAGCTTAACTGCCATCAGTTTAAAGAATATATTTTGCCTTTTAACCATGATAGGAAAGTATGAAAAAAAAAAAAAAAAACGATGACCCGGGACCTGTCGTCAAAATCCCAAAAGTATGAGAAAAAAAAAAACATGACCCGGGACTTGAACTCAATTTTTTTGTGGATGGAGCTTAACTGCCATCAGTTTAAAGAATATATTTTGCCTTTTAACCATGATAGGAAAGTATGAAAAAAAACAAAAAAACGATGACCCGGGACCTGTCGTCAAAATCCCAAAAGTATGAGAAAAAAAAAACATGACCCGGGACTTGAACTACATTTTTTTGTGGATGGAGCTTAACTGCCATCAGTTTAAAGAATATATTTTGCCTTTTAACCATGATAGGAAAGTATGAAAAAAAAAAAAAAACGATGACCCGGGACCTGTCGTCAAAATCCCAAAAGTATGAAAAAAAAAAAACATGACCCGGGACTTGAACTCAATTTTTTTGTGGATGGAGCTTAACTGCCATCAGTTTAAAGAATATATTTTGCCTTTTAACCATGATAGGAAAGTATGAAAAAAAACAAAAAACGATGACCCGGGACCTGTCGTCAAAATCCCAAAAGTATGAGAAAAAAAAAACATGACCCGGGACTTGAACTACATTTTTTTGTGGATGGAGCTTAACTGCCATCAGTTTAAAGAATATATTTTGCCTTTTAACCATGATAGGAAAGTATGAAAAAAAAAAAAAAACGCTGACCCGGGACCTGTCGTCAAAATCCCAAAAGTATGAAAAAAAAAAAACATGACCCGGGACTTGAACTCAATTTTTTTGTGGATGGAGCTTAACTGCCATCAGTTTAAATAATATCTTTTGCCTTTTAACCATGATAGGAAAGTATGAAAAAAAAAAACGAAAAAAAAAAAACGATGACCCGGGACCTCTCGTCAAAATCCCAAAAGTATGAAAAGAAATAATAAAAAAAACATGACCCGGGACTTGAACTCAAATTTTTTGTGGATGGAGCTTAACTGCCATCAGTTTAAAGAATATATTTTGCCTTTTAACCATGATAGGAAAGTATGAAAAAAAAAAAAAAAAAAAAAAAACGATGACCCGGGACCTGTCGTCAAAATCCCAAAAGTATGAAAAAAAAAACCATGACCCGGGACTTGAACTCAATTTTTTTGTGGATGGAGCTTAACTGCCATCAGTTTAAAGAATATATTTTGCCTTTTAACCATGATAGGAAAGTATGAAAAAAAAAAAAAAAAACGATGACCCGGGACCTGTCGTCAAAATCCCAAAAGTATGAAAAAAAAAAACATGACCCGGGACTTGAACTAATTTTTTTTGTGGATGGAGCTTAACTGCCATCAGTTTAAAGAATATATTTTGCCTTTTAACCATGATAGGAAAGTATGAAAAAAAAAAAAAAAACGATGACCCCCCGGGACCTGTCGTCAAAATCCCAAAAGTATGAGAAAAAAAAAACATGACCCGGGACTTGAACTCAATTTTTTTGTGGATGGAGCTTAACTGCCATCAGTTTAAAGAATATATTTTGCCTTTTAACCATGATAGGAAAGTATGAAAAAAAAAAAAAAAAAAAAAACGATGACCCGGGACCTGTCGTCAAAATCCCAAAAGTATGAAAAAAAAAAAACATGACCCGGGACTTGAACTACATTTTTTTGTGGATGGAGCTTAACTGCCATCAGTTTAAATAATATATTTTGCCTTTTAACCATGATAGGAAAGTATGAAAAAAAAAAAAAAAAACGATGACCCGGGACCTGTCGTCAAAATCCCAAAAGTATGAGAAAAAAAAAAAAAAAAAACGATGACCCGGGACTTGAACTACATTTTTTTGTGGATGGAGCTTAACTGCCATCAGTTTAAATAATATATTTTGCCTTTTAACCATGATAGGAAAGTATGAAAAAAAAAAAAAAAAACGCTGACCCGGGACCTGTCGTCAAAATCCCAAAAGTATGAAAAAAAAAAAAAAAAAAACATGACCCGGGACTTGAACTCAATTTCTTTGTGGATAGAGCTTAACTGCCATCAGTTTTAAGAATATATTTTGCCTTTTAACAATGATAGGAAAGTATGAAAAAAAAAACAAAAAACGATGACCCGGGACTTGAACTACATTTTTTTGTGGATGGAGCTTAACTGCCATCAGTTTAAATAATATATTTTGCCTTTTAACCATGATAGGAAAGTATGAAAAAAAAAACGATGACCCGGGACCTGTCGTCAAAATCCCAAAAGTATGAAAAAAAAAAAACATGACCCGGGACTTGAACTAAATTTTTTTGTGGATGGAGCTTAACTGCCATCAGTTTAAAGAATATATTTTGCCTTTTAACCATGATAGGAAAGTATGAAAAAAAAAAAAAAAAACGATGACCCGGGACCTGTCGTCAAAATCCCAAAAGTATGAGAAAAAAAAAAAAAAAAAACATGACCCGGGACTTGAACTCAATTTTTTTGTGGATGGAGCTTAACTGCCATCAGTTTAAAGAATATATTTTGCCTTTTAACCATGATAGGAAAGTATGAAAAAAAAAAAAAAACGATGACCCGGGACCTGTCGTGAAAATCCCAAAAGTATGAAAAAAAAAAACATGACCTGGGACTTGAACTACATTTTTTTGTGGATGGAGCTTAACTGCCATCAGTTTAAAGAATATATTTTGCCTTTTAACCATGATAGGAAAGTATGAAAAAAAAAAAAAAACGATGACCCGGGACCTGTCGTCAAAATCCCAAAAGTATGAGAAAAAAAAAAAAAAAAAACATGACCCGGGACTTGAACTCAATTTTTTTGTGGATGGAGCTTAACTGCCATCAGTTTAAATAATATATTTTGCCTTTTAACCATGATAGGAAAGTATGAAAAAAAAAAAAAAAAAACGCTGACCCGGGACCTGTCGTCAAAATCCCAAAAGTATGGAAAAAAAAAACATGACCCGGGACTTGAACTCAATTTTTTTGTGGATGGAGCTTAACTGCCATCAGTTTAAAGAATATATTTTGCCTTTTAACCATGATAGGAAAGTATGAAAAAAAAAAAAAAACGATGACCCGGGACCTGTCGTGAAAATCCCAAAAGTATGAAAAAAAAAAACATGACCCGGGACTTGAACTCAATTTTTTTGTGGATGGAGCTTAACTGCCATCAGTTTAAAGAATATATTTTGCCTTTTAACCATGATAGGAAAGTATGAAAAAAAAACAAAAAAACGATGACCCGGGACCTGTCGTCAAAATCCCAAAAGTATGAGAAAAAAAAAACATGACCCGGGACTTGAACTACATTTTTTTGTGGATGGAGCTTAACTGCCATCAGTTTAAAGAATATATTTTGCCTTTTAACCATGATAGGAAAGTATGAAAAAAAACAAAAAAACGATGACCCGGGACCTGTCGTCAAAATCCCAAAAGTATGAGAAAAAAAAAACATGACCCGGGACTTGAACTACATTTTTTTGTGGATGGAGCTTAACTGCCATCAGTTTAAAGAATATATTTTGCCTTTTAACCATGATAGGAAAGTATGAAAAAAAAAAAAAAACGATGACCCGGGACCTGTCGTCAAAATCCCAAAAGTATGAGAAAAAAAAAAAAAAAAAACATGACCCGGGACTTGAACTCAAATTTTTTTGTGGATGGAGCTTAACTGCCATCAGTTTAAATAATATATTTTGCCTTTTAACCATGATAGGAAAGTATGAAAAAAAAAAAAAAAAACGATGACCCGGGACCTGTCGTCAAAATCCCAAAAGTATGAGAAAAAAAAAAAAAAAAAACATGACCCGGGACTTGAACTCAATTTTTTTGTGGATGGAGCTTAACTGCCATCAGTTTAAATAATATATTTTGCCTTTTAACCATGATAGGAAAGTATGAAAAAAAAAAAAAAAAAACGCTGACCCGGGACCTGTCGTCAAAATCCCAAAAGTATGAAAAAAAAAAAAACATGACCCGGGACTTGAACTCAATTTTTTTGTGGATGGAGCTTAACTGCCATCAGTTTAAAGAATATATTTTGCCTTTTAACCATGATAGGAAAGTATGAAAAAAAAAAAAAAACGATGACCCGGGACCTGTCGTCAAAATCCCAAAAGTATGGAAAAAAAAAACATGACCCGGGACTTGAACTCAATTTTTTTGTGGATGGAGCTTAACTGCCATCAGTTTAAAGAATATATTTTGCCTTTTAACCATGATAGGAAAGTATGAAAAAAAAAAAAAAAAAAAAAAACGATGACCCGGGACCTGTCGTCAAAATCCCAAAAGTATGAGAAAAAAAAAACATGACCCGGGACTTGAACTACATTTTTTTGTGGATGGAGCTTAACTGCCATCAGTTTAAAGAATATATTTTGCCTTTTAACCATGATAGGAAAGTATGAAAAAAAAAAAAAAAAAGATGACCCGGGACCTGTCGTCAAAATCCCAAAAGTATGAAAAAAAAAAAAAAAAAACATGACCCGGGACTTGAACTACATTTTTTTGTGGATGGAGCTTAACTGCCATCAGTTTAAAGAATATATTTTGCCTTTTAACCATGATAGGAAAGTATGAAAAAAAAAAAAAACGCTGACCCGGGACCTGTCGTCAAAATCCCAAAAGTATGAAAAAAAAAAAACATGACCCGGGACTTGAACTCAATTTTTTTGTGGATGGAGCTTAACTGCCATCAGTTTAAATAATATCTTTTGCCTTTTAACCATGATAGGAAAGTATGAAAAAAAAAAACGAAAAAAAAAAAACGATGACCCGGGACCTCTCGTCAAAATCCCAAAAGTATGAAAAGAAATAATAAAAAAAACATGACCCGGGACTTGAACTCAAATTTTTTGTGGATGGAGCTTAACTGCCATCAGTTTAAAGAATATATTTTGCCTTTTAACCATGATAGGAAAGTATGAAAAAAAAAAAAAAAAACGATGACCCGGGACCTGTCGTCAAAATCCCAAAAGTATGAGAAAAAAAAAAACATGACCCGGGACTTGAACTCAATTTTTTTGTGGATGGAGCTTAACTGCCATCAGTTTAAAGAATATATTTTGCCTTTTAACCATGATAGGAAAGTATGAAAAAAAAAAAAAAAAACGATGACCCGGGACCTGTCGTCAAAATCCCAAAAGTATGAAAAAAAAAAACATGACCCGGGACTTGAACTAATTTTTTTTGTGGATGGAGCTTAACTGCCATCAGTTTAAAGAATATATTTTGCCTTTTAACCATGATAGGAAAGTATGAAAAAAAAAAAAAAACGATGACCCCCCGGGACCTGTCGTCAAAATCCCAAAAGTATGAGAAAAAAAAAACATGACCCGGGACTTGAACTCAATTTTTTTGTGGATGGAGCTTAACTGCCATCAGTTTAAAGAATATATTTTGCCTTTTAACCATGATAGGAAAGTATGAAAAAAAAAAAAAAAAAAAAAACGATGACCCGGGACCTGTCGTCAAAATCCCAAAAGTATGAAAAAAAAAAAACATGACCCGGGACTTGAACTACATTTTTTTGTGGATGGAGCTTAACTGCCATCAGTTTAAATAATATATTTTGCCTTTTAACCATGATAGGAAAGTATGAAAAAAAAAAAAAAAAACGATGACCCGGGACCTGTCGTCAAAATCCCAAAAGTATGAAAAAAAAAAAACATGACCCGGGACTTGAACTCAATTTTTTTGTGGATGGAGCTTAACTGCCATCAGTTTAAATAATATCTTTTGCCTTTTAACCATGATAGGAAAGTATGAAAAAAAAAAACGAAAAAAAAAAAAACGATGACCCGGGACCTCTCGTCAAAATCCCAAAAGTATGAAAAGAAATAATAAAAAAAACATGACCCGGGACTTGAACTCAAATTTTTTGTGGATGGAGCTTAACTGCCATCAGTTTAAAGAATATATTTTGCCTTTTAACCATGATAGGAAAGTATGAAAAAAAAAAAAAAAAACGATGACCCGGGACCTGTCGTCAAAATCCCAAAAGTATGAGAAAAAAAAAAACATGACCCGGGACTTGAACTCAATTTTTTTGTGGATGGAGCTTAACTGCCATCAGTTTAAAGAATATATTTTGCCTTTTAACCATGATAGGAAAGTATGAAAAAAAAAAAAAAAAACGATGACCCGGGACCTGTCGTCAAAATCCCAAAAGTATGAAAAAAAAAAACATGACCCGGGACTTGAACTAATTTTTTTTGTGGATGGAGCTTAACTGCCATCAGTTTAAAGAATATATTTTGCCTTTTAACCATGATAGGAAAGTATGAAAAAAAAAAAAAAACGATGACCCCCCGGGACCTGTCGTCAAAATCCCAAAAGTATGAGAAAAAAAAAACATGACCCGGGACTTGAACTCAATTTTTTTGTGGATGGAGCTTAACTGCCATCAGTTTAAAGAATATATTTTGCCTTTTAACCATGATAGGAAAGTATGAAAAAAAAAAAAAAAAAAAAAACGATGACCCGGGACCTGTCGTCAAAATCCCAAAAGTATGAAAAAAAAAAAACATGACCCGGGACTTGAACTACATTTTTTTGTGGATGGAGCTTAACTGCCATCAGTTTAAATAATATATTTTGCCTTTTAACCATGATAGGAAAGTATGAAAAAAAAAAAAAAAAACGATGACCCGGGACCTGTCGTCAAAATCCCAAAAGTATGAGAAAAAAAAAAAAAAAAAACGATGACCCGGGACTTGAACTACATTTTTTTGTGGATGGAGCTTAACTGCCATCAGTTTAAATAATATATTTTGCCTTTTAACCATGATAGGAAAGTATGAAAAAAAAAAAAAAAAACGCTGACCCGGGACCTGTCGTCAAAATCCCAAAAGTATGAAAAAAAAAAAAAAAAAAACATGACCCGGGACTTGAACTCAATTTCTTTGTGGATAGAGCTTAACTGCCATCAGTTTTAAGAATATATTTTGCCTTTTAACAATGATAGGAAAGTATGAAAAAAAAAAAAAAAAACGATGACCCGGGACTTGAACTACATTTTTTTGTGGATGGAGCTTAACTGCCATCAGTTTAAATAATATATTTTGCCTTTTAACCATGATAGGAAAGTATGAAAAAAAAAACGATGACCCGGGACCTGTCGTCAAAATCCCAAAAGTATGAAAAAAAAAAACATGACCCGGGACTTGAACTAAATTTTTTTGTGGATGGAGCTTAACTGCCATCAGTTTAAAGAATATATTTTGCCTTTTAACCATGATAGGAAAGTATGAAAAAAAAAAAAAAAAAACGATGACCCGGGACCTGTCGTCAAAATCCCAAAAGTATGAGAAAAAAAAAAAAAAAAAACATGACCCGGGACTTGAACTCAATTTTTTTGTGGATGGAGCTTAACTGCCATCAGTTTAAATAATATATTTTGCCTTTTAACCATGATAGGAAAGTATGAAAAAAAAAAAAAAACGATGACCCGGGACCTGTCGTGAAAATCCCAAAAGTATGAAAAAAAAAAACATGACCCGGGACTTGAACTAAATTTTTTTGTGGATGGAGCTTAACTGCCATCAGTTTAAAGAATATATTTTGCCTTTTAACAATGATAGGAAAGTATGAAAAAAAAAAAAAAAAACGATGACCCGGGACTTGAACTACATTTTTTTGTGGATGGAGCTTAACTGCCATCAGTTTAAATAATATATTTTGCCTTTTAACCATGATAGGAAAGTATGAAAAAAAAAACGATGACCCGGGACCTGTCGTCAAAATCCCAAAAGTATGAAAAAAAAAAACATGACCCGGGACTTGAACTAAATTTTTTTGTGGATGGAGCTTAACTGCCATCAGTTTAAAGAATATATTTTGCCTTTTAACCATGATAGGAAAGTATGAAAAAAAAAAAAAAAAAACGATGACCCGGGACCTGTCGTCAAAATCCCAAAAGTATGAGAAAAAAAAAAAAAAAAAACATGACCCGGGACTTGAACTCAATTTTTTTGTGGATGGAGCTTAACTGCCATCAGTTTAAAGAATATATTTTGCCTTTTAACCATGATAGGAAAGTATGAAAAAAAAAAAAAAACGATGACCCGGGACCTGTCGTGAAAATCCCAAAAGTATGAAAAAAAAAAACATGACCCGGGACTTGAACTAAATTTTTTTGTGGATGGAGCTTAACTGCCATCAGTTTAAAGAATATATTTTGCCTTTTAACCATGATAGGAAAGTATGAAAAAAAAAAAAAAAAACGATGACCCGGGACCTGTCGTCAAAATCCCAAAAGTATGAGAAAAAAAAAAAAAAAAAACATGACCCGGGACTTGAACTCAATTTTTTTGTGGATGGAGCTTAACTGCCATCAGTTTAAAGAATATATTTTGCCTTTTAACCATGATAGGAAAGTATGAAAAAAAAAAAAAAACGATGACCCGGGACCTGTCGTGAAAATCCCAAAAGTATGAAAAAAAAAAACATGACCCGGGACTTGAACTCAATTTTTTTGTGGATGGAGCTTAACTGCCATCAGTTTAAAGAATATATTTTGCCTTTTAACCATGATAGGAAAGTATGAAAAAAAAACAAAAAAACGATGACCCGGGACCTGTCGTCAAAATCCCAAAAGTATGAGAAAAAAAATACATGACCCGGGACTTGAACTACATTTTTTTGTGGATGGAGCTTAACTGCCATCAGTTTAAAGAATATATTTTGCCTTTTAACCATGATAGGAAAGTATAAAAAAAAACAAAAAAACGATGACCCGGGACCTGTCGTCAAAATCCCAAAAGTATGAGAAAAAAAAAACATGACCCGGGACTTGAACTACATTTTTTTGTGGATGGAGCTTAACTGCCATCAGTTTAAAGAATATATTTTGCCTTTTAACCATGATAGGAAAGTATGAAAAAAAAAAAAAAACGATGACCCGGGACCTGTCGTCAAAATCCCAAAAGTATGAGAAAAAAAAAAAAAAAAAACATGACCCGGGACTTGAACTCAATTTTTTTGTGGATGGAGCTTAACTGCCATCAGTTTAAATAATATATTTTGCCTTTTAACCATGATAGGAAAGTATGAAAAAAAAAAAAAAAAAACGCTGACCCGGGACCTGTCGTCAAAATCCCAAAAGTATGGAAAAAAAAAACATGACCCGGGACTTGAACTCAATTTTTTTGTGGATGGAGCTTAACTGCCATCAGTTTAAAGAATATATTTTGCCTTTTAACCATGATAGGAAAGTATGAAAAAAAAAAAAAAACGATGACCCGGGACCTGTCGTGAAAATCCCAAAAGTATGAAAAAAAAAACATGACCCGGGACTTGAACTACATTTTTTTGTGGATGGAGCTTAACTGCCATCAGTTTAAAGAATATATTTTGCCTTTTAACCATGATAGGAAAGTATGAAAAAAAACAAAAAAACGATGACCCGGGACCTGTCGTCAAAATCCCAAAAGTATGAGAAAAAAAAAACATGACCCGGGACTTGAACTACATTTTTTTGTGGATGGAGCTTAACTGCCATCAGTTTAAAGAATATATTTTGCCTTTTAACCATGATAGGAAAGTATGAAAAAAAAAAAAAAACGATGACCCGGGACCTGTCGTCAAAATCCCAAAAGTATGAGAAAAAAAAAAAAAAAAAACATGACCCGGGACTTGAACTCAATTTTTTTGTGGATGGAGCTTAACTGCCATCAGTTTAAATAATATATTTTGCCTTTTAACCATGATAGGAAAGTATGAAAAAAAAAAAAAAAAAACGCTGACCCGGGACCTGTCGTCAAAATCCCAAAAGTATGAAAAAAAAAAAACATGACCCGGGACTTGAACTCAATTTTTTTGTGGATGGAGCTTAACTGCCATCAGTTTAAAGAATATATTTTGCCTTTTAACCATGATAGGAAAGTATGAAAAAAAAAAAAAACGATGACCCGGGACCTGTCGTCAAAATCCCAAAAGTATGGAAAAAAAAAACATGACCCGGGACTTGAACTCAATTTTTTTGTGGATGGAGCTTAACTGCCATCAGTTTAAAGAATATATTTTGCCTTTTAACCATGATAGGAAAGTATGAAAAAAAAAAAAAAAAAAAAAACGATGACCCGGGACCTGTCGTCAAAATCCCAAAAGTATGAGAAAAAAAAAACATGACCCGGGACTTGAACTCAATTTTTTGTGGATGGAGCTTAACTGCCATCAGTTTAAAGAATATATTTTGCCTTTTAACCATGATAGGAAAGTATGAAAAAAAAAAAAAAAAAACATGACCCGGGACCTGTCGTCAAAATCCCAAAAGTATGAAAAAAAAAAAAAAAAACATGACCCGGGACTTGAACTCAATTTCTTTGTGGATAGAGCTTAACTGCCATCAGTTTTAAGAATATATTTTGCCTTTTAACAATGATAGGAAAGTATGAAAAAAAAAAAAAAAAAACGATGACCCGGGACCTGTCGTCAAAATCCCAAAAGTATGAAAAAAAAAAAACATGACCCGGGACTTGAACTACATTTTTTTGTGGATGGAGCTTAACTGCCATCAGTTTAAATAATATATTTTGCCTTTTAACCATGATAGGAAAGTATGAAAAAAAAACGATGACCCGGGACCTGTCGTCAAAATCCCAAAAGTATGAAAAAAAAAAAACATGACCCGGGACTTGAACTCAATTTTTTTGTGGATGGAGCTTAACTGCCATCAGTTTAAATAATATCTTTTGCCTTTTAACCATGATAGGAAAGTATGAAAAAAAAAAAAAAAAACGATGACCCGGGACCTGTCGTCAAAATCCCAAAAGTATGAAAAAAAAAAAACATGACCCGGGACTTGAACTCAATTTTTTTGTGGATGGAGCTTAACTTCCATCAGTTTAAAGAATATATTTTGCCTTTTAACCATGATAGGAAAGTATGAAAAAAAAAAAAAAAAAAAAAAACGATGACCCGGGACCTGTCGTCAAAATCCCAAAAGTATGAAAAAAAAAAAAAAAAAACATGACCCGGGACTTGAACTCAATTTCTTTGTGGATAGAGCTTAACTGCCATCAGTTTAAAGAATATATTTTGCCTTTTAACAATGATAGGAAAGTATGAAAAAAAAAAAAAAAAAACGATGACCCGGGCGGGACCTGTCGTCAAAATCCCAAAAGTATGAAAAAAAAAAAACATGACCCGGGACTTGAACTACATTTTTTTGTGGATGGAGCTTAACTGCCATCAGTTTAAAGAATATATTTTGCCTTTTAACCATGATAGGAAAGTATGAAAAAAAAAAAAAAAAAAAAAAAAAACGATGACCCGGGACCTGTCGTCAAAATCCCAAAAGTATGAAAAAAAATAATAAAAAAAACATGACCCGGGACTTGAACTCAAATTTTTTGTGGATGGAGCTTAACTGCCATCAGTTTAAAGAATATATTTTGCCTTTTAACCATGATAGGAAAGTATGAAAAAAAAAAAAAAAAAAAAAAAATGATGACCAAAAAAACGATTTTCATACTTTTGGGACCTGTCGTCAAAATCCCAAAAGTATGAAAAAAAAAAAACATGACCCGGGACTTGAACTCAATTTTTTTATGGATGGAGCTTAACTGCCATCAGTTTAAAGAATATCTTTTGCCTTTTAACCATGATAGGAAAGTATAAAAAAAAAAACAAAAAAAAAAAAAACGATGACCCGGGACCTGTCGTCAAAATCCCAAAAGTATGAAAAAAAAAAAAAAAAAAAAACATGACCCGGGACTTGAACTCATTTTTTTTGTGGATGGAGCTTAACTGCCATCAGTTTAAAGAATATATTTTGCCTTTTAACCATGATAGGAAAGTATGAAAAAAAACAAAAAAAAACGATGACCCGGGACCTGTCGTCAAAATCCCAAAAGTATGAAAAAAAAAAAACATGACCCGGGACTTGAACTAAATTTTTTTGTGGATGGAGCTTAACTGCCATCAGTTTAAAGAATATATTTTGCCTTTTAACCATGATAGGAAAGTATGAAAAAAAAAAAAAAACGATGACCCGGGACCTGTCGTCAAAATCCCAAAAGTATGAGAAAAAAAAAAAAAAAAAACATGACCCGGGACTTGAACTCAATTTTTTTGTGGATGGAGCTTAACTGCCATCAGTTTGAAATAATATATTTTGCCTTTTAACCATGATAGGAAAGTATGAAAAAAAAACGATGACCCGGGACCTGTCGTCAAAATCCCAAAAGTATGAAAAAAAAAAAACATGACCCGGGACTTGAACTCAATTTTTTTGTGGATGGAGCTTAACTGCCATCAGTTTAAATAATATATTTTGCCTTTTAACCATGATAGGAAAGTATGAAAAAAAAAAAAAAAAAAAAAACAATGACCAAAAAAACGATTTTCATACTTTTGGGACCTGTCGTCAAAATCCCAAAAGTATGAAAAAATAAAAAAAAATAAAACATGACCCGGGACTTGAACTCAATTTGTTTGTGGATGGAGCTTAACTGCCATCAGTTTAAAGAATATATTTTGCCTTTTAACCATGATAGGAAAGTATGAAAAAAAAAAAAAAACGATGACCCGGGACCTGTCGTGAAAATCCCAAAAGTATGAAAAAAAAAAACATGACCCGGGACTTGAACTCAATTTTTTTGTGGATGGAGCTTAACTGCCATCAGTTTAAAGAATATATTTTGCCTTTTAACCATGATAGGAAAGTATGAAAAAAAACAAAAAAACGATGACCCGGGACCTGTCGTCAAAATCCCAAAAGTATGAGAAAAAAAAAACATGACCCGGGACTTGAACTACATTTTTTTGTGGATGGAGCTTAACTGCCATCAGTTTAAAGAATATATTTTGCCTTTTAACCATGATAGGAAAGTATGAAAAAAAACAAAAAAACGATGACCCGGGACCTGTCGTCAAAATCCCAAAAGTATGAAAAAAAAAAAAAAAAACATGACCCGGGACTTGAACTCATTTTTTTTGTGGATAGAGCTTAACTGCCATTAGTTTAAAGAATATATTTTGCCTTTTAACCATGATAGGAAAGTATGAAAAAAAAAAAAAAAACGATGACCCGGGACCTGTCGTCAAAATCCCAAAAGTATGAAAAAAAAAAAACATGACCCGGGACTTGAACTCAATTTTTTTGTGGATGGAGCTTAACTGCCATCAGTTTAAAGAATATATTTTGCCTTTTAACCATGATAGGAAAGTATGAAAAAAAAACAAAAAAACGATGACCCGGGACCTGTCGTCAAAATCCCAAAAGTATGAAAAAAAAAAAAAAAAAAACATGACCCGGGACTTGAACTCATTTTTTTGTGGATAGAGCTTAACTGCCATTAGTTTAAAGAATATATTTTGCCTTTTAACCATGATAGGAAAGTATGAAAAAAAAAAAAAAAACGATGACCCGGGACCTGTCGTCAAAATCCCAAAAGTATGAAAAAAAAAAAACATGACCCGGGACTTGAACTCAATTTTTTTGTGGATGGAGCTTAACTGCCATCAGTTTAAAGAATATATTTTGCCTTTTAACCATGATAGGAAAGTATGAAAAAAAAAAAAAAAAACGATGACCCGGGACCTGTCGTCAAAATCCCAAAAGTATGAAAAAAAAAAAAAAAAAAACATGACCCGGGACTTGAACTCAATTTTTTTGTGGATGGAGCTTAACTGCCATCAGTTTAAAGAATATATTTTGCCTTTTAACCATGATAGGAAAGTATGAAAAAAAAAAAAAAAACGATGACCCGGGACCTGTCGTCAAAATCCCAAAAGTATGGGAAAAAAAAACATGACCCGGGACTTGAACTCAATTTTTTTGTGGATGGAGCTTAACTGCCATCAGTTTAAATAATATCTTTAAATATCGAAAAAAAAACGATGACCCGGGACCTGTCGGCAAAATCCCAAAAGTATGAGAAAAAAAAAACATGACCCGGGACTTGAACTACATTTTTTTGTGGATGGAGCTTAACTGCCATCAGTTTAAAGAATATATTTTGCCTTTTAACCATGATAGGAAAGTATGAAAAAAAAAAAAAAAACGATGACCCGGGACCTGTCGTCAAAATCCCAAAAGTATGAGAAAAAAAAAAAAAAAAAACATGACCCGGGACTTGAACTCAATTTTTTTGTGGATGGAGCTTAACTGCCATCAGTTTAAATAATATATTTTGCCTTTTAACCATGATAGGAAAGTATGAAAAAAAAAAAAAAAAACGATGACCCGGGACCTGTCGTCAAAATCCCAAAAGTATGAAAAAAAAAAAAAAAAAAACATGACCCGGGACTTGAACTCAATTTTTTTGTGGATGGAGCTTAACTGCCATCAGTTTAAATAATATATTTTGCCTTTTAACCATGATAGGAAAGTATGAAAAAAAAAAAAAAAAAACGCTGACCCGGGACCTGTCGTCAAAATCCCAAAAGTATGAAAAAAAAAAAAACATGACCCGGGACTTGAACTCAATTTTTTTGTGGATGGAGCTTAACTGCCATCAGTTTAAATAATATATTTTGCCTTTTAACCATGATAGGAAAGTATGAAAAAAAAAAAAAAAAACGATGACCCGGGACCTGTCGTCAAAATCCCAAAAGTATGAAAAAAAAAAAAAAAAAAAACATGACCCGGGACTTGAACTCAATTTTTTTGTGGATGGAGCTTAACTGCCATCAGTTTAAAGAATATATTTTGCCTTTTAACCATGATAGGAAAGTATGAAAAAAAAAAAAAAAACGATGACCCGGGACCTGTCGTCAAAATCCCAAAAGTATGGGAAAAAAAAACATGACCCGGGACTTGAACTCAATTTTTTTGTGGATGGAGCTTAACTGCCATCAGTTTAAATAATATCTTTTGCCTTTTAACAATGATAGGAAAGTATGAAAAAAAAAAAAAAACGATGACCCGGGACCTGTCGTCAAAATCCCAAAAGTATGAAAAAAATAAATAAAAAAAACATGACCCGGGACTTGAACTCAATTTTTTTGTGGATGGAGCTTAACTGCCATCAGTTTAAAGAATATATTTTGCCTTTTAACCATGATAGGAAAGTATGAAAAAAAAAAAAAAAAAACGATGACCCGGGACCTGTCGTCAAAATCCCAAAAGTATGAGAAAAAAAAAACATGACCCGGGACTTGAACTAAATTTTTTTGTGGATGGAGCTTAACTGCCATCAGTTTAAAGAATATTTATTGCCATTTAATCATGATAGGACAGTATGAAAAAAAAAAAAAAAAAAAAAAAAAACGATGACCCAGGACCTGTCGTCAAAATCCCAAAAGTGTTAAATGTCAGTGCTTAGACCACTAGGCTATAGGGGGCAAGTGGAAAATAAAAGTTTGTTGGTTTTGGTGAATGGGCTTAAAAAAAGGCTGATTCAATATTTGTGTGGATGGAGCTTAACTGCCATCAGTTTAAAGAATATTTTTTGCCTTTAACCATGATAGGACAGTATGAAAAAAAAAAAAAACGATGACCCGGGACCTGTCGTCAAAATCCCAAAAGTGTAAAATGTCAGTGCTTTTTTTTTTTTTTTTTTTTTTGTGGATGAAGCTTAACTGCCATCAGTTTAAAGAATATTTATTGCCTTTTAACCATGATAGGACAGTATGAAAAAAAAAACGAAAAAAAAAAAACGATGACCTGGGACCTGTCGTCAAAATCCCCAAAGTGTAAAATGTCAGTGCTTTTTTTTTTTTTTTTTTTTGTGTGGATGAAGCTTAACTGCCATCAGTTTAAAGAATATTTATTGCCTTTTAACCATGATAGGACAGTATGAAAAAAAAAAAAAAAAAACGATGACCCGGGACCTGTCGTCAAAATCCCAAAAGTGTTAAATGTCAGTGCTTAGACCACTAGGCTATAGGGGACAAGTGGAAAACAAAAGTTTGTTGGTTTTGATGAAAGGGCTTAAAAAAAGGCTGATTCAATATTTGTGTGGATGAAGCTTAACTGCCATCAGTTTAAAGATTTTTTTTACCTTTTAACCATGATAGGAAAGTATGAAAAAAAAAAAAAAAAAAAAAAACGATGACCAGGGACCTGTCGTCAAAATCCCAAAAGTGTTAAATGTCAGTGCTTTTTTTTTGTGTGTGTGTGTGTGTGGATGGAGCTTAACTGCCATCAGTTTAAAGATTTGTTTTGCCTTTTAACCATGATAGGACAGTATGAAAAAAATAAATAAATAAAAACGATGACCCGGGACCTGTCGTCAAAATCCCAAAAGTGTTAAATGTCAGTGCTTAGAACACTAGGCTATAGGGGACGAGTGGAAAACAAAAGTTTGTTAAGTATTTGAACCTCACTGCTAAGAAACATGAGAGGGTGTGGGGGGGAACAGAATCCGACGGCAAAAAACCAGCTGTTGGAATCCGTTCCCCCACCCTCATTATGAGAGGTTTTGATGAAGTGGCTTAAAAAAAGGCTGATTCAATTTTTGTGTGGATGGAGCTTAACTGCCATCAGTTTAAATAATATTTTTTGCCTTTTAATCATGACAGGACAGTATGAAAAAAAAAAAATGAAAAAAAAAATCGATGACCCGGGACCTGACCTCTAGTCGTCAAAATCCCAAAAGTGTTAAATGTCAGTGCTTAGACCACTAGGCTATAAGGGACGAGTGGAAAACAATAGTTTGTTGAGTATTTGAACCTCACTGCTAAGAAACATGAGAGGGTGTGGGAGGGAACAGAATCCGACGGCAAATAGGCTCATTTTACAACTCCCCCAGAGTTAAACAGTTGAGTTTTTCCGTTTTCGAATCCATTCAGCCGAACTCCGGGTCTGACGGTACCACTTTTAGCATAGCTTAGCATAGATAATTGATTCTGATGAGTCCAGTAGCATTTCTTTCAAAATGACCAACGAGTCTGTGCGGCCGTACCATGGGTGCAGCAGGCGCAATGATATGACGAAGCACCTGAAAATAGTCCCCAGCTCGGTAACTTCCAACATGACAGGGACTAAGTTTGTGTAGTTTTAATAAATACGGTTCGGGATCAGCTCCAAAGTAAGTGTCATCTAAGTCTCTCACAAATGTCTCCATGCTACAAGGCACGCTCCCTGTGCAAGCAGGTTGTCACGTTGGTTTGTTGACGGCAAGTGCTTCGTCATATCATTACGCCTGCTGTATCCATGGTACGGCCGCACAGTTCCTTGATTCTTACGCCGGAATGAGAGTAGTTCCTAGCCATATAGGCTTGGAAAATCGCAACTTTTCATTTTCCGTCAATCTTAGTACACGGTTTAACTACAGAAGAGTCAAGTTTTAAATAGGAAAAATATTGAAACTCGTTGGTCATTTTGAAAGAAATGCTACTGGACTCTAGCCTGGGAAAACCCAGACCACTTCCGGCAAATTTAGATTTGCTCTGCAAGTGGGTCTGGCAAAGAGCCCATTGAAACCCATTTCCAATCCGTCGAAATCGCGGCACCAATCAGAAACGTTGGGGCGGGCTTTACACGATGACGACAGAGCAGTGACGGTTACGCAGATTTTGCACATGATCTGTGTATTTTACTTGGCACAGTAATGATCAAATGATTTTTAATCAAAAACAGGTGAAAGACATAAAGCATAATCAGTCCAAGTAAAACCTTAAGAAGGAAGGAAAAATAGAGAGGGAGTGCCCCCCAGTGGCTCACACGGGCACTCCAGCTGCTGATTGTCACAGATATATATATATATATATATATATATATATATATATATATATATATATATATATATATATATATATATATATATATGTGAACTGACTAATTTATTGCCTTCTTTTGCCAGGTTACAAAAAATACACTTGTTGTTAAGGCTGCAGAAAAACATGCCAGGAAACACCAATAAGGGAAATACTGAAAGGACCACCACAAGTTTAAGTCGGCATGACACAAAAATAAAATAAAAAATATCATATTGATTTTCCAAATGCATGCTATAGATTTATTGTGAACAATTATTCTGTGCATGTGCATTTTTTAAATTTATTTTTTACCTTGTAACGTTTAATCTAATTAACTCAATCTTCTCGTGAAAAGACAGACTTCTCTGTAGTGACTTCTGCAGGACTTCTCCAATCGTTTAGTCAGTTTAAACCCCTGCCCTATACAAGCTTCGGGTCAACTACCTCCAGTTTTGTGTGCAACGGACTCAACTCAAAATCCAGTCAATGACCCATGGATCGAATCAAGCCCTGCACTCATTTTAGTTTTTTTCTTATCTGATAATCTGTTTCACTCTGATGTACATCACAATATGGAAGAAATGATCTGCGGCTAATTACATTTCATTTTACTTACATTTGTGTCTTTTTATTGTAATCTTGGTGTTTGTAAATAGCTGGACACAAGCTGTGTCATTAGCACAATGGCTTTAAGATGATTGAGCCTTTGGAAAGTGTGATTCAAGTCGCCATAAAATTGAAGTTGCAATTGTTTTTTCTTCCCTATTATGTTATTTTTTTCGAGTGAAACGGCTTCTTAAACAAGAAAAAAATGTAGGGTGGGAATTAAGTTAATTTTGTCCATTGAATTAAGTGGATAATTGGATGGTCGTAGTATGCTATTGCTGTGATGTCATGTGAGTGAGGTTGTCCCGCCCTTGCTCCAGTAAACGCGTCATCAGAGAAGAGAAGAGATGTGGCTGCAAGAAGGGATTTTTATAATCCCTTTATGTTGTACTTTGTACTGTATGTCCTCTGGACTTTGTGTCAAAATGACCAGCAGAGGTTGCTGTTAGACTATTTTTTTAAAAATCTAACCACAAAAAGTGCTTCCTAAAACGAAGGCCTCAAAACGCATATAGTTTACTTGTTATGTAAGAGATGTAACTATGTAACTGATTACACTCTGACTCATCCATGAGTTCTAACATCTTATTTCTTGCTTCATCATGTGACTTTTTTTCTAGTCAGTTATGTTCTGTAGTGGTGTTATTGGGCCTACCACATTATTTTCTGTGGCTAAGTGCAGCAGAGCTAGTTTCTGTCTCGACAGTTAAGCATATATCAAGCAGGCCGACACATGCTCAAGCTCTTTTATACTCTTTTTCTTCGTTTTCAGGGATACCTGTGACTGCCAACTAATGCAAACACTTTTCACTTTACAGAAGTACATTTAGATTGCATTCTTGCATGAAGTGAAATTTAAACCAACAACACAACTTTGATATGTTGTATACAATAGTATAAAAAATATGTTAATACTGAAGTTCTTAGACACAATATTGCCATTAGTTTATGCTGTCAAAAACACAGAGTTCAGTATTAGAGCCCCTCCCCTAGGGGGAACCTTGAGGGTATGCAAAAAAGGCATTATGTAGCGGAGTAATAATGTATGTATGGAGTACATAACGCATATATGGAGCCTACCACAAAAATAAGTGTTTTATAAAAGAAGTCACGGATGATTTTGTGACGGGTATAGTATTCGGTGTACAGCACTACTCGTTTATTCCTATATGGTCGTAAACCAATTCCTATAGTCGTAAAGCAATTAAATGACATGGAAACTGTGATCAATCTCTTAACAATGTGTATGAAGTAATGTCAAAGTCTCTTTCCTTTTAAGTGGTTTTCAACCAGGAGGCCGGGGCACACTAGGGGACCTCAGCAAACTTTTAAGGGGCCCTCGTGATGACTTATGATTTAAATTAAGACAAACCAAGCATTACATTTACAGAAAATTCACATAAGCAGATTACATGTTTTTTTTTAGTTAATTTAAAGCTTTAATTTATGACCTCAAAAACATTTTTAATGCAAAACCAAAATAGGAAAAGTCTTTAGTTAAATAACCACAAAATAATCGTAACCACAACTAGAAAAGTGGTGTACTTGTATTGGTAATAAAAAGTTCAAATTCTGAGGAACATTCAGTTATTGAATTATTTTTCTATAATTATTGATTTTTGCTATTTTAGTCTATTTCTACTCTTATTTTCTTTAGATTAAATATTTTCTTCTTTTTTTTCTTGAAAATGAGCAGCAGAAAGACCAGAAATATATTTGGAGGTCTTTGAATATCAATCTTAGACAACAGGGAGCTTAAAGTCAAACTGGTTGAGAACCAACTATTTAATAGGGTCATTGGATGCCACTTTCCACAGGTTGGTATGATTCTTTAGGGTCTTCATGTAAAGTGTGTAACATACTTTGTTCAAAATTCCTCAATGGTTGTGGAAAACAACACCATTTTTACCTCCTCAAAAACAGCTCTGTTCACAGCGACCCGTTTCGGTGCATGTCTCTTTAAATGATAATGAGCAACTGCTCACCCCACCCCTCTCTTCCATGGGGCGTGTCCACACAAGACACGTAAAGCCTTGGTGGACAGTATGCAAATGGCTGAGGGCGGAAATATGCTAATACGGGACAGTCCTTCAGCGGTCGTGGGCGGAGCATGAGCAATATGACATACATTTTGCATCTGATGACCCCTTTAAGATATAGTGCATGCTATTAATTTTTAAAGCTTGTCTTATTTCAACCCCTTTATTTCAATATTTCTATTGTTTATCAGTTGTATTAAAATGGCGGACCGCTTGGTTCCATCCGGACCACGGGACAGTTGTGCCTTTTTCATACAGTTTCTACAGTTTAAAGTGAGCAGTGCGTCAACACAACAGAGTGGTTCACACCTTAAGTGCTCAGGGTCGTTTACTGTAATGATATTTTGCCGCTACATCCTCGGATATATTTTTCTCTAGAGCTAAATAAGCTTAAAGCCCTTTCTGCTCCGTGCGCGTCGCTTCTATCGCTCTCGCAAAGACGTAAATAGCCACAAGAGCTGCAGATGGCATGGTTATTTTAATAACATAGCAGGTTGGGGGCTTGGTTAGAAATAAAAAAATCTGATAAAAAACATTTTATATAATTTATAATGTCATAATTTCACTTCACATTTAATCTCCAAATGAATGTAGAAACAACAAAGACAGTATATTTTAAATATTTGTCTAAAAGGTAGGAAATATACAGAAATTGTATAAAGTTATCAAACAGTTTGCACTGCATAAATGTATAATTTAACATTTATGCAGTGCAAACTGTTTGATAACTTTATACAATTTCTGTATATTTCCTGTATACATAGATGAATCCTTTTTAAAGTTACAAATGTTCTTTTGTCAAGAGCAGTGAGTGTTTTTCTCTGTTCCCTTTGTTCTTTGATTAACTTTACTGACTGAAAGCTTTTTTTGGCTACTGTGTCTTTAAGAGCAGCCGCTGCTGAGAGAGACGCGGATCTCACACGCGCCTCATTCTCTCACAACTCTTCTTTATGTTAATTTAAAACTATTTAACTCATTTAAGAGTGCTCAGTCTGCTCTTATGAGGCTACTCGACAAAACCAAAACGGACATTTTTGCAGAATTGCGTGTTAGTTCGGTCAACTTCAAGCCGAAAGAGAACTCGATTCTGGCGCTCAATTTGTCTTGAATGGTTTAAAAGCATTTGCAAGAATAAAAAAAGCGCATCATATAATGTAACGCCAGCCAAAGGATGACAGAAAAAAAGGATGCTGCGTTAATTACGTGAAATATTTACCACGGATTCTTCTCTTCCCATTTCTACCAGTGACGCTTTATTCAACTTCCCGCGTCGATCTGCGCACGTCAACAGCGCTACTGAGTTGTAGGTTGCTAGGTTGAGCTCACAAATGGGTTTAGATGTGTATGATGTGTTGATTGCGCGAGTAGGATGGGTTTCATACAAGATCTGGCAACTGGGCAACCTCGGAATAATATATTGATGTGATTATTCATATAACGACGTTTGGGAATACAAATTACGGGAGTTTCACGGGAGAAATGACAAAACGGGAGGGGGGCGGGAGATGGGTGTGAAATACGGGAGACTCCCGGTGAAAACGGGAGTGTTGACAGGTATGTATTTGAATGGTTAGTATTTATGTATTTGTTGTGGAGTTACATTGATTCATCTGTTTCTGTTGGATTTCCGTAGAAAATAAAACTAATCCACTGCTATCTTGTTTCATCTGAGGCTGGGACTCTAAATAGTGTTCTGAGCTCGTCTGTTCAGTCAACGACAGAACAGTTTGCATGCTTTGTTTGAACTTTTGCCATTGTGTTAGAACTGTTGCACTGTTGTCGCTTGCGAACCAACCAAATGTCGGTGCTGTGGGTGGAAACTTGCAGATTAAGTGGTGGTAATATTATAATAAGATCCCCTTCCTACGTCAGAAGGGGAGCGAAATCTGATCGGCTTATTTTTTTTGACATGCTTGCAGAGAAAGACTTCTCCAATCTTTTCTGGGTTTTCTGGGTTGGAAGATGCACCGGGGACCCATTATAGCACTTAAATGTCCCCTTTTTAGCTCTTATTATGAATATGTTGGCCTAAAGGTTCTGAATAAGCTGGTGTGTTCCAAAACAATGACAAATTTTGCATTTAGGAGATATAAACATTCACAGTAACGTAATCATCCACGTCACAAAAGAGCGCTTGGGTTGAATTATTTTACAACAAAATGGCCGCTGGAGAATTGAGATGTGTAGATTCCGCCATTGCATCTGTTGTAGAAGATATTGACAGCGCATACATTTTAAAAGAGGAACAGAGAACCGCGATCAAGGCATTTGTCGATCGGATCTATGCGTCACTCAACATACGTCACTTACTCCGTTGCTCTGATTGGTTGTAGGTCTATACAATTGAGTGCAGAGGCATTTTCTTTCCTGGTTCGGCTGAAACACGCCCCATAATCACAGCCCAATGGAGCAGTATCAGATTCATATTCTGACTAGAATCTGAGTATGACGACGTCAGGTTAGTCCAGACCTACACTGGGAAGGAAATAGAGGCCGGACCTCTTGGAACTTTAATTGAATACCCCTGGTTTATGTAAGGCTGATTTTGCTACTTGTAAGTCACAATCGTGTTGCATTTTTGTATGGAGCTGCCTGTAAGTAGACTCGCTCCCTCTGTCAAAATCGAGGGAACGAGGATCTGTCCATATAAACCTCCTTCGTCCACTTCACGAAGTGGAACGCACTTCAAAATGGCGGCAGGGGATTCCCCCGAGGGGAAGTTTGCAAGTGCGTGTCTAAAAGTTGACTGGAACGCAGGCCCAAAACGAACTTCGTTTCAGCCTGATTTTGTTCGAAATTACGTCACATCAGTTCGTTCTTTGATTTCGTTTGCAGTATATCAGGGCTTAAGGCCGCAAGTGTGCCATTTGGGACAGGGCCAAATACGAAAATATGGTGTGGTACTTAAAAAGTAATTCCTGAATTAATCCGCATTGTTTAATGAATTGATTGAATCAATTATGTAATGACTCACTCATTAAGACAACCTTTTTGTCGCCATTTATTGGTGTAATAATTTTACCCGCAGAAAGAGTAACTTTTAATGTAGCTACACCACCATTAATGCACAGACTAACATCCTGTCTGGAACATGCAAACACAACGCCAGTGCTGTTGAACTGTTACATCAAGATGCCTCTCGAACAATCAAATTCAAGGATATAGGACTTAATACTATTTCCAGTGTTCGTACGTATACTGTATTGGACAAACAAATGTCGCTGGACTACTAATTTAGAAATTCCTGTAGCTGTGTGAAGCTGTGTTCTTCCTATGAATGCAGAGCTACAGTGATTTGGGAAGTTTCATGCAGTGTTTCTGCTGAACTGGCAACAGCTGTGAGAGCCGAGTGGAAACAGTGACTGAGTCTCCTGGATGTGAGGAGTGAGTCACATCAACCCCCCCTCCACCCCTTCCAAGATTCCACGGTAGTCATCACTTGAGCTCTACCCAGAACAACGTCGCCATTTTAACTTGCAGCCAAAAAAATCCACATTTTGCTTGTTTGCACAACTCATTATGAGTCTTAAATAACAACTCTAAACATAGTTATAGTGACGATCACTCAGTTACCACAATGATACAGATATTTCACAATAGAGAGTGAGATAGAAGATCTCATCTACAAACCTGACACTTAGGTTGTTTGGGTCAGGAACGATAGTGTCTTGTCTTCTTTGAGCTCACTCACTTGTGGAAGTCACACCTCACTAACAGGAAGCATCTGCTTGCAAGCTCACGGGTTCACGGTACCCTTGTGAAGCTACAAACAAACCTAGATGACTATTCAAATTGATTTGTCATGCAAAACATCAGACTTCAACAATTCATTTAAAATTAACTTTTTTTCATAGTACACAATTTGCTGGTCAGAACTTATATTTTCATAGCATGATGTTGATGCATTAACCTGCAAATGCTTTACGCTCTTTAACGTTTTCAGAGCTTTTGAGATTACAGTCAACTGCCTGCTAATGCAAACGGAAAACTAATCGTTTAAAAGTGCATTGTACTTGGCAGCATCACAAATATGTTCCCCCTCCTGGTGGCTCTTGAACAGGTGGTGCAGTGTAGATGTTCTCCATCAATTTGCTTTGAGGACGCTCTTTGCAAATATTATGGATCCAACGATTAGGAGCATCGAGGAGGGTGGGGTGGATGGGATGCCATTTGCTCCCAATGGTAAAACTAACCATATGTTGGACTGCAGACCTTATGGAACTTCTTTCGGGGTTCCTGAGCATCTGGAGTTGTTTAACTTCAGACACTTTCAGACTCTATGGGGGAGGAGGGAGGGAAGTTCACTCCTCACAGCTCGGTTTTTGGGGTAAACACATCTGCAGACATTGTTTATGCTGCGTTCACTATGAAAGCGAGACGGAGACGAGGAGAAGCAGAGTGTAGTGTGTTGATGTTTGAGGTTTATTTAGCTCAACTGTGTGTGTGAGACTGTAGGGGGGTGGAAAGGGGTTGGCTGACCACCCTGGACAGCCCCTTCCTGACTACATTGCTGACAGGAAGTTTAGAAAGAAAAAAAGAAAAGGGGACGTTAATTTTTTCTGTTTCTTCTTTTTGGTTTTTCTGCATTTGAATGATTTCGGCCACCCTCATTCACGAAAGGAATACATAATTCGGAAAACGCACCAAAGAGAAACACACAACGTGAAAGAGCCAAGCAAGAATATGGAGGACAGCTTTTACTGCATATTTGGTCAATCTGTGAGGGATTATTTGTGACGCCAAAGGAAGAATGTTGAGTTTTAAGACTGAAAACAGCTGTTGGGACTCGGAACACGGAGCATCCTGAGAGTAAGTATTGCACACAAACATCCACTCAGTATACAACACAGCTGTCTTAGCATTTTTTTTTTTACTATTTGCTCTCACTGAGCAGAAAAGGTATTTGTTAAGTCCTGAAATTATGCTCACTTTTTGGAAAGACTTAAGGATGAATGAAAACCACTGGAAAGCCGGAACAACTGGAAGTCTTCACTTTTATACTTATTTAAAAGATGAGTCAATATTTTTGTGAATTTCCAAACACTTCATCGATTGTGAATTGTGAATATCATGGGTCCAAATGTAAAAGCTTAAGAAAACCCCATTTTGAAAGGTCACTAACCTGAATATGTGGGAGGGATGTGGATATGTCTCCCAGGTCCAGACCTGTATCTTTTTCAAATACACTTAAATATGTAATGCTTTTACATATTTTAAGTTTTTTAATAGGTTACTAATATAAAACATAGATCGCCAACAACGTGTGTGTGTATTTCAGCCAGGTTAATGTTGAGGAATTGCACAAACACCCATGTTGCTTGTCTCTATGTCTTGGGTATTGTCTCTAAACCCAATGTCTCGTGACATTTGGTTGTTTTATTTAACCCCTTAAGCGGCACCCCCTTTTTTTAATAGACATGAAAATGCACATTCCGAACTTAAATGGTTGTAATTCAAGAATGCTTTGGAATATAGATGTAAGATTGGTCTTGTTTTAAAGAAGACATTTGGCAGATAGAAGAAAAAAACAGAAAAAAAGTTATAGAAGTTTGAGTTTATGAAAATGTACAATGTTAAAATTTTTATTATTTATTCCAATATAAGGGGTTTTAATGGATATTATCTTTTTGTGTGTTTTGCAATAACTGGGCAGTGATGAAAAGGCCAGGTTACACTTTATTTCAAGGTCTCCGTGTTACAGTGTAATTATTTAAGTACGGAATAACAATAATGATCTAAATGTAGTTACTATAGGGTTGGGATTAGAAATAGGGGTTGCTTTAGGATTAGTTGCATGTGATTATCCCTCTGAGTTATTACTACAGTAACTACATGTAACGTGTTACAAGGACAATGTAAAAAAAAAAAAAAGTTACCAAAGGCTAAAGAAATCAAATACTTCCTGACAAATACAGCAGTGTTTAGTGAATTCATTCATGAGTTCTCATGTTCAGTTTGCAAGCAATAAATATTGATATGGCTTGCTGTCTGCAATGGAAAATGAGTTACATACAAGCTATAAATTTCCCCCGAAGCATATGTCATATATGATATTACAGTACAGCAATGGCAAAGGAGAGATTTTTGTAGGAACTGAAGGAGGGAAACATCCTGGTAGCCAAGAAACAGGAAGAATGGGAGACAGCAGCAGCTTAGCTGGAAGAACAGAGAACAAAACGGCTGCTATGATGCACAAGGCTTATTTCATCCTCACATGAAAATGCTGACACATTCCCCGTTGCACAACTTAGCCATGTTGTCACATTTATTACGATCATATGACATTCTGAACTGTTAATTTTTTCAAGGGACAAAAAAAAAAAAAAAAAAGACTTCCTGTTTTTCCTTCTACAGTATGATACAGTGGTTATCTTGTTCTCGAGTGTGTTGCAGTTTTGTTATACTGAGATTTTTGTATGATCTTTCTTGTTTCTGCAGGGTGATCTAAAAACATTCATCGGATTCTTCTCAAAGTTCTGTGTGTCCTGCAGTATGCACTATGCTTTCTCCTGGCCCTTCCACAGCACCTCCAAGCCTCTCCAAACCCTCTTCCCCACCCATATCTTCACCTATTCAGGCATCTTTCCACTCACAAACCACTCCTCTTCCTCCTAGTCCTCTTTCTTCTTCCTTGACTTCTTCAGCCTCCCCTTTGGTTGATATATCTGACAACCCTTCCACTGACACCGCCTCCCTTCCGCTCCCTACTTCACACCCAATTTCATGTGTACAACCTTCCTCACCTCAGCTTAACTCCAAACCATCCTTACCTCCTCCCCACAAACCCATGTCTCCCCAGGCCTCAAAGCCACCCCTCCCAGCACAACTTTCCTCTGCTCTTCCTAAGAGCTGCTCCTCAGCCATGCCTAGACCACCTCCACCTCCTGCCACTAGGCCCTCATCTCCACCTCCACCTCAACCCAGACCACCCCCACCAGTAGTCCCAAAACCATCAGTCCCCACATCTCCAGTGAGCAAGTCCAATAAACCTGTTCCTCCTAGTATCAGCATCCTGGAGAAACTGATTAAGACGTGTCCAGTGTGGCTTCAACTGGGAATGAAACAGGACAGAGCCATGCATATACTGACCAAGGAGTTTCCTGGGGTGAGAGGAAAACACAGGAGATGATTCACATATAATGCATTGTTTTGTTCTACTGCACTTTGTTTCTATCAAGTAAAAAAAAAAAAAAAAAGAAAAAAAGAAGAAAAAAAAAGAGTAAAATACCTTTTTCAAATAGCTACAGTAAGTGTTTGACCGTTGTGCTCCTGGCTGCTTTTACAGCACCTTACAAGAGAACACCTTGTTTTTAAAATTAAATCAAATTCAAACTTTAAACACAAAGCATATACCAGCTTCCAAGTGGACCAAATTAGAAAAAAAATAATCATGCTGCGTTCACGTCATGGCGTAATTCCGAGATTTTTAACTTGTAAAAAGTTAACTTAGTCAAAACCAAAAGCGGTCACGTCCTCGTAGAGCTTGTAAGTACAGCATGTAAGGTGGGAATTTTCCTCCTACTTGTACCACGTGAACGCTGCAGATTCATTTGAGTGTTGATAGTATTGCCATAGAAACGCATAATTCCCATTCCTAGGACCTGAACAGTTCATAATACTAAGTCACGTGTTGTCATCTCGAGACTACGGTAATTACGACATGGCATGAATGCAGCAAAAGCTCGATGTGCTTTCGAATCGCTCTCGCGGTCATACACCGATCGGTATGCATACTGTGTAGCATGCTTCAAGTCAAAGACACCTTAAATCTGCAGTGGTCAGGTGGTACAGAAGCCACGTGGTACAAGTTTCGAGTACAAGGTACGAGTTTACACGTTCTACAAGCACGTGTCGTGAAGGCTTTTTACAGTTCAGAATCATTACCGTAATTACTATATGCCACATTCAACCGCTCCAGACACTTTGGCGTGCCCGTCATCTTGGAACGGTCAATGTGTCGTCACACACAGTAACAACCAACTATGCCACAGCCGCAACATTGCGCATCTTCTGGTTGTGAAACCTCTGTGATTTAAATTCCCGAAGAAATGGGATAAGCTTTCACAGGTGAGAATGTGTGAACACAACGTTAGGTATGACGATTATTAAGTATTTCCTTATTTAATTTTTACAGTTTTATTTTATCTTTATAAAGTTTTTCATTTTAGAAACAATAGCGTTCAGTCCTGCTGTTCGGCAACATCTTTTATCTATTTTCTTTTTTTCTTTTTGCCATACACTTTTTCTCATAAAAGTGCTTCTCGATGCCCCTGCGTTTCGTAGCCTAGGCCTACTGTAGCCTACTGTTTTACTATTCCCCTGCGCTGCGCCTTTGGGTTTTTAAATGCAAAAATGCGTTGTGTGATACTTACAAGCTAGTACTGCCGAAATGATTGTGTCATTGGTTTGATTTTGCAGATCTTTTTAGTCAGGAGGGATTCAACTCAACAAACGATGGTACTGGCAGTACGTCTTCCTGACCAGCTGGGGGAGCCACATGTCAAGGAACTGCATGTAAAGGAAGAAAAGTCCTGTGAGTTCTTTTGCATTGAGAAATGACTGTTCTTTCAACTTCACTCTAACATGCTGAGTTGTTTCAACCCATGTTTGGGTCAAATATGGGCAAAAACCAATGGTTGGGCTGTCCATATTTAGTGTTGAGCTCAGAATGCCTTTATTCCATAGACAAACCCACTCACAAACACATTTGCTTAACAACATCCACAGAACCACACTAAAAAAAATGTGGATACATACCTGAAGACATTCACATAGATGTTTGAGTGCGTACAGAGATATAAACAGGTTCTTAAGGGTATCGAAGGTGTTTGACGGTATGGGTTGCGGGCCACAGGTTTCCTGTTCCCAGGCCTGCATTGCAATAGTAACTACAGGATGTCCTGCACTGGCCTCTTATAGCTTCATTTCCTTGTGTGGGTGTGGGTGTGTGGGGGTGTGTGTGTGTCTGTGTGTGTGTCTGCTTGTGTGGTCATTTTCACATTTTTACAAAGCAGTCTTATTTGTCCAGTGGTTACAAAGCTGAAAAGTCTATTGTTTTCATCTTCTTCTCTTTTTTTGGCTGAAATAAAAACTCTGTAAGCGTGTGGCGGTCAGGGCATGTTTATTTACACATCATCATTCATTATCCCACTTCCCACCCTTACAGATATTACACAGTGAGTTAGGTTCTATTTTAGTATCTAGTAGCAATAAGTCACACAAACAAAGAACTAGTGCCACCACTAAGTCGAAGTATTATAGCTAACATCGGGGACCAGATATGTGCCTAACATTAACGTCTGTTTCTTTCATTCACTGCAGTGTTGTACCTTGAAGGGTCTGTGCTGGTGTTTGAGAACATTTTTAAACTCATTGCTTTCTACTGTGTTAGCCGGTAAGATAAACAAAATCACAAATGTCCATTTTACTTTGTTTAACTTCTTTCAAAATATTCTTTAAAAATGTCTAAAGACTTTTCATTTATCTTTTTTACTCAGGGACATCCTCCCTTTTCCTCTGAAGTTGCCTCAGGTAATTCAAAAGGTAGCTAAATATGAGGACATGGAGGTGATCTCTTCTCTAGGTTCAGGTAAGATATAACAAAAGTTTATTTTCTATCATTTGAGTTCATTTAAAGGTGCACTCATCTATTTTTTTGTCTGCTGACTTGTATTTTCTGTGGTGATTTCAGAGTAAATCTGTGGTAAATATAGTGAAATGTTTTAAACAGAGCTCTAATTCAGTAGCAGCCCTGACTCGCATGTTTCCCTAGACGAGAGAGGTGGGCAGAACAGAAAGTGGTTGCAATACCATGAAAATGCTGCAATTTACTGAGTGTCTCATTGTGTGCATGTATACGTGCCCCATGCCGCCCCAGAGAATATTTCAAAATGAATGTGCAAGGGGTGGAGTATGTGTGGGATGCGTTCCAATTCTGGAGAAATTTTCAGACCTTCTGCGAACATATTTTATGTGGGACTGCAGGTGCTATTGTAAAAATCAATGGTCTATTAGCAGTCAGCCATGATTAATTATTCCAAGAATGAAAAGTGTCCAATAACAGGGGAGGTACAGAAAGTAAGTCATATTTGGCTGGTCATATGAACTTGTCACCTCTCTCACAAGACGCCCTTCACAATCTAAATATAAAACATCTTTTATTAGGGTACTGATATGACTCTTATTCTCCTTTGAGTCGATTTTTTGAATTTTCTATTCATATATTTTTGTGTAAAACTTTTTAAATTGGAAAAAAATTGTGCAGCTTTGTAGTCCTCAACGATACAAAATTTCTATGACAATGCTTACTGTACAAGCTAATGGCTAAATCGCTTAATGGTATTTAGTGGTGGTAAATCTATTTTATAGAATCCATTTGCACTTTATTTTTTATATATGAATCTCAATTATGAAATGATGGTGACAGTTCATGAGAAATAAGTGTAAATAGCAATGGATGCTATATAATACTTTAGCATGTGGAAATTGTCTTGTAAAACTTAAATAATGATAACATTCCTATTTCTCTTACTAACACAGAGTTCTGGAACTCAGCTCTGAATAGTCACGAGGAAGTGGAAAACGTTGCTGGTAGCTGTGGTGCTTCGGATAGACAGGGACAAAGCAGTTCCTGTGAAATCCAGCTTTCCATTGGCAGTGACCGGCTTTGGTATGTCAACCCAATTTTCATTGAGGAATGCAGCAACAGCTTGTCGCCCACCTCCTCTACCCCTGTTCTGAGGACCCAGAGTCTCAACACACCAGTCCAGGCTCCTCCCAAATTCAAAAGGCCACCACCCCTACGCCCTCGCCCTCCCAGTGCACCTGAGTGCTCTCTAAACTATGCATTAGTCAAGCCTTCAAAAGGGGAGTTTAAGCCAGTTCTTAGTTCTCCTCCCCCTTCAGTCCAAAAAGGGGAAGGAAGTGACTGTGAGTGTGTAGACAGAGAACAAGAGAGACAGGGAACTCCTGTCCCAAGCACTGAGTGTGACAAGCCAGCTGTCTTACAACCAGCTCAGGGCAAAGAAGGAAAGCAACTTTCTAATACTGCTTCACATCGAGTTCCTCCGATTCCTATCCGACGGAGGTTATCTGAAAAGCAAGCTTCAGAGGAACCGACGCAGAAGGAAGTTCACACCAGCACCTCCACAGAAGCAAAGGACGATATTCCACAAGTCCCTGTAGCATCTCTCATTTGCCTAGATGACAGCATAGAAGAAAGAGACAAGCCTATGGACCCAGATACTCAGCAACTTCAGGAGGTGCCAGAGGAAGAGTCTAACGTAACTAATGGAGCTCCAATGGTGACTCGAGAGGTAGCACCTAAACCGAAGCGGCCCAATGCTCCAGTGCCACCTCCCAGGAAGAAAAGACAGTCTCAGAATCTGACGGGACAAGTCTCCCAAAGCTTTGGAAACTCACTTACGCCAATTCCCCAAGAGAACACTTCCATCATTCCTTTAAACTCCAGCAGCCCCAGTCCTGTCCGCCATTCGCTCTGCATCAATGCCGGTCATCCCAAAGTCTCACATGTTTCCCTATACTCTCCTGAAGGTGGAGCTCCAGCAGACCATGACTCCTACTCAACCAGTAGCACGGAGGAGGAGGCGGATACTGTGGCAACAGGTGGCATGATGAAGAGGACATCAACAATTATGATAGACCGTGCCAAGCAACGACTATCAATGGTGTCCATGTCGAACCTCTCCAATGTCCTCACAGGCTTCATGAACGCGGACCGCAAGTGTCAAAAACGCATTGTCGAAATGTCCCGGGATGGAAACACGTACTTTGGGAACCTTGTTAAGGATTATAGAGCTTTCACTTTGGACACCATGCGGAAACAAACCTCCAGCACAGAGATGCTCCAAGAGATCCGGCAGATGATAACCCAACTGAAAAGCTACTTGATCCAGAGTGCAGAGCTGCAAAATCTACAGGAAGCAATCGCATACTCTGAGGAGAAACTGGGTAATTGACCTCTGCATTATATTTACTGTCAGAACTTTTGCTTTTTAGTATCTAAACAATTATTTGTGAAATTGTTCAGATGTTCAGATTCTGATATCAGTATGTTTCCATCCAAGCAAATTTAATTTATGAACACTTCTGTGATGAACAATTATTCAAAAGCAAAAATGATTAAGTAAAAACTCAAGCGAGCATAATGTTTGTATGTGCATTTTGGAAGTTATTTTTACATCTTGCTGTATTCCATCCAGCATTTTATCATCCTATAATTAGCAAGAATGCAAAATGTGCAAACAGAACTCTACTGTCTTTTTTGTGTTGTTGATGTACCGGTAATTACGTTTCGAGCCTAGAATCATCTGAGCAAAGCACCTGAAGATTGTGCCACCAACCTTACGTTAAACTTAATAGACCGTCTATAAAGACTGAGCTTTCTCTATTGTGCTTCTCAGTCCATAAAAAAAGGCCACAGTAAACCACAATAACTTTTATTATCAATTCACTGCTCAGAGAGAAAGCCCAGGAATCTTCTTGCATTTTTAAAGCAGCATTAAATCATCAAGTTTCTAACTAGTGATTGTGTGTGCATTATTAAGAAAGTTTCCTATTTTCCCATGAGGAAAATGAACGCTCTCGCTCTGAGACACAAGATATGTTTGCTGCTTTTCCTGTCTGTAGCACCAGAGTATTAAAAATGTATTAATGTCTTATGAAGACTTTCACAGTGATATAGGCATATAATATTTGAAGCCATATCCTCATAGATTTCCATGATTAAAAGTCAGACACATATAAATAATGTATACAGAATATATAAATGAATAAAGCTTATCTTGGAGATGGTATGTGATTTTCCTTATGCGTTTATGTGTGTATCTGTTTTTCCCCTCTTCAGAGATCATTATTGAAGCGGCATTATGCAAAAGTGTCCTGAAACCCTTGCGGGAGGCTGTGTATAATGGACTGAAGGATATCCACTCCCGTGCGGGAAATCTGAAGAAATTAAAAGAGAACCAGCAAGTGGTTCAGGGGACCACCACCACAGACCTGGGGATCATTACAAGTGTTCCTGAAACTGCCATCATGGAGAAAATTCAAGCAAAGCTCAGTAACCTACACCAAGAATATTCACCTCAGAAGAAGATCGACCTGCTCCTCAAGACCTGCAAAATGATCTATGAATCTATGGCTGTGGGCTCTCCAGGTGGGTTTGATTTGCAATTTTGTGAATTAGAGATATAGTTGATCCTATACTTGTTTATATGTTTATAAACATATACCATATCAATAATAATTAAAATATATCTGCCTTCTAACATCCTCTAGAAACATTCTCTAGAGTTCAGATACACCATTAGAAGATCCCTTTTAGTTCTATTTCATATTCTATTCATTTTTTTTTTCTATATTAGGCTGCATTTCCCGAAAGCATTGTAAGCCCTTTTGGGGAAACACAGCTCAGATCATTACTCATCAGTTGTAGAGAATATGGAGGAAAGAGCACAACCTCTGAACAGAGAAATCAGACGGAAATCACGTAACCAATGTTTCTCTACAGCTCAAACTCCGCCTTTTCCTCCTCACCCCAAATTTAGTCTAGATTTTATCAAAGGTGTCATAAGTGCCTCCAAATAAGGAAATGATACAGCTGCGAAAGAGAGGGCTGGACATGCATAGTATTTATCATAATATTAATTCTCGAAGCTCTTGTCTTTTTGTATTATTCTGCATCTACATGCAGAACAACTGAAAGTAAGACTGGATAAACCACTGACCAGTTCTTAAAGACCGCCCCCTCTTTTTTTAACTTCTGTAAACGAAGCGCTTTACTGTCATGAAGTGATCGTGTTACAGTGTGCCATGCTATAGTACTATGTGAATTTGAACCAAAACTATGGTTTAGTGGCTTTCATTTGGTTGTGCTTCATGATTTTACACTGGCGAAATAAAAGTGGGTTACACTTTATTTCGATAGTCCACTTTAGACATTCTACTAACTATAAGTAACTTTGCTACATGTGCTACATGTCAACTAACTCTCATTAGAGTATAAGTAGACTGTTGTTGACTGTCAGTAGACTAGTAGGTTATGGTTAGGTGTTAGGGTTCGGGTTAGGAGAATAAGTTGAATTACCAAGTTACTTATAGTCAGTAGAATTTCTGTTGGAGGACCAACAAAATAAAATGTTATTAATGTTGCTGATATTAAGCAAGCAGACAATCTACTAATACTCTAATGACAGCTAGTTGACATGTAGCACATGTAGCAAAGTTACTTATAGTTAGTAGAATGTCTAAAGTGGACTATCGAAATAAAGTGTTACCTAAAAGTGAAAGTAAATAAAAGAAAAGCCTAACAATATTCAACAACTGAAATGTATTAATAGTATAATGAACTCTTAACAAAATGCTATAATAATGTATTTACAAAATTGTCAATTTAATGTTATATTAATACAATTATTAATACATTAAATAAACTTTAAAAAATGGAATAACATTTTCAATAACATTTTAAACTTGAATAAAAATGTAATGTTTAATAGTTTTCAGCAGCCAATAATTCACAGCACAAAACACAATGTGGTTGGCACAAGCCATGACCTTGTTTCCAATGAGGCCATAATTCATGTAGTGTTGGTCATATTTTCTTTCACCTAATTACCTTGCATAGTTCTGTTCATGGCTTTCAAACATGAGGGCGTGTAATGCAACCCGTCCATACTGGCATCTGTCTAAACTGGATGCTTCTATCAAGTGACAGCTGAATTTGTGCAAAAAATAACAGAGTTCACATATTCTCTATTTTACAAATGGATAAGCCTATTTATTTTAGTATCCTAACAACTCACAATTTTGCATTTGATCATTTCTATTTTCCCCCTTGCCATCAGAACAGAGTCACGACTCATCTTTGGGTTGCAACACACCAGTTGAGAACCGCTGATCTTTTTTTATCCTTTCATACACACCATTCTTGTTTCAGAGCTTTCTTTATTAGGTATTCATGAGCACTGAGATTAGCCCAGATGAGCTTTGCTTGCAGATCCTGAGCTATTGTTTCAAGTGTTATTCAAAGAATGATCCATCAACAGTCACAAATGAAATCCATTTCCTCTATTACAACTTCCAAACCACAATCTTAAGCAATGGTTTTGGCAACACTTTCTAGTCTCATGGGCATCAACAACCGTTTTCTGAAGTCCAAAGCAACATCTTTTGCTCAGGCACAATTTCACAGAAAAATTACCAGTGTGATCAACAATGACATTTCGCATTGTTTCATTAAATATATATATTTTTAAATCTAATTAAACTTAATTCAAGTCAAATTAATTGAACTATAGATAATTCCAATTGGTTTATTGTTGTAACTAAGTTAGAAAAGGTAGAACGTTTGGTTCTGTAGTTTCTATTACTCTCATTTAGTTGATTTTATTATCTTAAATGAACCTTACTGTATCACACTGCAGGTGCTATTTTTAGATCCATAATAAAAGGACTGGGTTTCCTGTGGGATTGTAATACTAAAGTAATACAATTTACATCTAATGAGGCAATTTACTTGCATAGAAATCACTACGTCGCCTCTAAATTACCGAGATTAAAATTCAACGCATTGCATTGCAATTTTGTTTTGAAATCACATTGCTACTTCATTTAAATGCAAAGCACTGTTTTGAAACGAAGATCGGAACAGATGAACTCACAATGAATCATTCTTTGAAAGCTGAATGTACTGCAGTCAAGTTACATTGTTGTGTGCAAGCCTTTGTATTATCATTAAAACATTTAATAATTTCAACGTGAACAGGTAATGCAAACTTAATGTCTGATGTTAATATTGCTTGATGAGGCCTATTTGCATTTTGAAACAATTGAGTGATTGAAAAAAATTGCTGACATATTACTAAATACGGACAAAAACCTTAAGGATATGGGGGAAAAAAAGTTTGATTGTATCTAAATTGCACGTCCTGATTTTGCCAAGTTAGTTAAACATATTTTGTTGATCCTGGAACCACATTCCTCTCTGAAAATGTTATCCTAACCATATCCCTATACCCTTACCCCTAAACCTAACCCTACCCATAAGTTATCCGTAAAATCAGAGGGAAATTATAAGTGAATAACACTGATGTGAGCACCTAACTTTTGTTGTAAGCCTAAACTTGACATAAACTTGTCCCTTAAATCTGATTGGTTTATTGGAATGTTGTTCCAGGACTAACAAAGATGTTGATCCAGGAACATGTTGTACTTGGTGAAATCAGGTTCTGTGTCCAGGACAAGAAAATCACTTCAGCAAATGTAAACCACAGACATTATTTTAAAATCCGACAACCACTGCTCTGAAACATATTTGTAAAAATCCTGAGGGAACCCAGGGTGAATTAGCCTTCCAGTTTGGCCAACAAATTGACTGCTATTTTATTTACAGTCTACTTCACTGTACCAGTGATAAAGCTAGCGCAAAAACAGACTCAAAGCGACAGGTATAGAATACAGACTTCATCTTTCATATTCACAGCTCCAAGGAATGTTTTTCACTAGTTTATTGTTGATTATATTAGTTAATGGACAGCCAGCTCATGGGTATGCAGTAACCGTACAAACCAGTTTTAACCTCCAGGCAGCATATGTGTCTGTATTTTTTATTTTATTTTACATATTCATTGTCAAATGTTAAAATTTAAGCATTATAAGTCTGAAGTGTTAAAATGATTTGGCCCTATTGCTCATACAGAATAATGTCAGTCTTGTGACGCTTGTTGTGTACAGCACAGCTCTCTCAGCATATTCTGGATTGTAGTGTATTGGCGGCACTCCAGACGCAGTCAAGGGTGCATTTCTTTCCTGCATATATTTCTTGTTCTATATACAAATAAAATACAGGGAGCGCAAATGACTAAACCGGAATCTGTGTAGTGTTGCATTGAATGCGTTCAGGAATGAGAAAGTGTTCCCTGTTAGTGGCCAGCCAGCACATTGATCTGCCCCAAAATAATGTGGCAGCATTATCCACATTCTCAAAGCAACGTTATATTATTGCCACATACTATTATTGCCAACATTTTATGATTGCCACATACTGTGAGATTGAATTAAGACATACTTAGAAATAACTTGTTCTGAAAGTGAGCTTGTTGTATTATTAATGTGATATGAATGATTTAAATGTTTTTATATTTTATTAATGACTGTATTTTGATTATTTCCTGATTGTTATGTAACAGGAAAGGCTCATGGGGCTGATGATTTCTTGCCTGTGCTGATGTACGTCTTGGCTCGCTGTAACATCAGCGCTCTGCTGCTGGATGTAGAGTATATGATGGAGCTAATGGATCCGGCTTTGCAGCTCGGAGAGGGTGAGGACACACACACACACACACACACACACACACACACACACACACACACACACACACACACACACACACACACACACACACACACACACACACACACAAAAACCCGTGGATGTGATCATGTGCATAATGGATTGATTGCATACTTCAAAGAATAATTATGCCCGTCTTCTTTCTGAAAATCAAGAACTTTCACACCACATCTTAAGTGCATCATGTTTAAATGCATTCCATGGTGGAAATTACATTTTAAGCATTTTTGGAGAGGCACATTTATTTGCTTGCTGAGTAAAATGTGACAGATAGCATTTAATGTGTTACAAAATATGAAAAATATTTTCACACTTTTTTCCTAATTTGACACTCAGCTTGATTAGAAATAATAAATTAAACAAATATTTTGTCCACGGGTGATATTTATCTTTATTTTTTCTTTCTTTACACATGGTCTTATTGTTTATATTTGTTCACTCTTTTGTTTAGATTGTCACAGCTTCTACAATGTAATAATTTGATTCACTTTCATATTTTAAGATTACAAGATGAGAGTAAAACAATAAAATCTACAAATAAAATGCATTTGAAATGTAGCAAATTTGTTATTTTAAAACATATTATCATTTGCTTTGGTCACAAACAAAGAAACACCGAACATCAGCTAGCATGTCAAAGTTAGTGCTATATAAAGTTAGTGTACTTTTAAATGACTGTACGTCTGAGAAACTTACTGTTAACTCTGGAGTACCGCAGGGCTCTATTTTGGGGCCTTTGCTGTTTACAGTATATATTAATAACATTAGTGAAAATGTGATTAATGCAAAAATGCATTTGTATGCTGATGATACTATTATTTATTGTTCTGCAAAATCACCTGCTGAGACAATTTTAAGGCTACAAGAAGCATTTGAAAATATCCAGCTTAATCTACAGGCATTAAGTTTAGTTTTAAATGATAAGAAAACAAAATATATGTTTTTTGATAGAACCCGTAAGCCTGGACCTTCCTTGCCTCAACTCCGCACATTACAGGGCAGGCCAATAGAATTAGTTTGCTCATATAAAAATTTGTGTTTTATATTAGAGGAAAACATGTCTTTTAATTTGCATACAGTTAGTCGCTAAATTGAAATTAAAGCTGGGTTTTTACTTCAGAAACAGTTCCTGCTTTTCACAGAAAGTCAAGAAAAAGCTGGTTGAAGCTACCTTTTTGCCGGTTTTAGACTATGAAGACGTGTTTTATAGACACTCCACAAAGACCTTGTTGAAATCATTGGATTCTGTGTATCACTCAGCATTGAGATTTATAATGCATACAAAGTACTCTGTTCATCACTGTGTATTACATGAATTGGTCGGTTGGTCCTCACTTAACACAAGAAGGTTCAAACATTGGATGATCTTTGTGTATAAATCAATAACAGGACATACTCCTTTATATTTAACTACACTCTTAACACCTAGTAGATCTGAATACAAGCTAAGATCAAGTAGATACATACTATATGATGTTCCACAAATTAAAACAGAGTTTGGCAAAACTGCTTTTAGTTACAGTGCTCCAACTTCATGGAATGAGTTGCAAAATCAGCTAAAACTGGAGATTTTTATTTCACATATTGAATTCAAGTCTCATCTAAATCAAATTTATCATCATGTTTGTGATTGCTTTAAATAGTGATTTTCTGTATATTTTAATACTTCTGTGCATCCCTGTCTTTTGTTGTTTGTTGTTTGTTAAAGTGTATCCTCTATGTGCTGCCTTCTTGGCCAGGGCTCACTTGTAAAAGAGATTGTATTCTCAATGTGACTTTCTTCCCTGGTAAAATAAAGGTAAATAATAATATAACCATTTAGATCTATATTCTTCTAGGTTCATATTATCTCACCACCACTTATGGAGCTCTGGAGCACATCAAAAATTTTGATAAACAAGCTGTGACCAGACAGTTAAGTTTGGAGATCCAGGACTCCATTCATCGGTGGGAGCGTCGCCGCACCCTAAACAAAGCCCGAGCGTCACGCTCCTCTGTACAGGTATTATGGCAACCAAAATGGCTAAGGAAAACCATTGGTCAGTCATCGTGAGTATTAATTGTTCTTACATTTCTTTTGTCAGGACTTCATTAACGTGTCCTTTCTGGAGGCTGGCTCCAACACCAAGACCCTGGGAGTGCGTCCCAACACTACCGCTCTGGACCTGTGCAATCAGTGTGCGGACAAGTTTGAGGTATTGGATCCTGAGTCCTATTGCATAAGCGTGCTGGTTGAGGGCCATTTCAAGCATTTGTCTCCCAATGAGTTTCCTCTCACGATCAAATCCACCTTGCACCACAGTGAGCCACGCATAGATTATTATTTCGTCTACCGCCATGGTCGCTGGCCAGAACAAGAGTCTGTGGACCAGACATTAACTACACCAGCACCAGAAGAGAGTTTGATATGAACTAATGCGTTTGTGTGCGCATGGTGTGTCAATAGATGGGTCTTTAGCAGAGGGTTTGAGCTGCTTGATTGGACAACTTTAATATACAAAAGAATGTAAGCGATACACAGAATTACAATGCTTAACCACATAGCAGAATGTTCTATTTGCCAAGGGAAATTTCACGAGTTCAAAGACTGGCTTACAGGTGAGTGGCATTTGCTTTAAAACGCTTGCTGGAAAGGTCCAGGTCTGGAATTTATCCGAAAACTGTTTTGAAAAGATCTCACTTTTTTTTTTTCCTCCTAAAGGAGCACGGTGAGCCTCACATGAAGAGCTCGCATAATAAAAACATTCTCTTTCTGAGACTCAAGAATAGCAGCGCACACACAGCAGATTCATCCTTCACCTTTGTTAGCCTTTACTTCTGCCGATCTGATTTTCCCAAGCGTTATACAGTCCTTGAAAGTTTCATGATTTATAAATGAAACTTTAAACTTTCCAACAACGCAAATCCCTTCACATCTCAGGGCTCAGCAGATTGTGACTCATACCCTGTTTCGGTGCTGATTTCTTCATTTATACGTTTCTTAAAGCAATGCATCTTTACAGACCTTGAACTGGTTATGCACTTGCATTGCTTTCATATTATGTACTCTGTAATTTGCCATACAGATATGCTTTCTGTGTTATATTTTCTTCATATTTGGTTCATTGTCGCTGCATTTTATATCTCACAACATATACAATAGTTTAGACATAAGATCTGACTTTGTGGCAAATTATTCTAAGCAGCATGAATGCATATGTATCACACATTATGTGAGTGTTTCAATGATCACACTTGTCAAACCAAAGATTGGTGTTTGTTTTATTCAAAATGTATACTGATAATAAACACTTTTTACATTATTTACAGTGTTTGTTAAGAGCAACTTTAGGGTTCCCCTTCAGATAAAACTCTTTCCTCTCATGTATCATAATCTGCACTGTATATAATATGATCTGAATATATAAATTAGCAATAAGCTATGAGAGGCTGTGCATTGCAGTGGTTTTCGGTATTTCGGTTTAACTCACTCACTCATTAATATAAATTTAAATTTATGTGCCCCATTGTGTGGTAACAGGTATATGGTTTTTAACTATTTTACAAAGTCAAATCAGATTGTCGTGCTGAATCTGTTGTGTAAGAGTGATTTTAAAGGACTTTACAATAACTCAAGTTGCTACCCTGAAAATGTGATCCAAAACAATACTGCCTACAGACAGTTTTTTTAAGGAAACCCTCACATTAGTTAGTATGAGAGATTTAACAATAGCAACATTCTTGTTTGTGCATGAACAAAAATAGGAGGGGGTGTATGAATACCTGTCATATTTAAGACGGCACCAAAGATTTAGCTCCAGGCTGACACGTGTGGGAAGGATATTTGCGGTTTTATCAAACATTGGAATTCTGAGTGGTGGAGCCTCTCTGGAGGCAGATGAGCTCCGCTATGTTTATCGCATATCAATGAGGAATGCGGCGGGGTAAAAATGAGACATTGATGCTGACTGTTATACACATGAGATGATTGCAGAGGTGTATGATGCAAATGTGTGATGTCACGCTGTTCTTCTCTTCCAGATGTGACAGTTTCATTAACGCATCTCTGTAATCTTTTCCTGAATGCAGTGTCATTCCATAAAAACCTTGAAACCATTTGTGTCCACAACATCTTGATGGTGTACTAAACACCAAAAACTACACAAAAAAATGGTGTAAAAATTCACTCATAAATTGCTAGTAAATTTCACAAACAGAGAGAAACAGCAAGTAACATTGAATTAAACATGACATTTTGAAGTAGAAAAAACTGAAATGGTATTTTCTTGTAAAATGTACAACAATCTTTGTTGTATTTAGGCTACAGATTATAAAAATAATTTTGAAAGTGTACTATTGTTTTAAAAGCGTAAAACATATTAATTACATTTTAATTATTATAAATCAGGCCTGTTTAGATATTGTTAATTGTATTTTTAAAAATACATGCTTTTTTTCTTCTACCATATAGAAATTCTCAAAATTAACACGGAAATGCATACCTCGGGTCTTTAGTGACCCAGGACATCATTCACCACCCTCCTCCTCATTATTTTTTTAAGTTAGACATCAACCTTTTTAACATTCCTCAATCCATTCATTATAAACAATATAACAAGTAAAAAAAATAAAGAATTCCTGTTTTCCCATTCCTTTTTTTGTAAAAATAGTATAGGGTCTCTAACGACCCGAGGTGTGTAACAGTGTAAGTATATTTTTTGCTTCTATATATAGCCTCTTTGCTCATACCCTGCATCCGAATATCCATCCATCCTAAATAGTATGTGAGAATAAAAGTGTGTCCCAAAGCATTGTATGTTGAAAAGAGTATGTCAAAAGTCCCCGGATGTTCTACTATTTCCGATAGTTTTTTGAAGTGTGAATCCGTGCCCACAACCCATTGCTTTGGAGGAAGAACTACAAACACGAGTAAAAAGTGTTAAAAAACTACAAAACATGCCGGATATGTGCAACCAACGGTGAGAGGTTTAGATAAAGGGTTGAGTGACTAATCAAAGTTTAACCTGATAAAAAATTAAATATATAACATTATTATATATATAACAGATGTTATATTTCATCTGCAATAACAATGGGGACTTTTATAAAGATCCGTTTGGGCATTAACTTTCAAATGCATCATTGCATTAAAATGAGGAGAGTTCTCCACATGAAAGACCCGCGACTGCAGATCAACGTGCTACTGCATTTCTCTCCGAGACGGTAGGAAATGAAATGAAATGTGGAGGATTTTAACAGTGACAAGATGATTGACAGGCCAGTTTAATGTGAGATGATGCGACAGAGAGCAACCGCTAAAGACGCAATTGTATGACGTGATGGTATGTCACAAAGCTTGTGTGTAGGCCTACTCTTTTGCTACACACTCTAAAGTATCTACTTTTTCTTCACAAAAAGAGTACATAGGCCTACTTTTAGGGCGTAGTATAAATAGGTGAATTGAGAATTGTAACAGTAGCCTATGAATCAATGATGCCACAATATTGCCCAATTTCGGGTCTTGAAACCACTGAGACTTCCCGAAGAAATGGGATAACCTTTCACAGGTGAGAATGTGTTTGTTTGTTTGTTTGTGTGTGTGTGTTTTTTAAAATTATAACTCAATATTATAGGTTTTTAAACTATGGTAGCTTTTTAATGTTGTGTTAGCTGATGCCTTCGTTCGTTGTATTGTTGTATTGTAGCCTATTAGTTTAGCATACAAATGATCTGCTGAAGTCTAAAGATACATGCATATGCAGACTTACAGTCTACTTGCTCTCTTAATGTGTAAACTGACCGGCTTTCCATTATAGTCTCTGTGTCTTCAATTCAAGTGTATAATATAATAAACATTTCCTGTTGGGATTCACAGTTAAAATCTCACACAGAATCGAAAAATCCTACAAATGTGCCACCCACGATCACATGATCATAAATGGCAAATTACTTCCCTGAAATGATAACCATAACATGTCTGGCTGACTTCCTTTAATGGCTGCTTAATGAAGGGACTTGCTTGCATAACATCCCATTACTGTACATAATAGACTGTTTTTACTATTATATACTTTTAGAAAGAACAGTAGACCATATTATTGTCTCAGGGGGGGTCAAGGTTTGGCTTGTTAACATGACTGCTGTTAGCACCTGCTTGTGGATCACTTACATAATCTGGCAACAAAAAACATCTTTCTGTGTTGGCTGTAGAATACTAATGATAGGAATGCTAATGTTATCATAACCTTGATAATAGGAAAAGCAGGACATTTTTAAAATGTTCCACCCGTCACATTCCCATCTTGAAAGTTCAGAATGTTTATTTATTACAAGTATGTTCATAACAAGTACATATGAATGTTTTGATAGATAGCTACAGTCTATCTTGTAATAACAGTGTTTATTAAAATTAGCCTGATGATAAAATTAGTGCTAATTATGTCCGACAGAGTTTAGATTTTAATAATAATAAACACTCCAAAAAAAATCTCTATTCATTTGTATGAACAGGTGGCATTTAAGTGAAGTTTACTCTGAGATTTTTCACAGTTTGTGAGCACGAAAAATCCAGAGGTTTGTATGAGGATATGAAAGACAAGGAGGTGAGGAATAAGAGAGAAGAGAGAGTGCTTGCTTGTGTAAAAAAGAGCTCATGACTCACACTCGCGGTTGACGGTGGATGTTAAAACTTGCAGATCTGTGGATTACAACCAACATTGAGGCCAGAGTTTACTAAACGCTTCAGATCATCTCTTCAGCCTCTCGCCGCTGAATCCCCTGACCTCATCTGCCTCACGCCCTGATGCTTTCATTCTTGTCCCTCCACTCATGTCCGACGCGACCGGTCCACGACGCTGTTGTCGTGCTCTATAATGACTGTCAGGACCTGCTTGTCTGAACCTTGCACTCACAACCGCAGCCCATTATTTTAAATGAGACCTAGCTAAAGTCAGCTTCCGTAACAAGCCTCCCTGTGCTGAATGAAAATGAACGTTTTCCTTCGCCGGATGTCACCTATAAGTTGAATGCGTGTTTTTCCACGGTCTGATGAATGTTTTCATTGAATAGCAATGATATACAATCATTTTCATTAGAAAACAAGATGCTCCTTATATGAAAAACAGTGTTGTCTGCTCTGCACATGACTGTTTTAGCAGTTGTTAGATTGTGTTGAGTGTTTCGGAAGCAAAAACCTACCTGTGGTTGCGTAAAATGCGACAAATTGTCTTGTGGGGGATTCAGTGTGTTTGACAAGACCTTTCAAATTTAATGAGAGTGACGTTTTGCTTGGCCTAGAATCCAAACGTGTGCGTGGGCTGCATGAGGACAGCAAGCACGCCACTTCAAATTCGGTTCGGGATCCTCATTATCGACCCTTATCTTGTAACTCATGATCCTATAGGTTACGCCCAGTGACGGGTAGGTCACGTACTTGAGTCAAGGTTATTATATGCCATAGTACGGAAACGCTGGAACAACTAGTTTTGATCATGATCATGTGGCACTTTCCAGATTTATCTTTCTCCTTTTTTGAGACATCATTAAGGTGTTCTGACGTCCAAACAGTTGTCTTTTCTCCTCTGATTCTTTCCTCTATTTTAAGGCTCCATCCAAACAGGACATTCAGGGGTGTGGCCTTCTCTGTTTCAGCTCGGTTTCCTTTTCAACAAGGAGAATGACACATGCCTTTTTATCTTTTCTGTTTCCCCCTACAACTTCTGACAAAAAGAGAGGTATATATAATCCCACACAACCGAATCCTGTATATATTCAAACTGGCACTTGACAATGCACAATAGAGTTTGGAGGTAGAGCTGCAACCAGAGAAGTTGATAAAGCAATACATATAAAGGGGTACCATCGGCAACTTCTCAACAATTAATTACCTACCTAGAGCGTTAGACAGAAATATTGGACGGTCACAAACCTCTTTGAGACATTGCATGGAAGATTTGCAAACCAGCTTGGAGTCACACAAGACTGATTGGATTTTTGACTCCACACACTGGAGACAAAAAACTTCACCACAGCAACACACAGCCAAGAGGAAGAACTACTCCACAAAGGTACCATAAACATATAAATTAATTTGACTATAATTGCAAATCATAATATTTTCAAGTATACATGAATAAATACATATATACTGTGTATTATTAAATACTATGCATGTTTAAGAATAATAATAATAATAATAATAATTGTATAATAATGTTTTACTATTTTACTACATTAATTTTTTTTTGTTTTTTTTTTATCTATATTGATTTTGTTAAAAAAATGTGTAACGGAACAGGTTTTTCCTCTAGGTGGAAACGATAGAAAGCAGAAAATAAGTTAAAACTGTCTTGTATTTAAAAATATAAAAATGCAGCTATTAATATGTACCTTTTTGGTCTGTTCTGAAGCACTGCTTTATAATGTAAGTGAATGAAAGGGTGTAAATAATGTACATAGACATCTGAAATCTACTTCTGATTGGCTGATATATGAGTTTAATTTCAAAGTTGCCTGAAGTCAGAATCTTCTAGCAATAGTCAGCATCTCTCGTAAATTACATTCAATATCTACATTTTAAATGTTGCGCATGTATATCCTCTCCCTCTCTCATCTGTACAGATTTTTTTTCTAATATTATGTCTTGGTCAACATATTTATCTGTAGATGGTGGCTTTATCCTTGCCTCCTCGTCCTGCCCTGTTGTTCTTAGTCCTCATGAGTGTGACTCTGATGACATCTGCGTTTCCCCAGCCTCAACTTCGACCTCTGCAAAGGTATAACCGTTCCTCAGAAATAGCAGATTTATTATAATCATCGTTGTTGTTATTGTTGTTGTTGTTGTTATACCTCAATTTGAACAGCTGTAGCCTTGTATCCCTTAGGTGAAAACTCACCAAATTCTGCATGCATGAATAGTTTTTTAAATTGCTTTTTATGTAATTATTATGGGATAAATTAGATGTGTGGTTATTTATAAACTAGTGGTTAAATTAGCAAAATCCAACACATCAAACGCACAACTCCATTTGAGCTAGAGACTTAAAATTTCACATGGAAGTCTTTCCTTCATCATTTATCATTCATCTTATCATTTCATGCTTGTCTAGCGAGCTTCCTATTGCTGGCTGCACACATTTCTGACACATCTCTCTCTTCTAAACAGTAACTTGCCTGCTATTGGTCAAGAGGATTCCAAAGGTGAACAGTGGGAAGTGCTGTTCCCCTCCATCTCGCTCCGTGATTGGAGCATTCAGATGCTGAGCGCCCCAGACTTTGGAGCAGCTAAGGCGGGGACAGAACAGCTGGTGGGGGATGATTGGCTTCCGCTCAGCCAGTCACAGATGGAGGAGGAGCTGGTGAAGGGATGGCTGGGCAACTGGCCTTCACGGGTGGGTCACCAGCAGAAGAGAAACATAGTGGTGGCAGATGACGCTGCATTTAGAGAAAAGAGCAAGCTTTTGACAGCAATGGAAAGACAGAAATGGCTCAATTCCTATATGCAGAAACTCTTAGTAGTTAATTCAAAGTAGTTGTTATGCCATGTAATTGTAAATATATAAAATATTTAGAAAAACTTTGTGTTTTATGTGGGAGAAAAAAGCATTTGATCATCACTACATGAGATAATGTAAGCGAGTTAAAGGTTTAGTTCAACCAAAAATGCTCTCATCATATACTCATTTTAATCCCGTATTATTTTTCTGCATGGAACACAAAAGGAGATATATATAGTACAATGCTTCAGCTGCCTTTTTTTCTCAACAAAAAAGTAAATCATACAGGGTTGGAATGACATGATGGTGAGTAAATGATGAGAACTTTTTTTTTTTTGGGTGATCTATCTCTTTTAAAAATCTGAATGTAGATAAAGGTGCTTTCTTTTCTTTCTTTTTAGATGATCTTTGAATAAGGAAAATGCATGATGTGTTTGTTGGTCTGATCTTGGTTTGAATAAACACCTGAAAACAATCGGCATTTGAGCAATTTGCCTTAATGGGATTCCAAATAATATAAGCTGCCATAATAGATTTCATATGCACTTTGCTTTACCCCGAAACGGTGAAAGTTCTTCAGTTTATTAGTGGATTAGTTTCAGTTAATTTATTGTAAAATACCAGCAAACTTTATTTATAAGCTGTCAAATTTACAATCAGTTAGTGAATAGGTTGATATATATCTCACAAATAAAATATAGGTATAAATAAGTGTTCGGTTCCTGGTTCATTTTGAATCGGACATAACAAATAACAAGTTGTTCAGTGAGAGAATAATATTGAGCTCAGTTACAGCTTTTTTTTTACTTATTCAGTCAAATTAATTGTTTCATAAGAGTTATTGTTGCATGAATCCAAAATCACAGCTCACATATGTTAGTTGATTTTATTGATTAAATGTTATGTGATAAAATGACATAATGCGTAAACATAAAGCTTTCTAATTGCGACTAGATACAGTTACAGAGAAAGATCAATGTATCGACCAAATTGTTAGGGCTATTTAAAAGTTTGAATAGGAAAAGTGTATTCGAAAACACACTGGTAACAGGTTGCCTACATGTTTGACAGTAGATTACATTATCTAGATAAATAGATTATTGAGGCACTGTAAAGGTACCATGAAGTGAACCAAGCTGGTAAATTGAGCTGTGTGTCAGAGGAGATAGGACCTCCCATGATAATATTAGTAATTTATCGCCAAGCCGAATTATGATGTGCTTAAAATGGAATTTTTAATGTTCTGACAGCAGAAAATTAAATAGGGCCATGGTTAAATACACCCTCATGACCTCATTAGCCTCGAGCTAGCAGGCGATTAATCAACTGATTGGAGAGGCTTTAAGTATGAGGAAATCTCTGACGGCAGAGACCGCGACAGCTGAATCGCTGCTTCAGGTTATTTGTTAGAATTTTATCATGTTTTTTTCCCTTTACCTTTCAAAATGGCTTTACAAAGGTCAAGTCTTGCAAATAGCGCCTGTAGGGGTTGTTAAATAAAATCTTCTCATGAATCCTGTATGGATGGTTATGTATTCAAGAAGTCGTCGAAGAAGTAATTTATAGGCTGTTTGTTGGGGGTAATACATTTCAGCAGAAAATGATTGACTCACACAGTTGACCATTTATCTCCAGTTGTCAAAAATATCTAGGTGTCAGTTCAGAAGTGCAATTTATTGCTCTTATGGAACATACTTAGAAATGGCATCTCTGTTAGGACTGAGAACTGCACTATAGGAAATCTTCCTGCTGCTCAGGCCTCGTGGTGAGGAAGCCTATAGAAACTCTGTAACGGTGAGATGGATGAGAGGGCTGAGGATCACAGGAACTGTAATTTATCACTCCCTACAGCTGGCCTACATGGCAGCCAGAGCCAATCAGCAGTAGCCAAATTGCTTTCTGCACCCCATTCTCACCAAGTGGAACTGCGTCTCAAAGCTCATGTAGAATCACCCAGTCCTGCTATTTCTCAGCGGTTCTGGCACAAGTGTTGGCTGGGTGTGGGAGTAAATACTATGTGTTTTGTGTCTGTGCTGAAGATCAATGTTACCTGGATCTGCATATTTCAGCTGTCAATGTCAAACACACCACAGTTTCAAGATTATGGACTTTTTATTACACTTTGCAACATTTAAAATGTCACAGCTAAAATAAACGAGATGATAATAATAATACAATGATCCTCTTTAAAAACATGACTGAATTGTATATTAATTAATGTAGTATCATCCAATATTATCTGTTTTTTTCTAATGAACTCTCTTCCATCCTCTCTTCCATTCTATCCACCCACACATACAAAACTTATAAAGGCTGAAAATTCCGTGAGAGTTGTTTTGCTTTAAAACATGCTCACATCTTAACACGCAAAAAATCATTTTCATCTTCAAATCACATCTTGAAAACCTAATTTGAAGTTCACTTGAAGTTCACATCTTGCCTCAGATCTGTTTACAGATTGTGGTAAGACGAGTGGACTTAACTTCTGAAGCTTTCGTTTCTCATTTTTCACTCACCAGCAAGCCCAGACGGGAATTTCTTCAGATTTTATGCACAGATTTACAAGGGAAAATCGGCAGAATTGTGTGAAATTGATTTAAACACGGTGAGCTGAGAGTATTGGATTTTGATTGATTGCTTAAAGCATTTTCAAAATATTTTAGAAATGAACACACAAGGGGCAGGGTCATTTTGAAGAACTTTGAAAATAACAAGCATTCAGATGCTACAGAAATCAGTGCAGATTCCATGTGTGGAGCAAGATGAGCCACCACCACACAAATCTCTTTAAAAACATCCCATATCTAACATTACAAAACAGCTGCTTGAAATGACAAAATCTGGTTAAAATCAAGATCTTGTGAGCTGCCATTTGTGCATCTGAGCATCAATGGCATTTGAACACTTAGCCTAGATGAGTAGCACTTTACAAAATATTCTTTCAAATAGTAAACTTAGGGCTGAACTCCTTGCTCAGTAGTAAAATGACCAGAAGAAAGATATTTAATCTTTTCCTGGTCTGAACTAACTAAGATTTTCTTCTTTCCCCCTAACACTAAAGTCTAGACATTTTGGTCAGCTCTGGTCACGTGTCAATGACCTCACGGGCCGGTGAGGGCTCCTCTGGAAGGGTGGTCGTTGCGTTTGGTAAAGTTTGATTGTGTGGCACAGAGTTGTGCTGTATCTCCATTGCAATCCCAGCAGGATCTTGCGGGGGAAACTCCTTAACTTGTCGTCGGTACTCCAGGAAGGTGCAGGCCTTAGTGGCGATGGCAACGACATTCTTCCCGATGAAGATGGTCGAGACTCGGCTGTCTTGGAACAAAACCATGTTGACACCTCGGATGAGGATGGTGACTATGTTGATGGTCACCAAGCTGAGGACCGGGTAGAGCATCATCTTCTGAGGCGACACGTGCTCGCCCTGCACGCTGATCTCGCTCAGAGAAACGCAAGGCAGGATGAGCAGCAGGATGTAGCAGTAGAAGAACATCAGACCCTCGGCCCAGATTGGCAGACCTGTCCGCTGTGGCTCCCAAAGGTTAGCCTGGATGTCCAGGACATCCAGAAGGTCAAGAGCCACCCAGAAGAGTCGACCCCGCATGTCCTCCTTCTTCCGGAAGGTTCTTACGTACTCCATGCTGTCGAGTGCGACCAGGACGAGGTACAGTCCGGGTACGCAAACCGATAGCAACAAAGTCAATGCTTTCCTAGCTACCGTCTCCAGACTTTTACGGTCAGCCTTGTAGTTCTGGAAGACGAAGTAGAGCTTGATTTCCAGAACGAAGATGTAAAGGAACCAGAGGATCATGGCGTAGCCACGCTTCGCAGTCCTCACCTCAGCACCCACCCACACCGCCACATAACGCAGCACTATAAGAAAGCAAATATCTCCGACCAGGACGATGATGCAGACGCCGATTTTGCGTGGGCCCTGGTTCTGCTCCACAAGGTAGGCATCCATGAAGGCCATGCTGGTCATGATCACAATGGTGGTTAAACACACATGCCGCTTGTCGGGTGGCGGTAGAACCATGGTGCTATCTGTTTATCGAAGTAAAAAACGAACAAATCGTATCCTTCAAAAAGTAGCAAGGTTAGTTCATGGTGTGCAAACTGTTGTCCATCGATGCTGGTGACTGAGGAGCCCGTTTTGCAAAGCTCCACACAGTCCAAAGACCACTCTTTACCGCATTTTCGAGCCTTACATGGCCTCCACACTAATTTAGTATCAATATCAATTTGATTCAATGTGACCGTATTGTATAAATCTGTATGTGTATCCACTGCTGAGGCAGATTGTGTCGATTTCCTACCGACATGGGCCTGCTTGTCTGTGTCAGCTGACCCATATAAACAGCATTGCTGGACACTGTGCCGTTCTCCTGTCGTCACTTACTCCTGCATCGGAGCCAAGGGTGCACAGGAGTATCGTCAGTCGTGAAGACGGAAGGGGAGGTCACAGCTCTCTTTCTGCTCTGCCGGCTTGAAGCATCTGTTAATTAAAGAAAGAAAAATGTGTTCACTTCAGAGGATGTTTTTGACCTCGTTCCAACTGATGAAGCTTTAAAACAAAACACTAGGGGTCACTGTGGTAATTTAGCACAATCAGGTGTAACTAACCATCCCATGAGTCCTTGGGTTTGTTTCACATTTCTCTAAAGCCTTTTATGTTGAAAAGGATTTAGCTGTTTTGAAGGGCACTGAATTTGTCATGTTTAAATATCCAAAAAGGAATGTGTTTCTGTGTGTAAAAGTAAGTCACTTACAGTACATAGAGCGGGTTGGCGGATGCAATATAGCCTGAATTATGATCTCAATGTATGTTTCTTCCTTAACATCTGACCTCATTCCTCAAGTTCTTACCGTGATTGAACACTTTTGAATACTTTTAATTGAAAATTCCTCCTTTTTGTATGAGTTCTATAAGCTCGAACTCGCTATGCTGCATTATCCATATTTAGGTATGAAAGTGTCAGCTACTAGAATATCATTCCCTAATATTCCTATGAGCTCTGAGTCACCAGCTTCCATAGCAACGGTTTCTATTGAGAGAGTGATAATAAGTGATGATGAGTATAACGCAGCAGGGAACCCTCGGATTTCTGGAAAGCGAGATATTATTGGAGGTGCAACAGGCAGAGGGTGTGCACTCACTCTGATATCTTGGTGTGAGGTGGCCTGATGTGAATGACAATAATCCCCCCAAAAATTTCAACTGATTCTTTGCAAGTTTCAGTATGCATGGGAGACACGAAGTGTTAAAATAAACTGCATCACAAATGCTGGCAAGCAACTGTTTTAAGATAAAGCAACTCTTCTGAATGCACTGTGTTCTTATTAAGACTCAACTCACGGTCACATCTGGATGTTACTGTGACAAGATTTCCTCTTCAGATGGAATATTAGGGAACAACACATACATTTAAACAAGGGATTAGCGTTGATCTAGTGTCTTGTGTATGAAATTCCAATCACAGTAACATTTGTTTTGCACACTACTTACACAGCGGTCCTTCTCAATCCCCTATTGCTAGTTAGTTCACGTCAACGCCGCTCGTGTTTGGTATATTTGGAAGCAAACACAGACTATTTGCTCATATGTCTTCTCAAGTGATTGATTTCTATCTCAAAGAGATAAAAATCATGCACATAAATCCGTACACTGAGAGAAATACATGGATCCACAGAAAAAAATATAGAGTACATGTGGCAGTATTTCTTCTATTGTGTATCTGCTGTTGTAATTTTTACCCATACATTTATCTTTCATCTTGAATGCATTTAGCTTTAGATGGCCAAGTGCACGTACTCAGAAAAATTCCCTTGTTACACATAACGTGACAGTTTAAATCAAGTTTCATTTTTTGATCCCACCAATATAAAAATATAACAAAGTAGAATGACATCTGTCATTCTACTTTTCTAATGACATCTTTTTTCCAATGACATCTGTTCTTTTAATATGACTGCTCTTTTAAACTCCTCAGAAGAAAATTTGGTTATGCATTGTGCCTCTACACTGCTTTCGGCCTCCTTCTACTTCCTTTCTATTCTATTCTAGTGCACAGATTTTCTTTTCTGACAACGTGACTCTTTGACCTTCTGAACTCTCATCTGTTCAGTTTCAGAACGCGCAGCTGAGCGGAAGATTGAACTATTTATTTTGGAGAGGGTGGAGAGAACCACAGATTGAGACTTTAAATACATCACACAAAGCATGATTTCTGGATTAATGTTTTAATTATGTATTTTGACATAAAATACTCTGAATTAATTACCAGATACTTCATCAATCCTACTAACTAGAGTATAATTGTTGTGATCGGTGAACCCTGAGAATAGTTCCCGCTCTCCACCCCATTATTTACAGCCCTGTCTCCAATGAATCTTGAATAACAAAGAAGGATGGCTCAAATAATATTACGGTACATGTACTCACAGATATGAAAAAAGTATCAATGTTAAGCTTCTTTGAATATGACATTCTATATTTTATATGTGTCCAGATATTAGGTATTTGTTTTCCTTGGGTTGTCTGTCTTATTTTATGACAGATCTCACATACCTTGCAGTATTTTCTGCACTTTCACATGAAAGTATATTTATTGTAGATTTCGAACAGAAATCTTTGTGATGGTTTGCAAAATAGAGAAAGTGTGTAAATCGGTTTCTGACTACTTTGAGAGATGTATCAACACTGTATTCGATTTTTAAAGCCATGTATCTGTATGGCAAGTCTATATCCAAATAGTCAATCCATATTTTCATGACTTTTCTATTGTTAGTGTTAAGTATCGTGTCTCTTTTATTGTAAATTTAGAGTCAGATAATATTCCAATTTGCTCCATTATGTTGTAATTTAAGCCAATGTTTTAAATACTTTTCTATTTGGCTTGGTTTAATTGAGTTTTTATCCTTTATAAGATTTGGTTTCTAAGGAAGTCTGTTTCTGCCTACGACTAAAAAAAGGTCATTTTGAGATAAGTAAAGCTGTGAAATATAAAGTCGAATTGGGAGATATAAAGTCGCAGTTATAAGAAAAAAGTTTCATCTGTGAGAAAGAATCAAAGTCACAATTATGAGAAACAGTCACACAATTGCGAAATATAAAGTCAAATTATAAGATATATAAGTTGTGGATATTAAGTTTTACTCAAAGGTGGAAAACAGTCCTCCATAGGTTTCTAAACACAAGCATAAAAACAACTATTTAACGTCATCTCATGGTACAGTAGTTCATGGCTTTTGGTAGAGGATCTTGCATTTCCATAGCTGGTTCTGAAATAGTTCTAGACACACAAGCACACGCACACACATTCCTCCCCCAATGTACTGTACTGTGAGTGAAGAGAGAAATGGAGTGAGAGCATTAAATCAAGAGTTTAATTAAAGTGGCAAAACACATGGGAGCAAATAAGTGTCTGGAGTAGTAGAGAGCGAGCTCATCAGGCCAATCAATACACACATGAGGAATATGAAGCAGACAAACCCTAGACACTCACGAGAGCCAATAAGGCAAAGCATTACAGGTAGTGCTTCCAAATGCAATATATAAACATACTTACACACACACACACACACACACACACACACACACACACACACACACACACACACACACACACACACACACACACACACACACACACACACACACACACACACACACACACACACACACACACACACACACACACACACACACACATATATACTATATATAATACAATTAAATTAAATATAAAACATTATGGCAGGCGCATCACATTTTAAACTGAGCTGTCTGGCACCCTCTCTGGTTATTTACACATCCGTTTTTCCTGGCTGACACAGATCTAGAGACTTCCAAACAAGCTTAGCAGAGAAAGTATGGACAAAGCTTACTAAACAGTTTAAACACGGGGTGATTTGCATTCCGCATTGCGCGGCGCCGGAGACACTTTATTAATTTTCAATGAGCACACAACAAACTTTCCCGAAAGATATTTTCGAGAGAAAGTTTATAAATGATTTTGAATGTTTAATTTCTCATGCATACTTAACAAATAGAAAAACAAAATAGTTTATTTAAAAGCCAGAAGCCTGTGGCTCTGTCACACATTCACTGGCAGCTCGGCAATTAGTGAGGGGCTGCTGAATACATGTATGTATGCGTTTGTAAAAAGTGTGTGTCACCATTATGTTCAGTTCAAGGACTTTTAGTTTGTATTTCTTCAGGTCATGCCTTCCTTTGTTGTGTTCCCACCACTCCTTAGTTACTATGGTCACCGCATTATGAGTTCTGTGTTTTAGCTGTTTGACTAAACTGTGTTTGCTTTAGCCTATATCTGTACCTTAACAGACACTTTCTATTCGGTCACCGTTATTTTGAAAGTGTTTGCTGCCTGCCTCTTTGGAATTATTATTAAACCTTGAGTCGTTTGGAACTTTATTCATCGATCTACCTTTGTCTGTCTTCCTGCAAACACTGTCAGTATGTACACACATGCTTATAGGTTGCTGTGTTGCTGTGGTAACAGGCATTCATCAGACCAATACCCCAGACCCCCAATAAAAGAAAACAATAATGAGTGTGACTCTTATTTCTGCTCAGTATAATGAAAAAAAAAAAAAAAAAGACCCTCTGTGCTTCAACTTGAAGTAGAGGATTTCGTGCTCTTTCCCTCTTTTCATCTTGGTGTTATTACAGCAAAAGACTCTGAGATCAGACAAACCGTAGTTTTAAAGCATTTTCTGTGGAAACACAGAATGGATATATGGCCTGGTGTTGCAAAACATAAACACAGACTGCTGTCTGAACATTACCAGCGCATGATCTGTGTTTTCGGTGAATATGGCACATCTTCACTGCGAGTATAAAAAGAGATTCGACTAATCATTATATGAATCAATTCAATGGTCAGTTATTCTTATAGAAAGTGATTCAACCATCAATTATTCTAACAGAAATTGATTTAACACTGAGTATTTCTTACACACAAAAAAAGAATCAACAGTTAATTCTTCTAGATTTCATGAGAATGTGACTTCTGTCATATACAAACTGAGGTTGTCCTTGTATCTCCTCGCCTCTCTGCCCACCTTTATGTGGTCCTTCATCCCCCAACCCTCATGAGCCAGGTCTCTCATCCTCCTCCATCTCTTTGGAGTCCTCTCCAGAGCTGTTTCATACTCTCTTTCAACTCTCCTACTCATTGATTGACCTCTCTCCCTCTTTCCACTGCATTCCTCCCCCTCATTCACTTAATTAAAACGGCGAGTGTCTGAAAATCTGAGAGGGGCTTTGTAAGGTAATGAATGAGCAAGCATTCTGCTCTAGTTGGGAAAATCTTACACAAACAAAAAACAAATCCAGGTCACATTTCACATCAAAACAAAACTAAGATATTATTTTTGCAATAAGAAAATAAGGCCTATTATTTTTGCTTTTTATTTAAATTTTCTAACACTATTTTTGAGACAATTATGTGCATTTCCCTCCCCAATTTATTCCCTCCCCAATTTTGCATCTGTATGCTGTATTCATTTTTTTATATAGCCTACTGTAGTTCAATATACTGTAGTTGTGTTTTTTTATTTAATTAAGTTTTGTTCAGTCAATTAACAGCTGTGAATGTTGTCCAAGAGCCCAAATAACAGCATCAATGGCACAGTTATTTAAGCTATTTATAGGAATATTTTCATGTAAAGACTGTATTTATTTTCAATTAAACTGACATTTTATCTGTTTTGTCTCTTTATCTGTCAACATTATAATTTGTTATTTTACATTAAAATTTTTGTAAAAAAATTCCCCTCTCATAACTTTGAGATATACACTCGCAAATGCAAATTATAAAGTCCGGATTGCGGGATATAAACTCGCAATTGTGAGAAATTAAGTGAAAATTGCGAGATATAAAATTGCAATTCAGATTTTTTTTTTATCCCATTGCAATTGCGAGTTTATTTCTTGCAATTCTGACATATTTTCTCAGAATTGCAAGATATAAACTCACAACTGTGAGTTATAAAATCCATTGTCTTGTATTGCGAGTTTACAACAGAATTGTGTGATACATACTCGCACTTGCATGTTACAAAGTTAGAATTGCACGTTCGTATCACGCAATTCTGAGAGAGAAAAAAAAGTTGAATTGTGAGATAAAAAGTCACAGTTATTGCCTTTTTTTAATTTTATATTCCGTGCCGGAAACAAGCGTCCATAGAAAACCCTGCTGGCACAATGTAAAAAAAAAAGTTAAATTTTAAGTAAAATAAAATTTCTGATTTTGAGGATGAAATATGTCCTAGGCACGTTCTTGACATTGGTTTCCTCTGTAATTTTTTCCCATGTGACCGTGTATGTATCATTGCCACTGTGAATGGACTCTGTGAGTAGGTCAGTCAGGAACAGACAGGACCGGAGGGGAGGAAACAGAGCTCAGCAGAATCAGATAGAGAGCTTGACGGCCTGAAGGCCTCTCCAGTAATCATATCAACATGTTCATCCAGCCTGGCAGCCGCAATGAGCAAAAACTCCCCGTGGAGCTATATCAGCAAGAGCAGTCTGAGCTCAGCTACACAGACTCATAATGCTATCTTGTTTCTGCTCAGAGACAGGCCAAGACCCATCCTTTAAGACAAAGAGGAGGCAAAGTCCCCTCTGTGGGTTTGGCTATTTTAGTGAAACGTCAGTTCATCTTCCATTTGATGTTTACACGGTTTTTAGTCGTATGGAACAACATTTGCACTATAAGCTGCAACACTGTAATGTTTGTGCATACTATCTATCAAAATCAAATCACATCAAAGCAGTGGTGGCTGGTGGGTTTTCAAAATAGAGGCGGCACACTAAATTGTAGCAGTGGGGATCCCCTCTTCAGGATTTTTCCCCCTTAACTGCTTTAAAATGGCTTTTGGGGGGTCATTTCTTTTCACTTTTCGGGACCTTCTATCCTTTTAAATATCCGTGTTAAAGGAGCATATTTCGACTGTTTATTGAAGCAGATTGCTGTCGCCTATATGTCCAATTTCAGCATGGGGTCTTCCTTCATTTTTAATTTGTTGCTGCTGTTCGAATGGTAGCTTGGTAAATTTGTTGGTGATCAAATATTCAATATCTCTACTTTACATAATTAAGTTATTGGTACATTATCAGCAGAAGTTCAAACTAATATCATGTAATTTAAATCTCTACATTGATTTGTTGATATACCAAGGGAGGCTAGAGTCTTCGGCAATGTTTTTTTTTTTGCTTCTTTCTTTTTGTTTTTTTTTAGCAATGGAGGCAAAAGTATCTGGCTGTGAATTTTGCCCCCATCCCCTTCTCTATCCACTCAGACCTTAGTACAGTTTTCCCGAATGATTGTAATTACATCGGCACGTTCAGGGAGGAGAAGTGGTGGTTCCGACTTTGATAACATTGTATGTTGTTACAGTTACAGTAGTGAAATTACAAACAATAAATACACATTCTGAGGCATGAAATGAATGGGATTTTTATTAACATTACGTTGTCCTTCTCCCATTTTCACCTCAAAATTTTAAGTAGGCTGTGTCTCTCTCTCCCCTGATGAGCTAGGTATGTATTTCTAAAATAGGTAAAAAATGTAGGGGTTATCTTTGATCCTGAATAAAATTTTAATTTACAAAATATATTCTGTAGTAAGGGCTCATTTTTTTCCCCAGCTGAGAGGCTTTGTAAGCTCAAAACCTCTCACTTTTAACTCTTGTGCTGTCCTGAAAATTGTGTGAATTGTGTGTTCCCGGTCAAAAATGGCCGGTCTTTTAAACCTCTCATTATGCTATATTATCACCAAATGCTGGATTAAATCTTTTTGTCAACTTGTTTTCTTTGAATTAGCGGTTTTGTATCTCTTGTTGGAACTGATTGATCATAGGCTTCTTCATTGAGCATACGCTTAGTTTTTGAGTGAAAAATGTCAAAAACATAGCATAACAAGAGATTTACAAGCTATTTAAAAGGGCATTAAAAGTACATTTAAAAATTTTGGGAAATCAAAAGCAAAGTCAGTATTAGCATTTTGGTGAAAAAGAAAAATCTCTCCAGGTCAAAATGACCAGACCACAACATCATTTAGAGACTGTTATCCTTAGTAATAGGCTTGGTTTTAGTAACACTTCAAGGCCATTTCACACTACACAAACTGACGCCAACCAACATAGACAGTCACCAGATTACAGTAAATCACTTCTAAGACAATCCACGACCAGACACAAGCTGATTCAACATGTTGAATCGGCTAAATCATGCTCCAACAGTCGCCGACAAGGGTAACACACTGATCCGACAAAACCCAACAAAGAATCTATTGCCATCTGTCAGTGCAGTGTGAATTGGTCTTCGTTTGTTGAAATAAATCTTAGCCTCACTTCATTAGTTACCAGTAAAATACAGAATTGATTTAAGATTTTAGTATTTGCATGTGGACTTGCCCTTATTTATATTTTGGATCTTCTTTGTCTTTGTTCTTCACTAAGAACTCTTAGATCCTCCTCTCAGTTGTTATTAACTGTTCCATAGTCACGATTAAAAACCATAAATCCTTTTCAATACCGGCACTAAGGCTTTGTAATACTGTAATACCAATTTCCCTCACAATATCTACATTTGATACACCATCTCTTAATACTTTTTTTTCCTCAGGCTTCCTACTTGTTGTATTACCTTTTTTATTGTATCCTGTTATTTTATTGTTGCACAACAGTTTTATTATTTATTTTATTTATTTATTTTGCACTACGTCTAATGTGAAACACTTTGGTCATGTTGTTTTATGGTGCTATATACCTAAACATTTTATACTTTGCCTCAGTAGTAAATACAATAATACAGTAAAAGCATATTAAGTTTTAATTCGTACCACTGGCCTATTATTTATAGTCACCTTCTTTTTGGGCCATTAACAATCCTCAGTCTGTTGGTATAAAGATAATGGCAGAAAATTGCAACTTTAGTTTAACAGCGCTCATAAGATCTCCTCCCGTTATATACTGGTGATTATTTTCTCATATTTTTTTGAGAAGGCATTCTGCAATCTCAGAGAAAACACCTCCGGCATGTACACACTGCAAAGTTTAAATGAATCAGCTAAATTACTGTGTATGTAAAGAACAAGACCAAGCACGCACATGGCCAGAGAAAAGACACTTATGAAAGAAAGAAAGAAAGCAAAGGAAAGCCAACTGTCACCAAAAGCCGGATACATAATTTTTTTTTAAAAGAACGCAGCTGTTCTCAGATCTGTGGCACGAGTTTCCGACTTGGCACAATGCCTGAGCTTTCAATATTTTGCACACTGGAACACAGAGGAGTGTAAAAGAGAGTGCATTACGTCTGTCTGGGATGTGCCTCAAGCACTACTTCTGCCTCTCTCTTTTTGCCGTGACCTCGTTCATTCTGTCCTTTAAATGCCTCACTTCCACTTGTCTCCCTTCCTCTTGTCTCTGTGGCTGCACTCGGAGCAGCTTCATCCCTATGAAGTGTGCAGTAACAGGATCTGTGATGACTGGTTCTGTGAGGGGGACCCTTAGGGGTGCTGCTTACTACTGTTGCATGTTCAAAGCTCTCTCAACAGCCTAGAAACAGCAGACGCGATGCCATGTTGAATCCCTTTCCGCGGTTTAAACACCGAACGCCGCTCGTCATCTGCCTAAATAATCAAAGTAAGACCTCCCCGGATGCCAACCAAAGCCGTCTGACAGTCCCCATGGCGCCTGAAGATGGTTGACCTTGCAGCATCTGCTGGAGCGAGGAAGAATGGGAAGGTATACACGCTGTGATATGAGAAGACGGATATAAAGACTGCATCAGCATACTGTACACTCTCAGCAGGACCAGAGGGATTGTGGGAAGTGCGCAAAGAAACCAGACTCTACAACCTTGTGTCGCACAGAAGGCAATAACCAGCATATGGATACTTGATGATATACTCATTCATGTCACACAGAAAGTAGGCACATTTTAATATTGTCGTCACTAAATTAGCAATACTTCCAAATATCCCTCAAATTTACAGTACTGTTTAAAAGATTGGGTTCAGTAAGATTTTTTTATGTTTTTTTAAAGAAGTCTTTTATGCTCAGCAAGACTGCATAAACAGTAATATTGTTTAATATTATCACAATTGTTTTCTATTTTCATGTATTTTAAAATATAATTTATTCCTGTGATGGTAAAGCTTCAGTGTCACATGATCCTTCAGAAATCATTCTAATATGCTGATTTGGTGCTGAAGAAAAGAGATTAAAACTGTTGCATTGCGTGTTATTTTTTTTGGAATCCGTTATTTAAAAATATCAGGAGTCTATGATGAATAGAAAGTTCTGATGAACAGGATTTAATTGAAACAGAAATCAATTGTTACATTATAAATGTTTGTGCTGTTACTGTTGATTAGTTTAATACATACTTGCTTAACAAAAGTCTTAATTTCTCTCCAAACTCCTGTGAGTTGGCTCTATGAATAGTTCAGAAAGACGAGTATAGTTCAGAGAATACACTGCCCTATAATTAACAGCATTATTTAGGAGAGAGATTTTTTTATGTACTTTTTTTAGAAGTTTAGCTATAATGAATCACAATCAAATAAAAATGTATTGTTTTCTAATCGATACAAGCACATTCCAGGGCCCTTGCTGCAACAGTGGAGAAAGGTTTGCTACATTTCGATTGGACTTTGGTGGACTAGCACAAACAAATGTCCAACACCATCAGATAAGGATGCAAGGACAACTCACAGACACCTCAATCGTGGGAAGGACAGGACTTCCCATTGGTCCACAGCCAGTTTCTGCCCTGCACCCATCATGAGACTAATCCCTAACGTTTAAGCCAACCACCATAAAAATTCTTACGGACTTTTTGGATGCAAGAGCAGTGGCTGAAACAAAGGGAGGCCACAATAAGCCATCCAATCCATTCATACCTATGTTCGGAAAACTTAAACTACACATTAATTTCATACTTATTAAGGGAAATAACAAATAAGTGTTCTCAGTGACGGCTATCTGTAGTGCAACATCGTCATCAACAAATTAATCCGGTGAGACAATTGCAGATATACCATTCAGAGTCTCCCATCTGGAGAGACTGTAACAGATACACCAGCAAAGGTGAGACAGAAACAATTACAGCACGTCCTGAGTCTCAATGCCAAAGAGACAAAAGCAAATTGACAAAATTCTGAGTGTCTGGCCCAGAGGCAGAAGACACACAGACACATTTGCAACACGGTTAAGCTCAGGAGAGCAAACCTCAACTTCAAAGTATTCGTCTGCGTGCTCCAGATTGTTAAGGAACTTGCACCTACTTCAGGGCCTCATCTGCCTGTTCCAGATATTAGGACATTTTTTAGTGCTTCAGGAAACCAGCATCCCACAGAGCTTTTGTGTTCAAGGCTGTTGAAACAGATTCTAGCTCATTTTCCCAATGCATTGTTACAACCAGAGGAAAACATCACCGCCATCGGACTGCTCACTCGACCACGTGGAACGTAAATATCACTTAACCAAACCTCTATCCAGAGACCTTGGCATTGTTGTATAGTATCAGTATATGTTTTTCTAATTTACATTAGAGATCATACACCTGATTCTAGTTAATAACAAATAATCTTTCATTTATTTGTTTGATGCACAATAAGGTTCTTCACCTTATTAGTTTCAGAGACACAATAGTTTATCTTTCTATAAGATAACGCAACTCTAGCCACAATCAACTTAATCGTATTTTATGCATCATATGCACTTTATTCCTTTATCATTCATGGTATTCATTTATTAGTTTTGCTGATTTAGTCTTGTTTGTCTTTTTGTTAATATAATGCATTTTATTACACTTGTGTTAGTAATTAGTAATCCAACAAAGGTTTGTTTTCGCACGTCAAGCAGGTTTGGTTGAGCTTCTGTTTATGTTCACTGATCAATGGTAATGTCAGGGTTCTGCCCTGGCAGCTTTGTCTTTGTTTCATGCATCTATGTTTGTGTTGTGCTTAAACATGTGGTTTTGTCTTTGTTTGTGTTGGCCATGTGCTCCTCTGCCCCTGCCTCCTTGTTTCCCTGTACCACACCCCCTTGTCTAGTTGTGTCCTCATTTGTCTGAGTATTGTCACCTGTTCCTCATGTTCTCTGCTCCCTTGTTTGGATTCTCGTTTAGCTGAGTGTGTTCACCTGTCCCTTCTCTGAGTGTGCTCTCCTGTTCCTCTTGTTCTCTGCTCCCTTTATGTGTTTTGTGTTTTCTGTCTTGTGCTGCAACTTACTCAGCTAGTGTCTCTTTAGTTGCATGTTCATGTCATGTGCTTGTGTGTTATTTTCATGTTTGATGTGAGCACATGGCTTGTCTCGTTATGCTGCCATGTGCTAATCTAATGTCTGACCCCGCCCATCTTGTTATCTTATTATTGGTTCAGTTTCCCCACCTGTCCTCCCTCGTTACCTGCCTTGTTTGCTGTCCCATTTATTCCCCTTGTGTTTGCTGTCCTTTGCCAGATCGTTATCGCACATCGTCGCATGCTGTTGTTACCCTGCCTGTCTGATGAGTCCTGTCGTATGTGTGTCCAACCAAGTCTAGTCTATAGTGTTTTCCCCCACGGGGTTGTTTCTGTTTTGTTTTACTTTACTTTAATAAAGCTCATATTTCTCTGCATCCTTGAGTCCTCCCTTCAACCCTACCTCATCCGTGACAGAACGATCTGGCCAGTTCAGGACTCAGCAGAATGAGCATCAAGGTCCTGCCACCTGCTAACATCCGGGAGAGAATGGCTCGTCATTGTGGTCTCACTGCTCTTCGCCAGGATGGCTTTGAGGTGGGGGGTTTTGCCCAATTCTTTTGGACCATGTCTGTGGGGCTTGATTATAATGACGCTACTCTCAAGGACATTTTTAATTCCTGCTTGGATGACCCCCTGCCTGCATGGGAGATGGATTCTCTAAGGGTTCTGGATTTCTGGGGTTTATCCAGGTATCTTAGAAATCGCAGTAAGTGGGGAATGCCAAGTCTACCTGTATCTGCTTTCAACAATCACTATGCCCTTCCTCGCCTGTCTCGTCAAGTGTATGATCCTCTTCTGGCTTCTACCAAGAGACTAAGATCCAGACGAAACAGGGAAGTCCAGTCCACCACAGCTACCCCAGAGTCAGTCAAACCAACCGCCGTCTTCTCCCAGGCATCCAGGTTGGTTGAGTTTGCTGTAGATCCTACAGAGGCAGCCCAGCACACCGTATCTGCCCGCCGAAAGAGGAGGAAAAAGGCCTGTGCAGAACAATCTACGATTCTCCATTCTCCAGCTCCAGGTCCAGTAAAATCAATTTCTAAGCCGTTGACTAGTAATGTCATTCCCTCTGAGACAATCTCTGCCAGTCCTGTCATATTCAAAGAGGCCAGTTCCAAGATGCCTGTTGTCATTGCTGCAGAGGCCTTCTCTGAATGTCTTACAAGTCTTGTCAAGTCTCTAGAAATTTCTGTCAAACCTGCCGTAACCACAGAATTGGAGCCCGCTGCTGTGAGGGCGGTCCCCGAGCCCGCTGCTGTGAGGGCGGTCCCCGAGCCCGCTGCTGTGAGGGCGGTCCCCGAGCCCGCTGCTGTGAGGGCGGTCCCCGAGCCCGCTGCTGTGAGGGCGGTCCCCGAGCCCGCTGCTGTGAGGGCGGTCCCCGAGCCCGCTGCTGTGAGGGCGGTCCCCGAGCCCGCTGCTGTGAGGGCGGTCCCCGAGCCCGTCCCAGTGAACGTAGTCCCAGCACCCGCTGCTGAGAGAGCAGTTCCTGAGCCAACTTCAGAGGAAGCTGTTCCAGAGTCCGCTGCTCTAGGTCCAGAGAGCGCAGTCCAAGAGGGTGTTCCCGAGTCAGTCCCTGTGCACGCCAGCGCAGCCCAGGAGGGCGCTCCCGAGTCAGTCCCTGTGCACGCCAGCGCAGCCCAGGAGGGCGCTCCCGAGTCAGTCCCTGTGCACGCCAGCGCAGCCCAGGAGGGCGCTCCCGAGTCAGTCCCTGTGTACGCCAGCGCAGCCCAGGAGGGCGCTCCTGAGTCAGTCTCACAACCTATTTCCAAGACCTTCAAGCCTGACAATTCTGTCGTTGCCCCCAAGTCTGTCAAGCCCAGTTGGAAGTCCAGACCAGTTAGGCCAGTTCCTGTAATCAAGAGTGCCTCCTATCAAGTTCCCATTCCTCCCATCCCACCCTCTGTGTTTCCTGGTTATGGTTCCCCTAAGCTGGCACCTCCTTTGTCGGCCTTGAACTTTTTTCCCGGTTCTGTTCCCACCCGCCCCATTCCTCCTGTGTACCCTGGTCAATTTGGGACTTTCATGTTTACACCCTACCCGCCCCCCCAGTTGTTGCCTATGTGGACTTCTATGCCGGTTTTGGACGCCTGGAGGCGTCCATTAGAGCGGGGGTACTGTCAGGGTTCTGCCCTGGCAGCTTTGTCTTTGTTTCATGCATCTATGTTTGTGTTGTGCTTAAACATGTGGTTTTGTCTTTGTTTGTGTTGGCCATGTGCTCCTCTGCCCCTGCCTCCTTGTTTCCCTGTACCACACCCCCTTGTCTAGTTGTGTCCTCATTTGTCTGAGTATTGTCACCTGTTCCTCATGTTCTCTGCTCCCTTGTTTGGATTCTCGTTTAGCTGAGTGTGTTCACCTGTCCCTTCTCTGAGTGTGCTCTCCTGTTCCTCTTGTTCTCTGCTCCCTTTATGTGTTTTGTGTTTTCTGTCTTGTGCTGCAACTTACTCAGCTAGTGTCTCTTTAGTTGCATGTTCATGTCATGTGCTTGTGTGTTATTTTCATGTTTGATGTGAGCACATGGCTTGTCTCGTTATGCTGCCATGTGCTAATCTAATGTCTGACCCCGCCCATCTTGTTATCTTATTATTGGTTCAGTTTCCCCACCTGTCCTCCCTCGTTACCTGCCTTGTTTGCTGTCCCATTTATTCCCCTTGTGTTTGCTGTCCTTTGCCAGATCGTTATCGCACATCGTCGCATGCTGTTGTTACCCTGCCTGTCTGATGAGTCCTGTCGTATGTGTGTCCAACCAAGTCTAGTCTATAGTGTTTTCCCCCACGGGGTTGTTTCTGTTTTGTTTTACTTTACTTTAATAAAGCTCATATTTCTCTGCATCCTTGAGTCCTCCCTTCAACCCTACCTCATCCGTGACAGGTAATATGTGAATAAATGACTAAATTAAATCTGTTCATCATATAAAGCGATTGTGTCTCTTCAGAAAATTTGGACCAAACCGCTTAATTCATATGGATTAGTTTTACAATCTCTGTGTGGACTATTTGAAGAGTCAAAGTGGTAGTTGCGTAGATGTCAAAGCAGGGACAGAAAGCTTTTAGATTTCATCAAAAAGATCTTCATTTTTGTTCTGAAGATGATCAAAAGTCTGGAACGACATGACGGTGAGAAATTAATGACAGAATTGTCATTTTTGGGTGAACTATCCCTTTAAGTGACGTGATCAAAACTCGCAATATTAATTTGGTGCCCATAGACCAAATCCTTACAGTTATGGTGCCTATTTTAAGCCTAAATCACTACACCCAGCCCTAGACTTGGATCATATCTAGGAAGCAAAATATCATAGAGATTTTAGACTTTTATGACTTTAGCAACCACACAACTATAGCAAACACTAAAAGCATTTATAGTGCAGCACTAAATTTCTTCAAATTTAGTTGAATAAGTACTGAAGATGTATGTAGACAAGAATCTGGGCATCAAAATCACAAGACAATGCTAATTAACTAAATCACAAAGGCACTTTCTTAAAACAAAATCAGACAAAGACATTTCACACCATTTAACCAAAACAAAGGTTTTGACAGTAGGTGTTTTTTTTTTTATAGAAAACTGAAAATTCAAATTCCCTTATTGCAACAATTATTCGCAAAGTACTTGACACTTCCTACATGGAAATCTGAATGCAGCCCTACAAAATAATGGCTTCCAGTGACAGTTTTCAAGTCCATTGAGAGCTTTTGTCAAAAAACTGCTGTTTTTCTCCTCAACTTAGCATTTACCCCTTAACCTATTGATTTGTCTCTTCGAATGCTGCCATTTCATTTCACTGCAAGTGGAAACACCCATCACAAGCACCTCACTTAATAAGCTGTCTTCATGCTGTGCACTACTCTGTGAGAAAAAAAAAAGAAAAAAAGAGAGGAGAAAAGATTTCAAAGAAAGGTTGGGCTCTCTTTGGTGTTAAGACTTTGTTTCTGATTCCTATTCTAAGGTAGATGACACATAAAGATCAGACCACTTTCATAGTGAAGGATGTACTGTAAAACTTTATTTAATTCTCAGAACACTTCTTTTTGTTCTTATCTCACTCCTCTCTCTGATACTTTTCCTTTAACATCTTTCCTTTGCAGATTGTTCATTTTGACACTCCCAATTAAATCTAACATCACTTCCTTGTTACAAAGTATTCTCAGGTCAGCCCTATAGTCTAATATGTATCTCTCTCACATTTAAAATCTCAGGTTCAGCTTTTTTACAGTGTCCTAAACCAGGAGTTTTCAAACTTTTTTGATGCCAACAACCACCAAATATGATTATCCCCTTGAAAAATATAAAAAAGAAGAAGAAGAAGTGTGTGTGTGTGTGTGTGTGTGTGTGTGTGTGTGTGTGTGTGTGTGTGTGTGTGTGTGTGTGTGTGTGTGTGTTTGTGTTTGTGTTTGTGTTTGTGTTGTGTGTGTGTGTGTGTGTGTGTGTGTGTGTGTGTGTGTGTGTGTGTGTGTGTGTGTGTGTGTGTGTGTGTGTGTGTGTGTGTGTGTGTGTGTGTGTGTGTGTGTGTGTGATATTTTGGAGCTCGACATTGATTTTCATTTTGAAATAAATAATAAAATGTGTAAAATTCTGTGATAAAATGTGTTCCACAAAATAAAGAAAGTCATGCATAAAACAACATCAAGATGAGTGAATGATGACAGGATTTTTTTATTTTACCATAAACTATTCTTTTAATAGCTTTATCTTGTCCAGAATAGTGAATCAAGCTCTAAAATCACATTCAGTGGAGAATCTTCCTTACAACTTCATTCTGAGATATTGGAATAGATATTAGATATTAGAATGCAGACCGTGTCTCACTGGCAGGATTTATCTTTTAATTTCTCAGCTGCATTGTTGTACTGTCTCAGTCATTCCCATGGGAATCTCAGCCACAGAATCAGGCAAAGGCATGAGGCGAGACCCAGAAAGCTCTAGCGCTTACTATTTATGTCTTTCTGGTTAGAGATGACAGGGAGGCTTTAAACTCCAGAACTTTAGCAAGCCGGGCATTGGGAGTCTTCTCACGTCCACGAGATTCTTTATCTCAGCGTGACACAACTGTCCCCAGTGCTGTACTAAGAAGGAGAAGAGTATCTCTTCTCTTCCACTCTTGTGCCTCCTCTACTCTGTTCACATAAGAGCTGGAGCTTTGAGCAACCCAAGGTGTTTGCAGCACAACGGCTTAGACACGTTAAAGAGAGACGGGGGACTAGGATTGTGTAAAGCTGAAAGACTAGAAACCGATACAGCCCACAGTGACTGAGGAAAATATATGTGACCTTTTAGGACCACTATTAAAGGTGCACAATGTTTGTTCAAAATTAACTCAATTTAAATAATCCTTCTTCCAAACTACCCTAATTCACTAAGGTATGCACATTATAAGTGCTTATATTTTAAACTGAGCAGGATTTTCGCTTTTCGTGTAAAATCAAGCACTTAATTAAGTAACGTCACTCATCTGTGCTTGTCTCGTTATATGCGTAAATAGAGAAAAATTGCTACGGCTACTTTAACGCCTATGAGAGTGCCATAGTTGTGACTACTCACTAGGGCTGGGTATTGACACAAATTTCACAATTCGATTCGATTTCGATTTACAAGCTTGCAATTCGATTCGATTTCGACTCCGATTCGGTTCGATTCAATATTGATTATTTTGGGTATCACGTAGAATACATGCCAAATTTTCTCAAGGAAAACAAATCTCTTAACTAATGCTATAAACTATGGGAGTCATTTGCAGCCTAGGCTTCATTAGCCTACTAATGAAAGGTAAAAATGTACTGATTTGTATACAAACACTTAAATTACACTTTTATTTATTTTTATAATAATAAAGTTACGTGAAATATAAACATTTAAATGGTGGCTGTCATAAAAACTTGCCAGATTTATTCAAACATGCATTAAATATTGAAGAACATTAAAAATTATAATGAATACAGGTATGTAATATGGTGCATATATTTAGCAAAATGCTCCTCTCTAGAGTTAATTTTTCTAGCTGACTAACGAGTTTATGGTCACTGGATATGGTTTTTCTGAGGTAAATGTGACGTTACATGACATTGTTTACAAGCTGTTTTACTGACGTCTTTTCACGGTTGAAACACTGATTGAGCGATTCCATGTGACATGATACGATTTCGAAAAATGGTGTACTCTATCTTTTAACACACTTTTAGATGCTCATTCATGTTTATTTAGCTCTGTAACTGGTATTATTAAGGTGGAAGAGAAGATCACGTGCTTCTCTTGAGCTGAGCTGCGCCAGAGCGATCTCACGCCACAGCGCCAAAACGGTATTTATGTTTTTGAATTTCGTAAGAAAATGGACGTAATTTGAAATCTGAGACTTTGTTTCATATCAATAGTAACAAAACACAAAGATTATTGCGATTTATTGGATGGGGTTTATTTAGGGTGACCAGATGTCCCGAAAAATTCGGGACAGTCCCGAAATCTGAGCTGTTGTCCCGAATCCCGAATCCGGCCCTAATTGTCCCGAAAATTATACTTATATACAAAATCTTGAATAGAACTTGTATGATAAAACATTAAAAACTGTCCGTGGAGGTTGAGTTTCTTTTTATCTTAGAAAAAAAGAAACAAAAACAGATGCCGCAGCCAAAAGCAGCCAGTGTATTATGATATATGAGCCAGCCCCCGCCGGCCGGCGGCTCATTGGCTGCGGGCTGCGGCTGCGGCATCTTTTTTTGTTATCTTTTATTTCTAAGATACCGAAGGCGCGAATTTAGATATGTATTTGTAAGCTAATTTTCATTCATTCGTTTTGTGGACATGGCTGAACTGGAACACATCGCTCAAATTAATGTTTCATTATGTTTAATTTATTTGACAAGTAATTTTATATCGTTTGACCAGCAGGCGTCACCAGCGCGCGGTGTTTACAAATTTTTTTTTGAACACTAAACCCCCCCCCCCCCCCACCCCCCCCACCCCCGGTCCCGAATTTCAACCAATCGCATCTGGTCACCCTAGGTTTATTGAAGATCATTATCTATCGTGAAGGGTCATTTCATTAAGGTTGTTGTAGCGCTGTGCTGGAATTTATTTTCAAGGACGTACCATCTATTAATGGGTAATGCTACAGTAACGTCTTCAGCTAGTAAGCTAAAGATCCTTTCCACCTAAACTGGTGCTAGTGAATGTTTTATGATCAGTAGGATAACCATATTCATCCGCACAGTAGAGCACATGTAGAGCCGAAACACAGCCAAAACAATGATCTTCCGCAAAATGCATGCATTTTGCTTTTTAACCGCTAGAGGGCCAAAAGTTACATAGTGTACCTTTAAAATCCAAAATCATTCTGGCATTTACTTCACTTTAAGCTAAAAACTTAGGTTTCTACTGCATTATGGGTCACATTTACATTTCTTGCCGAAGGGTCTAATAAAAAGTGTTTTAATTATGTTCATGATATTTACCTAAGCAGGTGGCTAAGGATACAGACTTAATGCTTTAGGTGCATCATATTTTATTAAACCACATTGGGGGAAGTTATGTGTATGGAATATACTGCAATACAGATTAATTATCAGAAGCCTGATGAATCTAAGCAAATATTTAAAGGGATAGTTCACCCAAAAATATAATTCTCAACCTCAAGTCAATCTATAATTGTATGCTTGAATGAAATGCATCTCAGTAAGCTTAGAAACAGGCTCATGACCACACAAGTCTCACCATTTTCATGCTTGCTACACTGAGAGACAACAAATGGAACGACTTAGAGCTCCAAATCTGCTACAAAAGAGGCAGTAACCAGTGCAATCACACATTGTGGCACATAGATGTTATCTTCGCAGCCTCTCTCTGTCTCTCTCTCTGACTCACTTTATCTTTCCCTCTCCGTCTCTGAAAGGTGATTCAATTCAGGCCCCACGCGCTCCTAAGCGGTTGCTGCTCTGAGGCTCCCCGGTCTCTGCCTTCATGCCGCTGTTATAGAAGAGCTGCACTCTCCTGTCCAGGTAGATCAACAGAAACACCACACAGTCACACTCCATTCAAGTGTAAAATTATAATAGCTATATTTTAGGTGACTCTGAAAGGCAGACCAATAGTGCGTAGTAAGGCAAGACTTGGTGTCATGGTGAATTTTTATAGAAGAAAAAAGTCTGGAAGGAGTCTTCAAAGCCACGTGGATTCCCAAGTTGATTTCATTGTCAGATATTTCTAAGGTAGAATGTGTTATGAACTGTCATCCAGCATCAGGGAAGAGGACCTGACCTGATATATCCGTCACAGCAGAATACGTTCATTCACACAGCACACGAGTCACGACACACAAAGGCAGACGCAAGCTAGCTCTAAAATGACATCTCACACACTGAAAAGAACTCCATTTGCTTTGGAACATTTGTCATGTGAAAGTATGTTGGCTACTGTACCATTGTCATGATGCCAGAGAACTAATAGATGACTAGGTTGTCATGGGAACTAATGTTCAGTTGGGACAATGAATTACTCTGCTAAAATTGGGCACAGTAGATTTTTTTGGGTTCAGACTAATGCTATTGATTACGGTGCTTGTAAAGCAGCACAGTATTGATATTCTTAGACATTTTGTTTGGGGATTTTTCTAAACCCCTAACCCTAAGTATTACATTTCTGCAGTTAATTCAGCCCAAACCACTTTACATATAGACCCCAAGACTTGAAATAATATCCCCCATTAGCACATGCAGAAACTTACATTTTCCAAGAAAGATATTTATTTTGTTAAGGACAAATGACAAATGTTTGAATGTTCTACCTCAGATTTGTGAAAAGTTCACCTGTTTGGCAAGTGTTTGTCATGATATGTTCTGACAATAAAGAGTAGTTTTAAACCACAATTAACGCTCTGGTTTCTACAACTTTCACTTAGGAGTAAAAATCTGCCTTTAAACTTGAAAGAAATAATGTTTTGACATTTGTCGTGATAATTATCGATATCAACTGATATAAAACAATTATCGTGATAATTTTTTTCCGCCATGTCGCCCAGCCCTCCCTCAAACATGCAAGTCTGAGACTAGACCTAAGCCTTGTCTTTGAAATCAGGCAAATATGTGCTTATCTAACTTAAACAGTATGCACTTCACCAATAAATTCTGAACATAACTGCAGAATATTAAACATTCCTCTCCTGTACTTCAGCACTGCATAAACTGTGTTCATTGGAATTATGTAGGTTTACTGTTACCTAGGGAGCAACTCACCAAGTCGCCTCCTTCTAAGAAGTTGTTTACATGGCAGATGAACTCAATTCTGATTCTGATATAACAGTGCCCTGGAGGCATATGTGATCACATATGAACAATCTAGAATGACAGCTACCCCTTAAAAGTCCTTCCAGCATATTAAAACACACACACACACACTCTAGTCTAGAGTAATCCAACTATCTCTAATGAGCACAACCAGTCCATCTTAACCATCATTCCACAGTGCTGAAGGGTTGTGCTTGTGCATTCAGCATGTTGTCTCATGGGCACTGCTGCAGTGTTTGATGTGGGCATCCAGGCCTCCTACTGATGCAAAACTCAGTGGAAAGGACTCCATCCAGCTAACCCCAGTCAAATGCTTCACTTCACAAAATGGCCTTGCCAGCTGTCCATGCTGACATTGTGTCAGTAATTAGCCAGTGGGGGGTTTGGACTGGCAGGGAGGCAGCTATGCCTGTCTGCCTGCAAATGGAGGCGGTCATGTCACACTTATGAAACCCAGAGGGAGATTGGAAACCTGCAGGTGGAACTTCCGTAGCCGGGGGGAGAATGTACCGGTCATACTTATGTCCTGATAATGGACGGACAGGATAGTTGAGGGGGGTGTGACACTCTGAAAAACCAATTCAGTTGTTATGCACAGGAAGTGAGATAAAGTACTGATTTGCCTGCAGCAAAGCCTGGCAATTTTGTGTGCCATAATCAGATCAATGTGAGAGGTAACTTAAAGTCATCATGAAACTGACCCTGTGTACTGTCTTTTCTGGTCTAATTGTGAGCAATTCATATTTGCACATTATTTCAAAGAAAAATTATGTTTTTAATCTTTTTTTCAAAATGTAATAACTTTCCAGCCTTGCTCGTTCAATCACCTGGCTCTGTTCCGGTAGGCTATAAACGGCCAATTTTCAAAATCCAATCAATTTCTGATGAAAAAATTATAATAATCCCATCCCACAATACTGTTTTTTCTTGTTGAATTTCCAGCTAAATCTAAAAAATATGACAGATATAAAATGGGTTATGAATGCAATTTTACATTAACTTTGCTAGAAATAATGTAACTGTTTTGGTCTTGACTTTTTTTATAAGAGTTATTTCTTTCCCACATAAATGTCTCTAAATCACTCAAGCAGTTTACTAATTTGTTTGGGCTTACTGACTATATAAACTGTCCGGTGTGACAGGCACAGATACTCAAGCACTCAAAATATTACTCAGATGACATATTTCTTACTCTCAAAGATTTCAACAATGAATAATGAAACTGTGGTGTGGTCAGAAGGAAATTATGTATAGTCAACAAACATCGACCAACCAGGCGAGAAGGAAAAGGAGACCTCAAAATTCAAACATTCATAAGGGAATAGAGTTATCGGATGGGGGAGAAGTCACAAACTAGGTTTTGAATCAAAATTCCAATTACACAAATGTTAATGATTGTGTAATGTACGTTTATTTCCATGTGTAGTTCAAAACATTTACAAATGTTTGTTGGCCAAAACAACGGTTTGGTTGAAGCCTATGCGTTTCCTGGCCAGTAGGCTATATGTTCAATTGCGTTTTTGTAGCAAAGCCTAATAACTAAGATGTGTGCCTAAATACACTGACTTTGAAAAAGTCAACTTGTAAGCAAGGCTGCCGATAAAAGTGCATGCATGGCCAAGAGAAGAGGTGAAGGGGTTTGAGGATCCCTCAGGTTGTTTATGTGTCACGTGAGGCTCCTCGCGGCTTCCCACAGAACACACTGCAGAGCGCGTGAAAATGCCCGCGGGCTTCGAGCCAGCATTGTAAGTGCATGGAAACGGATGGAGGATTCGTTTGCAAAACCCCTTTAAACCCTTCGAGGAGCTAGAATTATATTCAGTCAATGAAAACAGAAGCAAACCTCAAGACCATTGTTTGAAATACTTAGAGAAATATATGTAGTGTGGAGAGTCGAGACTAGTATTTCTAGCCAGTGTGTCCTCGTGGAACGTTTATGAATGAATCTTTTAACGAATCGTTCTCGTGACCGTTTTTCTCTTCTTCCAAAAACGGTCTCGAAACGATATTTATAGTGGTGTCGAACGTAATGAACGAGGCATCGCATTTGTGAACATCTTCTGAACGAGGAATGTTCAGTTCGAAATGAGTCAGTTTAGTTACAAGAAGGATGAAGGTCCTGTTCAGGCTAAAAATGACTGATGAACATATTAAAAATGGCATAGTATGCTACATAATTTTATAGACTTTGTTATAGATTGATTAAAATCATGCCCAGCAGGTATAAAGGACGAAAAAATATTTTTGTCATTTGTATACGGTGTGTTTAAACTCTTTCTGAAGTCTTACAGTAGGCTAGGCTATAGCCTACACTGAACAAATGGTAACCTAAAAATTTGCTTCGTATGGTAACATCGAAATTAATCGTTTTTATTCTAATTAAATTTTTATTTAACATTACTGAATCAACATAAATATATTAAGTTACACCAACAAAACAAATTTACAGGTAAGATATCTCTTTGACGTAACAATTGCAGGTTACCACATTTTACAGTGCACATTTGTTTATTATTGTAATGACATAGCTAATAAAACTTAATAAAAGGCAATTCTGAGTTAACGATTCGAGTGAACGATTCAATTATTCACTTATTTCACAGTAGCCTCGTTTAATCTCCAAAAAGAGTCAACAAATCCTTTAGGTGAATTGGATTCAAAAGTGTCACTTCTTAGATGAATCAAAACCACCATCATGAGAGGAGAAACAGTTTGTATCTTACTTTTTAACGCTTATATGGTGATATAGCCAATCTGTAATGATTATGAAACAATCTGTATTGTATAAAGCACTATATAAATAAATGTGACTTGACTATTAACGAGATTCACCCCAAACTACTCAAATAATCTACAATAGATAAAAAAAAAATACATTATACTTTATTATACAACAGTGACTATCATCTGTCAAAGCCTCGAATTTTGCTTTCTTCTTTCATTTAACAGTCTTTAGCCGATAGTTTTGCAATCTCACAATCCCATTAGTTAGCTAAAAGTGCTAGTTGTCTCAGTAATTCATGAACGGATAGGCTACTTTAGCCACAGAAACTGCTCTAAAACTCGAACCTATTAGAAGCACCGACATAAATCACAATACTTTTTTATCCACATGTACTCAGCCAGCCATTAACTAATTGTCCTTCATGCAGTCAGTTCAATTAAGTTGATATTAATTTAGGTAGCACAACGCGCCTTATGTGCTCGCCACAGCTCATTGCACAACGGGTAATTCATGATTTTGACAGGAAACCCTCCCTCATCCGAACAGACCGTTCAGCAGACTGTACCTCTGGCATCCGCTGTCCACGGTGCTGATCCACTCTGAGACGAGATTGATGTTTCTAGAGTGATTTAATCCGCATCAAGCGCGCGCTGATGGAAAACAAGAGATGTCGTCTCCAAAAGAATGCAACCCCTTGTCAAAACTAGTGAAACGCGTGTGCACCACACCACTGAGAGAGGAAATAGACACGCGCGTGCGGGCCGGTGCTCGTCAGTCCGATCCACGGTACTCTCTCTCTCTCTCTCTCTCTCTCTCTCTCTCTCTCTCTCTCTCTCTCTCTCTCTCTCTCTCTCTCTCTCTCTCTCTCTCTCACTCACTCTCTCTCGCTCCCTCTCCCTCTCTTGAATCAGTGATTCAGTCTCTTCCCTCACCCTCCCAGCAGAGAACATAATTTATTGGCAATTTGCTTATGTTGGGAGACCGTCAGCCCAATGCCTCTACCATTTATTGGACAATGCAACAGCTAAATGAAACCCTAACCAATATTGTGTGCACTTTAAATATCATACATCTACTCAAAGTAAATAAAATGCAAAGTTTAGAATGGAACTTCGAATTAGTTATTTTTAAAAACTGAACAGATCATATATAATATTTATATCTGAGTTAATTGGAATCAAAAGAACCAGCATGCTTATGAATAGTAGACTACTAAATATAATTCCATAAAGTATTCTATATAACTAAAATACATTTGGATTTAAACTCTAAAAAGATTGATTAACTCTGAAAAAAGATGTATCAACTTAAAAAGATGTATCAACTTAGAAAGAGTATATGGAAATCAGTCCCTTAAAGCAGCTCTAAAGAACTTTTTCTCTTCGGTCGCCCTACAGGTTGGAAGCGGAATTATCCATTACCGCTGTCGTAAAAAATTGAGCCTACTACAGCCTACTGACGCACGCACGCAGGCTCGCTGTTTATCTAGCACCGGCTTTGGAATGAATAATGTCCACCGACAATTTAGAGTATGCTGCATAATTTAATGAAAGATGTATTGCGACATCAGAAACGAAGAAAAACTAAATAATCACTATTGTAACGCTTGACGTAAAGCAAGCCAAATTTGTAGTTTTCTTATGTCTCATTCGAACTACAGAAACGCGACCCGATCTGGCAAACTGACATAGTGTGGTTATAGCAGATATAGGACAGCAAAGCGAAGGCAGAAGTGCCTTTCACCCTGTTATGACTTGATGAACAAGTATTTGAAGGTTGAGCAGCAAGCTAATTGGCTACTGATATGGCAGGAACCAATCAGCTCTGCCCTATAAGAATACTGTGATTGCAATCAGCCTGCACCATCTAGAGATTCATGACAGAACTTTTATTTAACTACTGACAGCATGCATGAACACTCATCATGAGGCAATATACACTCATGAAACACCTTAACATGCCACAAGACTATAGACACACAACAAACAATCTAATAATTGATCACTTTAAGAAGAACAAATGGATCTGAGATTACAAAACAACAAACTACTAACATAATAGTACAACAACAACAACAACAACACAATCAACAACAAGAACACCAACAGTATAAAGTAAACGGCAAAAGGTCAAACAATGCAACTGCAATTACTAATGACCCAGAGCATGCTGGGAAGAATGTAAATGGGACTAATAACCTTGATTGGAAGCAAAATGCATGATTAGACATAACAGAAATGCTTTAATTAATAACAACTCATTAATGTTGGATTACTCTATAATGAATCAGAATGATTATACTCTTCACAACAAAAGGAGTAGATTTTTATCATTTTTAAATTAATTCAAATTGTCAAAAACATTTAATAACAAAAAACCTTTTATGAAATATTTAAGAAATTTCCAGAAGCACTGCATCATTTTTATTTTACAGTGTGTGCCTTAAACATAACAAATCATGATCATTAGTTTGTGAATTTTGGCTCAGTTTCTCTGGAAATTAGGCATAGCTGCAGGGCATATAATTACACCAGAAGATGATTTTATGCCATTAAACATCTTGTGAGATTATTATTTAATATACTGTACATACATACTTCGTGAGTCAGCCGTGACAATAGTTACCTGGCAACTTTGAATGCTCAGATTCTGCCTGCATCTGAAACATAACATTTCCCCCAAGACATTCGCTAAAGATAAAATACTCAGAAAGTTCCTTTCTTGGAGTATCATTGCACACAATTCTCCTTGCCTTATGAATTTTTCAAACACAACTAATTGGATCTGTGTTAAGAAATAAATGAATAATGCATCATGTTTTGGCACACATGGACAGAAAGGAAGACTTGGAAATGAAGTAACCCAAGAGACAAAGAAATTCCACCCTAAGTTTTTCCTAGAGAATCTCCACAAGAGAAGAATCATGACACAAGCACATTTGCAACAAAACCCGCTGTAATGAACCTTCTCACCAACAACATGAATGTAAACGTGATGCATGCAGGGTTGCTCATATAGAAGCATTCGTAAATGCAGAGAGAATACACAACACAGTGACTTGAAGGCCTCCTCATATAATAGAAAAAAAAGCATTCGTTTTGAGATTCTGCTGAAGAGAAGAGTGCTTAAAGCTTTTAACAACCAAGAAAAAGACAGAAGAGAAAGAGAAATCAAGAACAAATGAAAAAGAGTTGTCTTTCTACCCCAAGTTTAATTCAATATCGAACCACCTAACCACATGCTCCCTCATTAGGCGCCATTCTGATGGACAGGCGTTTATTGGGAGACTGTTGGACTGTTGTTGGGCTGGCAGCATTTAGGACATGTAGTTTTAATTAAACATCACTCCGATTTCACACGCTCGGCTTCCCCTTTGCTTGCTATCCCTGTAGCAGTCTGACATCGCGTGGCTCGCGCACCACCTCTCATTAGCCCTCCACAGCTCGGCCAAACTAATTAGCAGTGTGTTGAGAAGTTCACGTGGGCGTTAACATCTTCATTTGCTACTAAAATCGGTGGCCTTGTTAGTTCTGGCTGCTGCAGGGTGAAACAATGGCTCTATTAATATAGGATATTTAATGGCTCACTGTTGCTTCGAATATGTCAAATTGTGCATATGAACAATCAGTGTGTAGCCTATATCGCACTTAAGTTGAAGAATGAATCATTTCAATTCACTCTGTCACATTCTCAATCTGTTTGTTTTTTTCCGGCTCAGCATCTGAGTGATTCATTTCGAAGGTGTGTAAACTTGTATTCCCTCCCGTGCGTTCTTGCTGTGAAGAGTGATATATTCTTTTGCCTTGCGTATAGAAACTCAAGGCCGAAAGGCATTTGAAAAGCGATGAAGAAAAACAGTCCTTTCCGAAAACCTGCTTGGAGATCAAATAGAGATTTACTTCTAAATGCAGATTTGCTTCCTACACATCTTTCATTTTAAAATATAGATAGCGGAGTTCTTGTTTATTCTTCGTCTAATGAACAAGTAATGGCCCTTAAGCTGCTGTCCTGTGAGCGATTCTTTCTCCCTCACTCACAGAATGCTAAAAGGCTTGGGTAGGAAGGCGGTGAATTCACAGATAGATCAAATCTCTGATGGCTTTTGATGTTTTCTGCTTTTTTAAGTTCTGTCTGTGTGTGTGTGGATCAAAATATAGGACAAGGAGATTGTTAGTGAAGGAAGTGTGAGTTGGAATGCTTGTGCTGGCCTGTGTGCATATGTCCAGCAAATTACAAAAGCACAACAGTAAATGATTTCTCCACCCTTCAGGTCCCTTCTGATGCCCCTCTTCTTGCTCTCTTTCATGCGCGGAGCTGAGGGACATGCAACACTCTTTACCATATCAAAGACTAGCTCAGGCCCTCTCTGCATCTCAGACTAGGTTCACAAATAGACAATAGGATTGTATAATCTTTGCAGATTCTTTTGGCTGCACTGTGAAATGTTTATTTGTTTGCTTTCTATGCATAGAAAAAGGAGTTAAAATGAAATGAATATCTCATCGTTTATTCTCTATTTTCTGTTATGTTTTATTCATAATTGACAAACTCACCATAAAATGTTCAGTCTGTCCAATGGAGGGGAGGTTATATCAATACAGCTGACTGAATTATTAATTCAAACAATTCTGATTTATTTAGGTACAAAACAATTGATTGACCGAATTCAGAACCACATATTAGCATAAGATTGTTATTTGTACTATATATTGTGTGTGTGTATCTTATATATCATGTGGTTCCAAATTATTTAACCACAGTATTAGTGAGTCATTGGATCATTCACACAACTGGTTCATTCAACGCTGTGATTCTATAAAATGAAAAATAAAATTTTGTTGGCGAAGCAAAGTGCCAAATTTGTGTCTAATGTTTTACTTAAAGGGATAGTTCACCCAAAAATTTAAATTCTGTCATTATTTACTCCCTCTCAAATGTTTCCAACCCTGTATAAATGTATTTGTTCTGCTCTAAACAAAGGAAGATATTTGGAAGAATTTTTGTAACCAAGCAGATCTCGGGCCCCTTTGACTATCATAGTATTATTATTTTTCCCTACTATAGTCAATGGGGCCCAAGATCTGTTTGGTTTCCAACATTCTTCAAAATATCTTCCTTTGTGTTCAACAGAACAAAGACATTTATACAGGGTTGCAACAAGGATTGAGTAAAGGATGACATAATTTTCATTTTTGGGTGAACTATCCCTTTAATGCTAGTTATTTACTTCTTGTTTAATGGCAATATCATACTTGCAAGGCACTGTTGATCTGGAACTAGCACTGATATCCAGAACAACAGCTGTGTTGCTTGTGTGATATTGCTTACCGTAAATATTGTATAACATAAGAAGATAATAAGACATTGTTTGTATTGCTTTGAACACAATACAGGACCAACAAACCTAAATATAAGTTAATGAATTCTGTTGCGGTCATTTTGCATCATTCAATCACATGATAACATCCAAAATCTTTCCGAGGTTTGACAGAATCTCCGAATGATCACGAAAGTGACTTTGGCATTGTGAGACTGCACTGCCTCAATGACTGAATTTACAATTGCGTGGAGCATTTTATGTGCATAAATTTACACACTCATGACTCACAACATCCTTCACGTGGTTCTCTCCAAATATTTTCACTGTGAAATAAAAAATATTTTCACCATTCCCTCAAAACTGATGTCCAGGCCAAAAGTGGTATTTCACATTAGGGACCCTTATTCTTCGACTGTGAGAGGAGAAACAGTAGCAGAAAAAACATTATGCCCTTTTAAATGATATAATTGCCTTTCTCTTTTCTCATGGATGCACACATCACTCCTGATATTGGCTCTGCCATCATCTTGTGATAAGTTCTGGTTTCACTCAGCCACTCTGCTGGAATGCAGTAATTGTCTCTCGTCGGCCTGTATCTGTGTACAGAGGGCTGTTTTGCAATGCTGATTTGAAGAGGCCACTCAGCAGTATCCTTCTTCCAAAAAGAGTCCATTAGAGTCAGTAGATACAGTACAGTATAATGCTGTTGGTTTTCAGATCAACACAAAATATCTGTACTAAGCCGAATGAATACAGATAGTTCCTACAACGCAAATTTCACTCCCTCAAAGTACTGTCATTATCACTTAAAGCAAATAATGAATAATCTGAGATTCTCACTGTCTCACTCTTACACAGGCAGAAGCAAAAACAAACACACACATTTAAATGTGGAAGTGATATACTTGTTAGTGATGAAAGGAGGATAAAAACATCCACACACAGCCTACTCATCTGATGTTGAGGTAGCTGGATGGTTAAGGATCAAGGCTGTTTGCGAAGAGGCTGCAGATACAGTCCAGTGCGGGAGTCAACAACAACAAAAAAGACATAATTACAGAAATATACTCACAGAATATGTATACTTCGACTGCAACAAATGACTGATTTCAAACAGGTTTTCTAGACACTCCCTGCCTGGTACTGGTCAGAGAAACTCAAATAGCCCCGCCCCAAACTCACACCATTGGTTGAGTAAGTGTTGCTGTTGTCAGGCAGATTGGGATACTCAAACAAACTTGCTTGTGTTTGCACTTTTTAAGGGAAGAAACTACTTTTTAACAATAAGAAACTAGAAACTACTTAAATTGTTTTTGCGTGTTAAACTGGGATAGAAGAGAGTAGGCTACTTACACATTGAAAAATGACACATCACTTTAGTCACTAGTCTGTGCAGGACTGTAGTCCTCTGATAAGGACACAGTTTCAGAAAAATCAAGATGCGCTGTTGATAGTAGCCGTAAGACTGATGCAGATTTTACTGGTATTGACAGCAGTTATCATAGTGATTCATCAGCTCAAGCTGTAAACAGAGCTGAGGCAGAGGCAGTACTTTTTTGGAAAGGACGTCCTTTAAGTCAAACTTTGGAGAGACTGTGAGAAGAGAAATCAAGCGTAGCGTTAGTTCTGGCAGGTCACGTCATTCAAGCTCGCATCAGCTGACTTTCAGATCCACCTCTACCTATTGGGATATGACACCTATCACAGCATCCATATACAGTATGCTATATAAGGTCCATTCAGTATTAACAGCAGCTTTATTGCGTTGCTCGGGAGCAAATTACCCTCCTCCATCCCCAGCTCCTCCTGTCCTGTCGTCCAGTCAGGACTTGGCCTTCTGACATTCCTTGTCGAATCAGACTCTTTTTTATTTTATTATGCTGTTACAATAAATAATTGTTGTTAAGAACATTTGATGATATCTGCAATACCTTATGTTGGTTCTGTTCTGCATGGGTGGGCAGGGAGTTCTTGCCAAGAACAGAACCATACCACAAATCCAAACTGTATGTTAATTGTCAATCATCTTTGGTCCTCACCGAAAGTAATGTGGGATGTTTTGGATACAAGTTATCTGAATGATTACATTTAAAATATGTTTAATATTCCATGCATAACTAACAATGGACATAGAGGGTGAGACGGAATTATACATAAAACAAGTTTTGATGAGTTGTTTATTAAAATAAATATTTAAGTGTTTCTTTAAAGGCAGAACTTAAAGGGATAGTTCACTCAAAAATAAATAAAAAAATTCACCTTCATGTCATTCAAAACCTGTACAGTATATCTTTCTTCCATTGAACACAAGGAGGTGTCAATGAAAAAAGCATGTTCTATACAATGAAGGTGGGTCGTAAGTGGGCCATTCAAGCTCCAAATAATAACAAAAAAGCACTATAAAAGTACCATGAAAGACACCGAACAAAAAACCAATAGAGTTTGATATCATTGAACATCATGTTACTTTTTTCACCTCAATATCATTTGTTTTATGCAGAAGAGAAACTTGGACATTATAACTTACATTTAACTTATCAACATTAAAAATAACTTATTTTTCTGTTCCATGGAAGTACATCCAACATCTACTATCCCTTTAAAGTGCTAAAATAGCTCTGGTAAACTGAATCATTTGTTTTTTTAAAGAACAGATTTAGGTACAAAAATATCAGCATTCCACAATGCAATCAGAGTGATGGTTCTGCTTTGCCTTTGTGCGTGGGTGCGAGTTAGTGGGTGGTATAAAGGTCAAACTGAGGCTGGTGAAGAAAAATAGCTATCACAGAAGCGCTAATGTCTCAGTTTGTGAACAGACAAATGCTGTCATACACAAAAACGCTCTAGGATACCTCGAACAAAGATGGTGCACACAGTAAAAGACATCACAATCCTTCCCTCTGTGCTCTTCCTCACTAGTAGGGGGATGGGACGAGGGCTCCGGGTGATAAATGGGATCTCGGCACTAGTGAGATGCCGTCTGCTCTTGGAGAACACCTCTTGCTCGAGGAGCTTCCCCAGCCCTGAGGAAGGGAAGAGCATGACGGATTTATGGACCTGCAAAAGTGCTGACCTTACAGTTTTGCACGGCCGGCCACACAGAGTCACCGCCATCACGACCGCACTGCACTATCGTGACCCTCATAGCACGATCAGGTCAAGTCATTACTGTACCGTGCATCAAAATCTACATATAAATGTATTTTGAAGGTAAATACCGCACCGTTATTTGGAAGTATGCAGGAGGTGGATGGTGGGAGTTTTCAGCATCTGCTGAGAGTTTGTTTGTTTATCTCTACTGGTGGCTTGAGGTCATCACTCCATCACTGATGCTCGTTGTTATTCAGCTATATGTGTGTTCTCCGCTGTAGGCACAAAATGTGAGGTTTGGGGATCAGTTTTCCAGGGCGCCTGGCTTGCAGAAGCAGCGAGAGCGTTGCCTTTGTGCTGTCACTCATTACGCTCTCACTCTCTTTGCCTGAAACACACAGATATAATTTGAGATGGGGGAGATTAAAGCAAAGGCAGTAGGATGGCGACGCAGGAATGCAGTGCACAGGGAAGACAGCGTCGGCAAGTCCCTGACAGACCGGACAGATGTTTCTGAAGCGATATGCACACACTGCAAAACACTATCTGTCCGATCTGGACAGGCTCCTTCACTGAGAATTAGTCAGGCTGATTACCCCCGCAGTCATAGTCAAAAGATGTGCCCCTAAAGAGAGCTAATTGATAAATGAGAACATCTGATGGATGTAATGGTGAATGGGTCATATTAAAGGGAGGCTGATCTAATTGGACAGAAATGCTGAGGCATGCTTCCTCTTGAGGACCTGTCACTCCCAACAGTAATGAGGGAAGGAACCAATCTTGCAGACGCCGAGCGGGCGGATTATGCCTCTTCGGGGTTTGTCCGGCTCACACTTCAGATATCACACAGCTGCGGCATCTGCATTTAACACTCAGCATCTCTGCAAGCTTCCTCCCGCTTTGATTGTAACCAAGCCTCTTGAGTTGACAGATGTGTGCAGTACAATTAACGTGAATGTGTATCGTTCATCTGTAAGCAGATTGGTGGGCCCGCAGGTATTATCCAAAGAAAAATATTTCCATTGGTGCTCATTTAGGATCAGACATTTGGTCTTAAAGAAACAGCTCACCCATGAAATTAAATCCTGTCATCATTTACTCACCCTTATGTCGTTCCAGACCTGAATGGCTTTCTTTATTCTGTGGAACATTGAAGGTAGGGCTGAGTTCAACTCTCACAGAACACATTTTTTGCAATCCCACTGCAGTGCTCTCCCGTTGTTTTTCTATGGAAGACGGATGTATTTGACCATTGTGCTAGCATCTTTTACAGCGTCTAGCACATGACACAGTGTTCACAAACTGCAGCGCACAAGTTAACAAAAGTTCAACTTCTGTTAACAGTCTCTCTTTTTCATTCCACTGCCATGCATCTCGCAAAAACATATCCTAGCTCCTTGTGGTGCTATTTTTGTGCCATTTTTTAAAAGTTGAAAGACGTTCATTATAATTCTATGGAGAAGCCCATCATATTTTCCACAGTATTTCTCCTTTTGTGTTCCACAGACTACAGTGAGTCGTACAGGTTTGGAGCAACATAAGGGTGAATGAATGATGAAATAATGCTAATTTTTGGGGGGACTGTCCCTTTAATCAAACAGAACACAGCTAAAATTCATAGGAAAAGTGTGTGTGCGGGTTAAGATACATCATAAAAAAAAAATCTGAATAATAATTTTGTTTCTGAATAATAATTTTGTTATGTAACATGCACCAAGTAGTCCTAAATGATTTGCTGAAAAACATGTAAGTAGGTGCTAGCCATAATATAAGGGTCGCTCATACCGGACATGTTATGTGGTCCAAAACCAGATGCAGCGCCATAGAAAATAAGGCATCTCAAAGTCATATTAAAATGACAAAAAGAAAAAAAACTAACCCTAACTTGGCATGGCAACTTAAAAAAAAAAAGTATTTGCTCTACTGTCGACGTCATTTTTTCTTCGTGCCACAGACATGTAAAACAAAACTCAAAATATAAGGATTATCACCCAGAAAAGGGAAGCGAAATGTAGTAATTTATGTAGGTTATAATGGTCGCTACGCTCCTGGTAAAGTTGATTAACGAGGAAAACGAAGAGATACTCTGAGCGTTCAATCCGCCGCTGTTCTAGCTATAGGCTCATTAAATTAGGCCATATTTTTGGAACCCAGCCCCCTTTAATCTTATTACCATGTGCAGCATATGGAATAAAGCAAATAGATGTTGAGGAGTTATCTTTGTCCACAGTTCCAGCTCTTTTTCTCCTCTGCTCTCTCTGTTAATTAAATGTGCTAATGACCTGGCAGGAGACAATGGCTTCTTGGCACAGGATCTGCACAAAACGACTACAATAGCAGAACAGTGTGGTTTGAATGGCTTCCAACTGAGTTTTCTTCACATTAACCATAAACATTGCCCCATATTAGAGTGTCTATTTATACCAAGTGCAAATAGCCCGCCTTGTTGGCAGAGGTTGTTTACACTAACTCCGCCCCCCATTATCTGATTGAGCCAATCAAAATGACATAAGTACTACTGTTGACAACAGAATCAGTGGTATGGAGAGTAAGGCAGGTGGTGATAGCTTTTGACACGACTTACCTGGGTTCGACTTTGAATCTGCCATACTCATTCTTCTCCCTTTTCCCCTATCGCATATCAGCTAGGAGTACTATTTATTTTAACCAAAAAATTGATAAAATATTAGAAAAGTGGAAATAATATCACAAACAAAATATTACAAAATATATTACAAATATTACTTAGATACTATTTCTAAATATTATTTTAATATTGTTTATATTATTAATTATCAATATTATTTATAAACTATATTTTTTCCAGCAAAATAACAAGGTAATATTGAATTGTTAAAGGTTTAAAAGCACACTGAAGACGTGAACAATAGTATATTTCAACTTCAAAATGTTAAGAATGGAATAACACCTACTGTTTTTTAAAAAGGCCGTTTATAGTGCATGCATGCTGTGCAGTGAGAAATAGTGAGCCAGTATTCCATTCTGCTCATAGCCTTTCTGACATTTTCATTTGGGAGGAAAAGGTTGCTCCCTGGCTTTTCTGAGAGGTGATGGATTGCGTGCGAGAGGAGTTTGAGCTGATGGCATTTTGCCTTCCGTGGTTTACACCTCTCACTCATTTGAAGGTATTGGCTGCTGATGTAATGTGGTTGGTTTTACTTGTCTCAGAAGATATTTTTTTCTTTTCGAGAGAGTCAGCACAAACACATGTGGTTTGGAGTCATAAATGTCCCTTTCATATACTATTCTGAGGAAAAGGATCATAAGTTACCATGGCAACTCCTTATAATATGAAGCCACTGGATGCAGATGTAGCCAGCATCTATAGTATAGAGCGTGTGTGTGTGTGTATGCGTGCGTGCGTGTGTGTGTGTGTGTGTGTGTGTGTCAGAAATTCTCTTAAAGTGCGGCACCGATCTGAAATCTTCACAATGTGCTGCTATTAGAGAACAGTTGGGTTGTTATTATCAGCTCTTATCTTCTTCCCGTAGGCTGAACTGGAACCTGTGCTGCTTATTAATTGTAGTGGCATCATCTCAGCCACGTTTAACGGGGATCTCTGTAGCTCCAATTACGTTGCCATTTTCCCACACATAAGAGACGGTCCCCAAACCCCTGGGAAGTCTGTGACTGAGCTGATTTAAGAACAGAAATCATGAGCCTGCCCTTGGAGAGTTGCAGCAACATATGGATACTTACTGTACCGACCGGACTGAATTATTGAGTACTTGCTACTGTATTTCCCCATGAAAGGCTTCAGCTGCAGCTCAGACTAAAATTGCAGTCCTTTTTCATTTTCATATCTAAGGGTATATGTGGATATCAGCATTTAGTTGCATCACTTTTTAGCGGTATTTGCTAAGGCAACCATCACTTTTACTATTGCTCATTAAGGTTAGGGATTTGAATAAATGCCTATCCTCAAATATTACACTTGTATGTTTGATAACTCAAATCGTGTAGCTTGTTGAGGAGATTTTTCTAGGAGACTATAACTTTTCTAAGTGATCAATTTTCACCATGCGGACCACAAACAAGCATAGAAATCCCACAGAGTGACCAGAGATCTGTAAACCCGAATAAGTTGGCAAAACTCAAAACATTTAAGGCAATCAATTGCCTTAACTTTTTTAAAGTTATGAAATTCAAAGTTTAAGTAAGCAGAACTAGCAGATTAGTTTCGTACATTTTAATTGTTCTTAACGTACACTAATTCATACAATTAACTAAGTTTCATGTTATCTCAATGTGAACATTTTTATTAGTATATAAACTTAGCTAGCATTAACAAGCTAATCTGCTAACATACTAATTTGTTAACATATTAGCAATTAGTTAACATATCAAGCTGCATGCACCACTTGTCACCATGATGGTAACTATCCTTAAACCAACATTAACATATTTTTTTCTAAATTAGCATAACAAAACATTAATCATTACTAAATCTCCCACTGAACATTAGTCTTGCACAAAAAAATAATTATATTACACTTAATTTTAGCATTTACTCTCCCTTTCGAGTGCCATTGGCAAAGCATGCTGGGAAATAGACATCCTAGCCGTTTCAGTTAAACTTAAGTTCGTCTAAATTAAAATAAATAATTTCATAAAACTCAAAACAATGGCCCTTGCGAATCATGGCCTCCTAATAATCCCCATCCACTGAATTGGCTCTATCACGCTCTCTTCTCTCCACTGGTGTGTGGTGAGCGCACTGGCGCCGTCGCACTGTGGCTGCCGTCGCATCATCCAAGTGGATGCTACACACTGGTGGTGGTTGAGGAGAGACCCCGACAGGATTGCAAAGCGCTTTGGGTGTACAGTCGTATGAAAGCGTTATATAAATGCCTCATTCATTCTTTCATTTTTGTCTAAACTGCTACCATGTTTCTTCCTCTGCACCAAAATGTCTTTCAGTGCCACTTCTTGTGGAAAACAGAATCCATCATGAGCCTGAAAGAGGCAGCTGTGGTAAAGAAGAGACTGTGGTGAGATGATGCAAACATATTTTTCTGTTTGGTGTGCGGTTTGTCAGTGACATGGACAAGAGGATTGGGCAGTGCTGGAGAGCCTATTAGTATTTGTAATTAGTGAGAGTGAAGCCTAAGCATTCACCAATTAGACAGCTGATATCCAATTACAGCAAGGCTGCAAGTAAGCAGGGTCATGTCTTATTCATCTTCAGAGCAAAAGCTACCGTTAACAAAGAGAACACTGCTTCTCCATGGAAACCTTACCTGATTATGATGCTCTTTTATTTTTACAGGTGGACGGGATAAATCAATTTCGAGCACTAGTATCTTTCAAAACAAGGCAACTGGGTATACTGCAGGGGTATAAACACGGAGCATGGCGCATTTATGGACATATAAGAGGGTCAATTAAGTTGCTTCACTAGTATCGGTTTAGAAAATAAACATTTGTTTTCCTAAATTTACTTAATTCTGTGTCCATTGTATGAATGTTCGGTAATTCTCCCTTGCTGCATTTTTGTTTGTGATACTTTCTATATTTATTGCACTATTACACTGAAGCTAAATGAAGCTATATAATTCACCAAGAACTGATAGTACTGGGTATTTGCACATGCTTTCTGCAATATTTTTTTATTATATTATAGTTTTTCCCTAGTTCAATGAATGAATTATGCAAATCAGGTAATGATGCAAATGCTGATACATTTACTCACTCTGATAATTCTAAACCTGTATTTAATTCAAGTAAATGGAGACAGGGCTATTGATATAAAAAAAAAAATGCAAAAAAAAAAACAGATTTTACAAAATCGCCTTTCTACTGTATAGGCAGCCAAGTTTTATTGAAAGCCCATTTTGACAGCAATGAAGTACCACTTTAAATTTGCGAGATTATTATTATTATTGTGATGCATATTCAAGTGTAAAAAATTATGGCAGGACTTTGTTTTATCCCTAAATTGTTGATTAGGTTTTCAGATTGAAAACATTAGCATGCATGTAAACATGCGTGGACGAATCATTCAAAATAAGATCAATAACATGCATTGAAAAAATAAATTGGGTGAATTTTCATTTAATGCCGACTTTAAACAGTGCTTTCATTGATGTGCTGTCTAACCTCACTTCCTCTCTCCTGCAGTGCTGTGACACCCCATTGTCGTGTCTCGCTGTGTGCTGGAAATGGCAGGTGAAGCAGCTGAGCTTGTACTGCAATGCTGTTCCCGTCAGCGTTCTGGCCCTGAGAAAGACGTATGAGCTCAGAGGTGTGTTTGCCTTGCTGGGGCCCATCCAGCTGTCACTGGTTGCCCTACAAACTGCTCTGTCATCGCTCTGGCCCTGTGGAGGGTTAGGTCATTTGCTCAGGCTGATCGCTACTACTGTGAAGGGACCAGCTGCCAAAACACTTACAAAACAGCATTTTTCATGGCACAATTCAGTGATTTGCCTCTGTAAGAAAGAGGTGCACAACATTAGGCACATTTCATCAAGTGTATCATTGTAAAGCAATTTTACTCTTTAACGTTGGTTTAAACAATTACAAAACATTTAAAGGGATAGTGCAATATATGGACATTTGTAATAATTTACTCACCCTCATGTCAGTCCATAAACGATTTTCACATTGAATTATTTAATTGCAGATTGTTAAGACTGATCTTTTTATAATAATGAAAGTAAATGGAGACAATGACTATCTGCTACAATAAATAAATAAATAGGCTAAATAAATAAATTAAATTAAATATGAAATAGAATAAAATCATTACTATTGTTTTGAAAAATGTTAAAACATCCTTAAAATAAATATATTTTATATTTTTTTATAACTGGAATTTTAAGTTTTTTAGAAGACAAACACTTAAGAAAATGATTTTCACTGTGCACTAAGCACAATAAACGAAATCCACTAGAGCTTGCACAACCACAAATTTTTACTAGTCGATTAGTCATCCAGAAAAGTTGCAGACTAGTCAGCAGGTCAGTGTTAACTTTATGTAAATGACAAAACGCCATGCAGCATCAGCGGTCTTTGCTGTTTCTGTCAAATCCAGCGGTGTGTGAACGGAGAGTGTATGAGTGCAGCTAAAATGATGTGGGTGCTGCTTGCATCAAATATGTACCACTCGCTTAGTTCCTGACAGCCTCTGGGTGACACTTGGTTATTTTCAGGGCGGTTTACAAGAATTGTTTATTATTTTTTGGGGATTGAATACGAACACTCAAAAAGACCATCTCAGGAGTGCATATAGCATGGCAGAGGCTTCAGCTTTGTCTAAAGGTACACTATGTAACTTTTTTTTGTTCAAAATTTACTAAATTGGTACAGTATTGGTACAATACATCTTCCAAAATGCGTTTTTGTCTCACCCTGATATACTATGGTAAGCCTACAGTATGTGTTTATGTTTTACCTGACGGGATGGTTTTCGTGGGAAATTGCACTTCACTCGCCCGACTCGTCATATCCATAAACAGAGAACAGTTGCTCCGGTTACTTTGACGGATACATGGTTTGGGACTGGCTTAGGTTAGTTGTCACAACGAGCGAGAAAGGTTGAAATGGAGCAGCTTAATCTTGAACCTCTGAGAAATCACCCGTTTAAAAAAAATAAAGAACAGAGGAGAGGAGAGGAGAGTCTGCTTGCAAAAAAGACGGTTGTGCTGGAATTTATTTTCAAGAAAGTATTGTGTTTATTCAACCCGGTCTCACCCCAAAACGTCATATACTGACGGGTCTTGACCATACGTCAACATACGACGTAAAGGGTTCCCCTATAACGTCAATATGAGACGCAGACATAAGCGCACCAGCAGCGCCTCCTAGCGGTACCCTAACGCATACCTAAACCCAACCATACCCGAATCATCACACATGGACGTTATAGGGGAACCCTTTTCGTCGTATGTTGACGTATGGTCAAGACCCGTCAGTATGTGACGTTTTGGGGTGAGACTGTGTTAGTTTATTAATGGGTAAAGCTACAGTAATGTCAACAGCTAGTCAGCTTAAGATACTTTCCATTGAAACCGGTTATATCTCTTAATCCTATAGTGAGTGTTTTGTGAGAAGATAATCTCTCTTTCTGTTTTTCTTTTTTAGTTGAGAAATAACTATATTCATCCACACAGTCACACAGAGCCGAAGCACAACCAAAACAATGTTCTTCTGCAAAATGCATGCAGCTTTGTTTTTTAACTGCTGAAAGGTAAAAAGTTACATAGTATAACTAAAAATTGCAACCAGTTACATTGTTTTGTCCTTGCAATGTCCATCCATCCATCCATCCATCTTCTTCCGCTTATCCGGGGCCGGGTCGCGGGGGCAGCAGTCTAAGCAGAGACACCCAGACTTCCCTCTCCCTAGACACTTCCTCCAGCTCTTCCGGGGGGACACCGAGGCGTTCCCAGGCCAGCCGGGAGACATAGTCTCTCCAGCGTGTCCTAGGTCTTCCTCGGGGTCTCCTCCCGGTGGGACGTGCCCGGAACACCTTCCCAGGAAGGCGTTCAGGAGGCATCCGGAACAGATGCCCGAGCCACCTCAGCTGACCCCTCTCGATGTGGAGGAGCAGCGGCTCTACTCTGAGCTCCTCCCGAGTGACCGAGCTCCTCACCCTATCTCTAAGGGATCGCCCAGCCACTCTGCGGAGAAAGCTCATTTCGGCCGCCTGTATCCGGGATCTTGTTCTTTCGGTCATGACCCAAAGCTCATGACCATAGGTGAGAGTAGGAACGTAGATTGACCGGTAAATCGAGAGCTTCGCCTTGCGGCTCAGCTCTTTCTTCACCACGACAGACCGGTACAACGACCGCATTACTGCAGCAGCTGCACCGATCCGTCTGTCAATCTCCCGTTCCATCCTTCCCTCACTCGTGAACAAGACCCCAAGATACTTAAACTCCTCCACTTGAGGCAGGAACTCTCCACCAACCTGAAGTGAGCAAGCCACCCTTTTCCGACTGAGGACCATGGCCTCGGATTTGGAGGTGCTGATTCTCATCCCAGCCGCTTCACACTCGGCTGCAAACCGTCCCAGTGCATGCTGAAGGTCCTGGTCTGTAGGGGCCAACACGACAACATCATCCGCAAAGAGCAGAGACGAAATCGTGTGGTCCCCGAACCTGACACCCTCCGGCCCCTGGCTGCGCCTAGAAATTCTGTCCATAAATATTATGAACAGAACCGGCGACAAAGGGCAGCCCTGCCGAAGTCCAACATGCACCGGGAACAAGTCTGACTTACTGCCGGCAATGCAAACCAAGCTCCTGCTCCGGTCGTATAGGGACCGGACAGCCCTTAGCAAAGGACCCCGGACCCCATACTCCCGGAGCACCCTCCACAGGCCGCCTCGAGGGACACAGTCGAATGCCTTCTCCAAATCCACAAAGCACATGTGGATTGGTTGGGCAAACTCCCATGAACCCTCCAGCACCCTGTAGAGGGTATAGAGCTGGTCCAGTGTTCCACGGCCGGGACGAAAACCGCACTGTTCCTCCTGAATCCGAGGTTCTACTATCGGCCGTAATCTCCTCTCCAGTACCCTAGCATAGACTTTCCCGGGGAGGCTGAGAAGTGTGATCCCCCTGTAGTTGGAACACACTCTCCGGTCCCCCTTCTTAAAAAGAGGGACCACCACCCCAGTCTGCCATCCCAGAGGTACTGTCCCCGACCGCCACGCGATGCTGCAGAGGCGTGTCAGCCAAGACAGCCCCGCAACATCCAGAGACTTGAGGTACTCAGGGCGGATCTCATCCACCCCCGGTGCCTTGCCACCGAGGAGTTTCTTGACTACCTCGGTGACTTCAGCTTGGGAGATGGACGAGTCAACCTCCGAGCCCTCAGCCTCTGCTTCCTCAATGGAAGACGTGACGGCGGGATTGAGGAGATCCTCGAAGTATTCCTTCCACCGTCCAACGACATCCCCAGTTGAGGTCAACAGCTGCCCACCTCCACTGTAAACAGCGTTGGTGGGGCACTGCTTCCCTCTCCTGAGTCGCCGGACGGTTTGCCAGAATCTCTTCGAGGCCAGCCGATAGTCATTTTCCATGGCCTCACCGAACTCCTCCCAGGCCCGAGTTTTTGCCTCCACAACCACCCGGGCTGCAGTTCGCTTGGCCTGCCGGTACCCGTCAGCTGCCTCAGGAGTCCCACAAGCCAACCAGGCCCGATAGGACTCCTTCTTCAGCTTGACGGCATCCCTTACTTCCGGTGTCCACCACCGGGTTCGGGGATTGCCACCTCGACAGGCACCGGAGACCTTACGGCCACAGCTCCGAGTGGCCGCTTCGACAATGGAGGTGGAGAACATGGTCCACTCGGACTCAATATCTCCAGCCTCCCTCGGGATCCGGTCGAAGCTCCGCCGGAGGTGGGAGTTGAAGATCTCTCTGACAGGAGACTCGGCCAAACGTTCCCAGCAGACCCTTACAGTACGCTTGGGTCTGCCGAGTCTGTCCAGCTTCCTCTTCCGCCATCGGATCCAACTCACCACCAGGTGGTGATCAGTTGACAGCTCCGCCCCTCTCTTTACCCGAGTGTCCAAGACATACGGCCGCAGGTCAGATGAAACGACCACAAAGTCGATCATCGACCTACGGCCTAGGGTGTCCTGGTGCCACGTGTACTGATGGACACCCTTATGCTTGAACATGGTGTTCGTTATGGACAAACTGTAACTAGCACAGAAGTCCAATAACTGAACACCACTCGGGTTCAGATCAGGGGGGCCGTTCCTCCCAATCACGCCCCTCCAGGTTACACTGTCGTTGCCCACGTGAGCATTGAAGTCCCCCAGTAGAACGACGGAGTCTCCAGTCGGAGCACTTTCTAGCACCCCTCCCAGAGACTCCAAGAAGGCCGGGTACTCTGCACTGCCGTTTGGCCCGTAGGCACACACAACAGTGAGAGACCTATCCCCGACCCGTAGGCGCAGGGAAACGACCCTCTCGTTCACCGGGGTAAACTCCAACACATGGGGGCTGAGCTGGGGGGCTATAAGCAAACCCACACCAGCCCGCCGCCTCTCACCATGGGCAACTCCAGAGTGGTGAAGAGTCCATCCTCTATCAAGGAGTGTGGTTCCAGAGCCTAAGCCGTGCGTAGAGGTGATACCAACTATCTCTAGTTGGAACCTCTCAACCTCACGCACAATCTCAGGCTCCTTCCCCGCCAGCGAGGTGACGTTCCACGTCCCTAGAGCCATAATTTTATGGACTATATGCATGCAACATATAGTCCACCATTAGACTTGTGTACTGTTACAAATCTTCTAAATCCATATTTTAGCTATAGTAAATTATTATTTTAAACGTGTGTTACTAGATATGAGATCTTCAAAGGAAGTATTCATTTATCATAGAGACCTTTGATAAAAAGACACGGTAACACTTTACATTAAGGTTCATCATAACATTAGTTAACTATACACCTTAGTTAACATGAACAGAATGAACAATACTTCTTCAGCATTTATTCATGTTAATACGTTATTAAAGTCAAAGGTTGTATTTGTTAACATTAGTTAATGCACTGTGAACTTATGAAAAAACAACGAACAGCTGTATTTTAATAACTAACATGAACAAAGATTAAAAAATACTGTAACAATTGTATAGCTCATTGTTCATGTTAGTTAATACATTAACTAATGCTAATTAACCTTATTGTAAAGTGTTACCAAAGACGCTTGTTGGCAAAATCTGAAAAAGACATCATGACCAGCATCTGTCTGTATGTCTTTTGCCCTCTGTTTTAGTGCAAGCGTATGGTACGGGAAATCCCTTGCAGAAAGTCTTGAACTGGTGCAGTGGATTAATGAGGCATGCTGGGTAATTAACGTAATGAGCCTCCAGTGTGTCTGGCTTGCCTCAGCACCACAAAAGGTGAATGTTGGAGTGGCCATATGCGAGCGTACCGGTATGAGCAAGTGTGTGTGCGTGTGTGTGTGTCAGGGTAAGTGAAATGTGTTCTAAGGGTGGGCCCTTGTCTGCATTTCATGTGATCGATTAGCTGCTGTAGTACTAAAGGGCAACCTGGCTGTGATTTCATGCAGGAAATTGGAATTCACGGCAAACAAACAAATAGACTGTGTGTGCTGCCCATCACTTGCCACACTGTGGTCACATGATCAGCAGCTGTGCTGGGGGACACTGGGGCTGAATGTGATGCATGGCAGCCCTACTATACTATTAACTGAGCTGTGAATCAGACAACCTTGCTTGATATTTCTATTAAAATTCCATTATGGAAGGAGGTGAGTTCTTAATTTAAGAGTGCATTCATACCTACGCACACTAAAGGCCCTTGTCTAAAAACTCGAATTCTTTTTGACATCTAAAGGTCATGTATAGGAAACTTTTTACCATGTTTTTTTTTACATTTATTTGTGCCACTTTTCAAATGCCTTATGCTTTATGGGTTTTACCCTTGTCCCTGACCTAGACATTCAATCTTATAATAAGAAAACCCACTGTAAAAATATGATTGTTTAAAACTATGATCATCTAAATAAATAGGGGGAAAAAAAACATTTCAGTGTTTATTCTGTGAACATTTTATTATTATTATTTTTTTCACAAATGACAGTCCTACAAGAAATACAATTTGGTGTATTTTTTGTTCTACAACAATAATTGAAAAAGTAAGTGTACTTGTTTACCAAGGAAACAATAGTGTCAGTGAAGACCTTGAGATAAAAACATCTTAAACTGTTAGGCAGGGCCATTTACATATTTTCAGTTTTACTCCAGTCATGGAGATTCTAAAGAAACAAAACCTGATTTTACATTTTGATCTGATTCACTTGCACCATCAGACTTGATTAACTTACTTTGGCTACGGTGGTCGAGTGAAATAGCTTTTTTTCCTGGTACAACACAACTTGATTCAAACAAAACACTCCCTTGACCTCACTTATCACCCCAATGCCAATTTCCTATCAACCCCAAAGGTTTGGAAAACAAAGCAAAACGAAACAACATCCTCCGAGCTCTCAAACTCTATTAGAACCATCTGGCACCGCTGGTTGTGTCTATAGTACATTTCAGCGATAACCTTGTTTTTCAAGTAAATACTCTTTTCACCCTCATCTGCAACTATTGACTGATGCAGGCAAAACAGAACACTGTACCATTTTGTAGTCTTCACAGACATGTGCAAATAAAGTCCACATCAAGTGTGCCATTTGGGACAAGGCCCAGACACCTGTCCCAGTTATTCTTCTGAATCAGGACGGCTTGCTCTCCTCATTATACTGTATCCCTGAGGAACCTTTACAGTAGAACAATGAAAAAAACTGATATAAATATAAAGGTCTTTAAGAGATTCAGAACCATTGGTGTGTCCCTTACAGAAAAAAACCACATACATTTCACATTTGGACTACATTCACAGTACATGTGATTTTGCACATACACATTTTTTTACATTTTGAAATTTAATGTGCAAAGACATGTTAAAATCACATGCGAAATATGTGGAAGACATATTCATGTGGTGTTTCTGTGAGCATCATAAAACATGATTGTCATGCCCACATTGATGTGTGGTGAAGAATGGGCATTTATTATTTATTCAATCATTCTGTCATCCACCATCAACAATGAAAGAAGGAAACCCAGCCCACCTACTCAAATGGACCGCCATGTATCATTTAAAAGCCATTATCAGAGGGGAGCAGCTGGGAGACACCACAGTTATTAAGCAAAGAAATGTAGTAGGTCACATATTTAAAAAAAGGATTTAGACCACAAAAGACAGATGTCAGTCCGCACTCTACTTTCACAGGAAAAACTTTCATTGCTGTTACCAACTTTCTGAATCTCCACTTCGTACATGACGTCGTATTTAAAATCAATTGAATATTTCACCAAAAATATTATTAGGAATTTCTTAGCATATTGAAGTCCAGTTGTAATGGTGAATTGATTGTAATAAGGACTTTGGGAGTAAAACAGACAAGGTGACATGTAGGAAACATGTAGGAACCAATTTACGCAAATTTTCACTTTTGCTTAATCCAAACAGCCAGAAATATTCTTACACAAAATAATGTTGTTTATTTAGCACAATTATGACCACTACACTCGCATTACATTAACTAAACCCCATAACTGAACAACTATCTATATCAAATTTGTGTATGATTCTTAGTATAATAATTTGGCCTCTAAATATTCTATGTTAGGAGTCAACTATGGCTCTCAAGTTTTTTTTTTCTTCTTTTTTCTTCTTCTTTTTTTCTGATGTACAGTAGGTTTAATGAATGACTGTCAGTGTAAATATAGCCAGATGCTACTGTCCCTTATCTTTGCCGGTATACAACACTCGTGCTGATTGTCAATAACTGTAATTCTCTATTAATTCTCCTGCCTGCAAATGGGAAGTAGGTAAGATTAAAATAGCATAGGCAGCACTGGTTAGTTAATCAGCTTTCATGCGATGAATCATAATCTTTTTTTGACAGGGAAAACATCTGTGTAATTTCAGAGGAACAGCGTGAAGGTCCTTGCACTCACTGTGCAATTTGCCATGGTGACATTGTTTCACAGCTTGCAACCAATCCAGACTTATCTACATTCTGTCGACAGAACAAGACAGTATCTATACATCGCACAGACATGTGTTTACCAGATCACATCTACACAGGCACACACAGTATACTGTATATCCTAGTCTGAGGTTGAGTAGTGCAGAGAGAAGTCAGACTCAGAGTAAAATAAATGTGGACACTAAACTCTCCCCCCCCAAGGGAAGTGCAGAGGTCCAGGCCCTAACTGTTACCAAAATCTTGTTAATGTCGCCTGCCGAGAGTCCGGCCTCGACAAATGAGACTATAAACGCAGTAAATTCTCTGGCATGTTGTCCATATCTGTTAGAGGTTATTTATTGTTTGCTCCCAGGTGAGCGTTTGCAGCCTTTTGTGCAGGAGTATATTTCTCATCACATGACTCTGCAGCAGTCATATATCCTGAGGGGTAGAGTGTGCATGACACATACTGTAGATACACACACACTCACGCACTAGACAAGCCTTTACCTCTTACAGACCCTCACTATATTTTCTTTCTTTCGAAGTCATTTTTATGCTCATCATGCTGCTCTGTTGGCCTGAACCTCACTGAACATTCAATGTGAAAACTAATGGGTTGATTCAAGTATGCAAAATCTGCCTTAACCCAAAAAATGCATACCTCTGGTCTTTAGTGACCCGGGACGTCATTCACTACCCTCCTCCTCATTAATTTTTTGAAGTTAGACATCAACCTTCTTAGTTTTCCTCAATCAATTCATTATAAAACAAGAAAAAGCCCCCAATAAATGATAAAATAATGCTTGTTTTATTCATTTTTTGTCAAAATTGTATAGGGTCGCTAACGACACAAGATGTGTAACAGTGTATGTATATATTTTTTCTGCAAAACAATAATTTAATTTTTGATGACTGAATAAGTGCAATTCACCTTTATTTATCAGACTTGTATGTCTGAAACGTCTGATTAATAAAATAACGTTTCACTCATAGTTACCGCAGGCAGAAAACAAAAGAATAGTATCATCAGCAAAACCTGAATGTCTCAGTGATTTATTGCAGAGCAAGCACTGAACGCAATCAAATATTCGTGTCTGTCACTTGATGGTGGATCTGGTGAAGAAGCTGTCAGCGATCAAAGTAGCTTTTGATTTTGAAGATGTTGAAAATGATAGTTGAGAATGTTTGAGATTGCGAATATGAGCCAGATGTTGAGAAATGAGCTTTGATGAGAACAGTGGTGATGGTATAAAACATCTGCTCACACTAAACCCATTACAAGCTCTTAAAGGTAACAAAATATGCTTTATTTTATTCTTCTGTAATTGTTACTCTAATATCAGGAGAGTTTTATATTATCACGACAGGTAGAGATCCATCCGTGTTAGATATAGATCCGGGTTGCTAAGACCCGAATATACATCATGATTGGCGAAACATTAATGCATTTAAGGGTTCAAAATAAAAAGTAAATATCCTTAACCGGCTGTAGTAATGTGGATTAGGAATTGCATGTCTTAGCTGCGCTTATTTAACACTTAGCATTCAACTAATGTGCTCCTCTTAATTACTGAGCCTAACCATTAAAGTGAAGTATATGCAAGTGATTTCAGATATGAGATTAAATACTTATTTAATTAGAATTAGCTCAAAGTTATTTAGAAAAATCATCTTAAATACTATACATTAACATTCATGCATTTAGTGGATCACTGGTTGTTCCGCTATGTATGCCGCGAGCAACACTAAGGCCATGGGATTAATGAGGAATGCATGAACTGATCAAATCTAGGCCTTGAAAGCAATGCTCACTGCTTTAGATAAAGATTTGCCAAATGTATAAATAAAAATTACACTTTATTTTGATGGTCCACTTTAGACATTCCAACTATAGTCTAAGTAACTGCAACTACATATCAACTAACTGTTAGGTTAGAGTTCAGTTCAGGTTAGAACAAGTTGACATGTTGTTGCAAAGTTTCTAAGTCAGAATGTCACAATAAAGTGTTATGCAGACAGTCTAATACTCTAATGACTCGTAGTGTTCATGTAGCCCCAACGTTACATAGAATGTCAAAAGTGCACCATTGAAATAAAGTGTTACCAAATATAGTACAGCATAAGGGAAACTATCAGTCTCAGCCATTGATGCAATTGATTCTCCTCAACTTTCGTTAAATATCTACACTTGCTTGAAATGACAGGGTCCAAGTTTCTTCACAGAAAACACTATAATGGTAACATCGCAAAAAAACATATCAACCTATCAACTGATAGTATCAACATATCAACTGATAGTTTTTATCGCTTTGGATAAAAGCGTCTGCTAAATAACTAAATGTAAATGTAAATGTAACCAACAAAAACAACAATAGCCAAAAGATCTCAAACCTATTCTTAAAAAGAACCAAATTATTGTTTTTATAAGATGTAGTGTTAACTTAGTAGCAAAATAATGCTTAAGTCAACCAATTGAATGACTTTGAGACACAATCTGAAGCACACTTTCCATAGAATTTATTGATTTTTAATTCTAAAGCATTTATTGGAAAGTTTGAGTCATTTTTGTAAATCGCTTTATTCAGGTGATTCGTTCCATTGATAAAATGAACCATAAAAAAGATTATTTGTTAGACTCAAAAGTTTTGCAAAGAAAACTTTGTAATGATATACATATTTAGCTGAATAGTCTTCAATTGTTTGCTTAGCTAAACTTACATTAAATAAATACTGATTTGTAAGTTTTATGCTAATACCATAATTGTGTTAGTACCAGATACTCAGCATTTTGCAGTCTAAAAAAATCACTTTAGTCTCCTTAACAAATCTGCATTCAGTCCACGCTAGATTATCCAAAGTCAAAGTTGGGCTTGCTGTCATTTCTCTCCTGCAAAGCAGGAGATAATACAAAAAGAAACCACAGGGCAGAGCATTTAACACAGCTGTGGTTAATGCTTATAACTATCAGACGCAAGCAGTATAAACACATCTACATATTCTAATAAATGAGACCTTAAGTATGTGAATGGCCTGCACAGATAAGTGAGGCAGTCATTGTGCTGTGATTGACGGTGTAGAAGCAACATACAATGAGAAATTTTGTTAGACACTTTCATTCATTCATGCATTAATGTCTAACGTACCATGGACAAATTAAGTTTTCTTTTCCACTCATTAATGTGAGACATTGCCTAGTACACTAGCCACGAGTACATTCAGTTCGAGTTCATTGTTCTTTAATGCTTTTTCCAAATATCTTTCATGTCCTGCATACCTGTCAAATTGATATTCGAACTCCTGTTCCAACAAGATGGTAGATTTATTTTCTAAAGATCATCTCCTTTAACTGATCTGAAATGAATGTCATATATAATGCATACAAATTGCTCTTTGAAGTAAAAAGGAACATGACGTCCAGCATGTAAAGTGATAGTTCACCCAAAAACGAAGATTCTGTATAATGTTTCAACTGTTTTTGCCCACACAATGAAAGTCAATGTGAACTAAAACAACAATGAATCTTCTTTTGTGTTCTACAGAAGAAAGTCAGTTTGGAACGACATAAGGGGAAGTAAATTATGTGATTTTTGGGAACTATAATGAGGAAACCAAACCATATTTGTCTATTTACCTCAAAAAATACATCAAAGTTGGCTTACTAATATTAGCAGATACATATAATATAGCCAGTACTAACCATATCCACTCCAAACTGAAGAGTTGATTAAATTTCTTCTGTATTGTGGAATTTCCATCAATCTGCAATCAATTATAAATGTATTATGCCGTCTTCAAATTGCTCTAATTCAAGTACACTCTCAGTCGATTCAATCTGCTCACCACAGCTAATTCGAGATAAACCACACAGTTTAAGTAAGCACTTTGTTGGGATATTGTGAACGTACTCATAAAAGCTGGCGAGATTTATATCAGTTCAGTGAATCCTGGGAGATGAATAATGATAGATCAGAGAGGCTGCTAAATAAAACTCCCCTGAATCTCGCTCGCGTGTGGGCCTGTCAGACCTGATTATAATTATACACATTATGTACTCTGTTCTGTGACATCATGAAACATGACTGATGGTTAGGGGTTCTCGTGAAGTGTCGCATGTTGCCGTTTTGTCTCGTTCTCTCCGCCACCCTCTCTCTCCATCTCTGTCTGTCGCTCGCACTGTTTTAGCTGTCTTTCTCTTTGTCTTCTCCAGACACTCATTATGCACGGTTTGAACAATTTTTAATCAGTGCTTGAAGCTGCCATGGTTTAAATGCAAAAGGCGGTTCTCTTCATCCTGCTTTTTTTGCTCCAGTGATCGACTTGTTGGTTGCAGTGAGTGATAGCAGAACCATTTCAACTCTGTAACGTTTAAAAGTGAATGTATTTATAAAGGGGAATGGGAGACTTTCAGAAATATTCTCTGGTTGAGTTCAGGTACACAATACTTTGTTAATTTTGAGTTGTTATTTAAACAGTAGAAAAGGAAATTAAAGAATGCCTGACAGAATGGAAGCTAACACGATGGAAATGAAAGAGAGTGTCAGCTTTTAATTATTTTAAGCCATCTTTGCAAATCTGTCTATAATTTTACCAAAGAGGATTGAAAGTTTCAGAGTCAGACAAAGCAACTAATACCACAAAAAACATCACAGAATTAATCAAAAAGAATATTTGTGCTGATGTTTTCCCACCATGATGATGTCACTTTCTGTGGGATGATGTCATTAAGAGTTATGCTTTCGTTTTTATTATAAAAAATTACTAATTATTTACTAATTACAACATTAACGTGTCTGAGGTGTGAGCAATTGTATTTTTTCTCTCTCAATGTGGTCATAAAATGCATAATACTCTTCAACTCACTCTTCAAGAACTACTAATAATCTGGTAAAAAAAATAAATATGTTTTTCACTTAAAAATAATGGTCCAGATCACTAGCAGTTCCTGCAGAGTGACTGAGTTACACCTGAGTAATTATGATGCATTTTATGACTATGTTCTGAGTAAAAAAAGACAATATTCAAGAACCTGTGTAGGTGGAGCTGATCCAGGCCGTGGAGCTTTTGTCATGCGTGTCAGATGATCTGGGTTCTAATCCACCCTCGTATAGGTTTTTATTTCTCATTAAAACCAAATATGTTCAGTGATTGTATATGTTACCCAAACATTTGATTAGAAAAGAAAAGAGTCTTGCTGTAGCTCAAGGAATAGCATGGTGCTAGCAATGGCAAAAGACATGGTTTCAAGAACAGGTAAAATAGATATCTTGAATGCAACGAAGGTTATAAAAGCGCCTGCCAAATGCATAAATGTAAACCTTGACGAATATGTTGAATATTTTGTAAAAACGTTTTCACTCTAAAAATGGCTTTGGGCAAACATGTGCACATCTTATTGAACCATTCATTAAACTGTGATATTCTGATACAAATAAATCTACTGGAACTTATACGATTAATATTTTTAAAAATTCAGAGTTTGACATTTTATTAAATCACAAGCAAGAGTAAATATTACACTGAAATTAGAAGGTCGGAAATAATGGTTGTAAAATAAGCCTTGTATGGGGGAATTCAAATATAGGGCCTACTTCTCGGAATGACCCAGAAGCGTCCTCAGATTGCTTTGAGAATCAGTAGTTCTTATAGGCTCAAATAAAATATCAGACCAATGCATTATGCACATATGATTGCATTTGCTGGTGGTCAGGATTGCACTGGGGGACCCTAAGCACAGAAATGGATCATGTTAATGTAAGTCATTGCCACTGAACAGATCCCTTGGGGTTTTTCTTGGCATTCTGGGATACAGTAGTACTGTATCTATAGCAGATGGTTTTGGCTCCAACTTGCATTCAATTTATTGAGTCATACTTTAATTGATGTTCATTAGCGGTGTTACCACGCTCGCATGGCTTATTTTTCAATGTGTTGATATATTGAGAAATACTGTATGTGCATTTTATTATCATATTGGGTTAATTACAGGTTCTCATGGGATTCCTTAGGTAGGCAACAAAATAAAGTGAGACTGTTGCTAGGCAATTCTTTAATGATCCATCATAAGGGCTTGGGATGGAATACTATCTTAAGTTTACTGATTATGTAGTATATTGTTTTTTATTAATTTTTTTAATAGAAAGATATACAGATTATGCAACAACAAACATTTCAAACAACTGTTTTATGCTACATTGTTGTCACATTATCTCATCACATTACATGAGTGCCATCCAGTTAAAAAAAAGATTATTATATTATTTATATATTTTAATTAAATACTGTTGAAACGGTCTGTACAAAGTCTCTTATGCCAAGGCTGCATTTATTTGATAAAAAAAAAAAAAAAAATTACATTGTTAAATACTATAATAATTTAAAACAAGTGCTTTCTATTTGAATATATATTATTTATTCCTGTGATAGCAAAACTGAATTTTCAGCAGCCATTTCTCCAGTCTTCAGTGTCATGCATGATTCTTCAGAAATCATTCTAATATGCTAATTTTATGCTCACGAAACATTACTATCATTTGTATTATCATTGTAGTAACTTTCTAGTGATTTCACAGACATGATTAGGACTTACTTCATTTAAATAGCTTTTATAAATGTGCCTTAGAAAGAAAAAAAAACATTACTGGGGTGCATCTTTAGACAAAACAATGGCACTGACATATTTTAAGATATCCCTCAAGTGGCTCCTCCCCTTTATGTTAGCCACGCCCAGAGCATCATGACTGCTGCCCATGCTATTAACCCACTTTCATCCATGCTCTTTAAAACTGACCTTTTATAGTCCCGCTAAAGCTAGATGAGCTCTATTGATTTTGGTATTCCCGTCCTGCCGCACAGAACGCACGCTGTTCGCCTGACTACTTACATTCCATTTAATATGGATGCAGAGGAGATGCCAACGGGTATTAAATGAGCCTCATTTACTGGAGTCTGATGGCTCTGTCCAACCCCTGAGCACAAACATGTCATGTAATTGCACTAAAGAAACGACTTGTATGTTATAGTGAAATAAATATTTGTATTTGTGACTTCTCGTTAGTGTGCCTGTTCTAAATGAGCTCTTCAAATGCCTCTGATTTATACAGTGCTTTACAAGAGGATTCAGACCCTGAACCAAACTCATTTCACTGAAATATACATCCCACATTGATGTCTTGCTGAATTGAGTTAAAATAAATGACATATAGCATCATGTTAAAGGCATGCTTTTCATCAGCGTCTTGTTAAAAAGGAATGAAATATGGATGGTGCAAAATAGAAGAAACTATTGAAAAGTAAAAAGGTTTCAGATTAACATGGCGGTCGCTCAAGAATCTATTATTATATTATATTATGAGAACTACATTTTAATTTAAAGCATGAGAATAAAAGGGTCGAAAGATTTATACACAATATATTTATTTTAAAATTATTCCCATGCCTCAAAACAGGTGATGCATCTCCAGTTCCAACAACAAAATCATAAACATAAAAAATATATATGATAAACCTGTTGCTATGCATTAGATTGTCCCTTAAATTGATTTTTGTACAGAAAAGGAGGCTTCTGAAATATTTAACATGGCATACTGAAATATCATTTTATCCAAGTGTTTTAACTTGGAAGTATGCATTAGTAATGATAGTCTATACATCTACATGCTCACAGGCCAGTTGGATTTTGGCACAGTGTTTACTTTAAGTTCACCAAACCTACATCTCTCCCTGTACATTTTATAGTACACTGTAAAATAGAGCAACTGAATATTCATGCGATGTTTCATCTTGTAACAGAGGAATATATGCAAAGTTAGCCCTTCATTAATGGAGACAAGGACCAGTATTCTCATGAAAGTTTGCTAGGAGCTGTTGAGATACGATACCGCAGCTTCAGATGAATGTATGTTATTTATCTCCCAAAAGACTCTCTCAAAGTGCTGGATTTGGGATGCATAACTAATTTTATAGTTTTGATGTGGAAATTGACCAATAAAGTCTTCTTTTAACCCATGTTTTTATATATTTATATATATATATATATTTGAATAAATTACATAAATCTTCTTCATTAGGGTGATCCATGTCTTGCAATACAACATTGAAATTGTTTTTAAGAAACATTTAAAATCTACAACTATCCAGCATTTTTTCTTGTCCGAAGACTTACTGCCCCTTTTATCGGAAAAAAAAACACGATTTCTTGGTAATGGAGCAATTCACTACAGATGGTAGTTTTTAATTAGCAATGAAACTCATAGAAATATTGTGTCCTTCTGAGGAATTGTGGTGTAATATGAGATTACCCTCAGACACAATGATGAAAACCACAGTAATGACTGACAAACTCCTTGGTGGTTTACATTTGCGAATAAATAAGTAATTATGGCTTCCAGGCCCATCATCCCACGAGAAACTGCATGCAACAGTAGGCACTTGTTCTGCTACAAATGTAAAAAGAAAAAAAAGGGGGGAAAAGTTTCCATTTAAAGGGACAGTTCAACCCAAAATGAAAATTCGGTAATTATTCACTCAGCCTCATGTCCTTCCAAAGTTGTATGACTTTCTTTCTTCTGCAAAACAAAATGAGATTTAGTGGGTAGCACTTTTAACAATTTACAATGAATGGTTACTGAAGGTTTCACGCTTCAAAAAGAAAGCAAAAGCACCATGAAGGTATTATAAACAATCCATACAACTTGTGCGCTTTATTTCAAGTCTTCTGAAGTCAAACGATAGCTTTGGGTAAGAAATAGTCTAATTTAAGTCATCACTGATAATCTTCCCCTCTAGTGGGCTTGCAGTCATTGCTGTCAGATCATTGAGTCAGTGAGTTGAACTTGAGAACTACAATCACTCAGACCAGTTTAATGAACTGGATCAAACGATTAATTGAGAGGATTCAACTCAAAAAGACAATTCATTCATGGAGCAGGCATATTTCTCTCGGGAATGTGTCCAGGAGAGCCATGATCTGTTCAACAGTCTGATCTGTTCTTTACTCAAAGCTATTGCTTTAGAAGATGTGAATATAGTGTGTGTAGTAAACAGCAGTTTTTTAATAGTTTTGTGTTCCACAGAAGGTAAATATATAGAAAATACATAAAGCCAGAGCGTTCTAAAAATATGTGCAGTATGTTTTGTGTGCTAAACAATTATGTATTCAGTGAGATTTCCATTGCTTTTTCTAAACCCAGCGAAAGCATAACAGTAATTTGTAAGGGATCTAGCTGTAATGAACCAGTCTGAAGTATCCTGGAGCACTGTGTACTAGTTAGCCTCTTTAATTACAGTATTTTGAGTTCATTTTTTAAGTGGGTTAAGACTTCTTGTCTGTGGCCTAATTCACAGCGTGCACACAAAACATACACGTGTTAACAGTAAAATATTCACATTCACACGAGCAAATGTGCAAGGCAGTATCAGAAATGCAACTACAGGCACACTAACAACTGGCAGGATTTTACTGTAATTTCTTACAATAACATGCTAGGTTACTTTCTGTTACAACCAAATACTGTACAAAATATAAAGATAACCAGTGCTGCACTATGGGATAGTAGTCTGTTGTGATTAGTTTTCCCTTTGGCTATTATTTAATATAGGCTATATGCACCCCATGCTCATTGGAAAAGCGTGCCTCTACCTACATTTTTGCAAAACTATTCAATATTCAATATTCAGTTACATTTAATTGGTGCTTTTCAAAATACATTTCGCTTCAAAGAAGCTTTACAGAAAAAATACACGTTTCACAATTTAGAGTAATCTGTTATCAGAGGTCACTGTGTCAAATTAATGTCCATAAGTTTAAAAAAAATACTATCTAAGATAATACAAATCATGCAGTCAACTAAAATCATAATATCAATGTAACTGCAGTTTGCATCTGAAATTAACAGTAGTGGCAATAAAACAACATTTCACAGAAAATGTGACCACAGGGGCAGATTACACAATAGGCTACTATGTTTATTACCACAAAAAACTTTTACCATAGTGCATGATTTATAATACATTATGATGTTTGCATCACTCTTGCTTTGTATAGCTCACTTGGGACAGCATTGCACTTGTTCGGCTATCCTGTGAAAAACAAGTCACAAATGTGTTTTTATCTCAGGTTTGCTTGTGTTAATATGTTTATGTTTAGAGTAGGATTTATTGTAGGTAGCATATTATTTTCAGACGCAATAGAGCACTGACCTTTTAGTGCTACTCACCGGACATTTCTGAACTACCACAAAATGTACAACCAACTTAATAAATTGCCAGATTCATGATCCGTGTTTCTGATATACTGAATGTGTTTAGCACCACACACTAAAAATATTTCACTTCAAAAGTGTTGTGAAATGCAAAAGTAATTTAGCAGAAAAATCTGACATTCAAAAAGAGAGCTATTGCAGCAAAACATTCCTTAGTTTGTCTGTTTCTGCTGTATTTGCCTATTGAATTAGGGACCAATTTATTGAGTGCCGCAATCAAACGGGGAGCCGGTCAGCACTAGCTCTAATTGGACACGTGCAACACACCAACGAATGACCCACTTGTAGACAACACAGCAAGACAAAAGAAGCTTCAGAGGGAACCTTTTACGAATGAAAGAGCGGCAGCCGAGACGATGCATGCAAGTTACTAGCCTTTGAAATCTGCCTGTAAGTTTTATTAGCGCAGTTTTCCAGACGCATGTTCATTTTCATCTCAGTTGAAGCCAGGCACCAATGTTTGAATCCTCTGGGTGCTTTCTAAGCAGAGAATTATTCACATTATCTTCAATAAGGCAATTGATTACGGTCACACTTCCCCTGTTACTCATCTAGTCAGACTCACCCGTGCACCATTCCGCGCCTAATTGGAGTGTCAAAGTAGCTCGTTCATTTCCGTCACGGTACATATGCCGTAGATGCCCGTGTTTACTTCACGTACGCTTTCTGACTCACTCCACTCTGCTGCTCATGAATTAGAGGGATTGCGAGACTGTGTGTGCGTGCATACCGTGTTTGCTGAGCCTGGCGGACTCCCGCGGTGAGCTCTCGGCGAGAGTTTCTCGGCATGCGTGACTTGGCCGAGTCGGAGCAGCTTGATCGAGCAATGACTGCAGGCACTCTCTTTGCTTCAAGCTCAGGCCATTGCTTTTACTGGGATGAGATAGCAGGGCAATTTACATAATAATAAGATCATTTGTCCTTCTGTCACAGTTCCAAAGACGGAAAAACAAACATCAATTAGTCCACTATCCAGGGGGGCAGAACTGCAGGCTGAGAATGAAGGTGGGGCTTTTGCTTGGTAAAAGAGGAAACAACTTCCTACACCTGAGTCATTAACACTATTCTCATAGTAGCAGCATGAAGCATCATCTAACACTCTAAATGAGCGCCGCCGATGGCTCGGACATTGCCTTAGAGGGTAAATGCATATGGTCAGGGCTAGTGGAGCCAAAGAGAATGCTAATATGGGGAAGAACAGATGTGTGAAGTATTAAAGCAGCAAGGGTAATGATGTGAGCCAGTGTGTCTGGTAATTATCAGCCTCCCACAGACTCCCAGGTAATGGAGTCTTCTCTACAGTCATTAGGACCTTCATGATGTATTCAGCACATGTCCCATCGCACTGTTCAGGGGCTGCCCAAGGCTAGGCAGGCTTTGGTTTTCGTGCCAGGCCACGGTCAAGAGACCTACAAAAGTCACCTTTGGGCTGACAGAGAAATGCTTAGATCTCGACAGCGCTGCCTAATGTCACTACTCTCTGATAGTCAGAGTCTTGGGGTCTTCTTTGTTAGAGTGTATTTTGTTCTGTATGCAATTGTGGTAGTGTTTTAAATAGGGCTGCCAATTCAATGTTAATTTAGTGACAAAGACTGATACATTCTTCTTTTTTTAATTTAATCATGCCCAAAGTCATCTATAAAGTTTTTTCCAGGGTTGTGCAAAATTCTAATTGAAAAACTGGTTCCCTTTCAATTCATGAGTTGAATTTAAATTGAACTGGCAATGAACCACAGCAAGTTGTATTGGAATTCAAATTGGAATGTCATTTTGGAATGACAAATTGGAATGAATTTATTGAGACGCAATTCAAATTAAAGAGGCTTTTAAAAAATGTTCAAATCTTTCAAACAAAGCTTTGCCAAGACAACATTCAAAGTATGTGTTGATAAACTTTGCTTTTCTGGTTAAAAAAGTTACACATATGCATTGATTCATTTTTAAATAGATATTTTACTTACTCACCCTCAAGTTGTTCCAAACCTTTATGAGTTTCTTTCTTCTTTTGAACACAAAGGACGATATTTTAAAGAATGTCGGTAATCAAACGGTAGCCATTGACTTCCACAGTAGTAAAAAAATTCTTTTTTTATATATTTATAATTATTTATTTTGTGTTTAACAGATGAAAGAAACTCATACAGGTTTGGAACAACATGAGGGTGAGTAAATTAGGACAGAATTGAATTCCACTACCTTATTCAAATTCAAATGGCAATTCCTGTTCGTCACCTCAATTCAAATTTAGCGATATGATATGGACATAAAATAATCTATAAAGTATCTTCTAAAGCCACTATTTGTCTGTTTTCATTGCTTTCATGCATAGCAGGGATGAAGAGAGGTGAGGATCTTTAGCAAGATTTAATTTGATTAAATTTAGCTCTAGTTTAAACACAGGGTACATTTACATGACAACAATGTACTAAAAACGGAAAAGTTTTTTCCTCAGCATTTTTCACATACAGACGTTAACGTTGTCAAAACGCGCCGATACGTTGCCGATGTCACTTTACGCTCCTCACTTTACATTTAAAGGAGAACTCCGGTGAATTTTAACATTGAGCTCATTTTTTGTAAATTTGGAGTGCTGTCAATAAAGAGAACAACGACAAAAATCGGTGTTGCCTCTGTGTTATCCTCTTTATAAAATTTGCACCCTGTTGACTTCAATGGGGCAAGTTTTAAACCTGCTTTTAGCCTCTTAACATCCTTGATGTGCATTACAAGTGCCCAGCCATGTGAGTGATTCTTTTAGAGTGAACACGGTGAATCTGACTGCATTAGATGTGAAAGATATGAATAAAAATTATGTTATTTCAGCCAGCGCAAATACCTGTATTTACTTCCTGTTTTCGGTCGAAGTCCAAAGTAGTCAATTGTTGAGTTCACGCGCGTGATCATAGGTAACTAAACCTATGCGCGTGAACTCGACAATTGACTACTTTGGACTTCACATCTACTGCAGTCAGATTCACTCGTGTTCACTCTGAAGGAATCATCTAACAAGGCTGGGCACTTGTATGACACATCAAGGATGTTAAGAGGCTAAAAGCAGGTTTAAAACTTGCCCCATTGAAGTCAACAGGGTGTAAATTTTAAAAAGAGGATAACACGGTGTAGGCAACACTGATTTTTGTCGTTGTTCTCTGTATTGACAGCACTCCAAATTTACAAAAAAAATGATGCGCCTATAGACTGAAGGTGTAATACACATGCGCATGACATCACTGTTTTTACAAATTCACATTTGCAATTAATTGCAAACAATTTGCAATTTAAAAAAAAGTTTCCAAAAGTTTGAGTTTTCAGGCCCCCTAAACGCAGTTGTCATGTAAATGAATGGCCAAAACTTGTAACGTGTAACGTGTAAATGGCCCATCAGTGTTGTAATTGGTTGACAGCAGACTGACGCACCCTCCAAACGTGCTATCAAACTTGAACTCTAATGGGAACTGGTGAACCATCATTACAGATAATCCACTTTTTTGAGGTCCAATGTTTGTTGACAACATTCAGACTCAATTTAAATTAATTTCGCTAAACTGACTGCAGATTGATCGCATGTCGGAATTATGTCAGTCTGTTATTGAGTTCACAGTTTAAAGAATTTTAAAGTATTTAAAGACGTCTGCTAAATTTCACCTGGCAGCTTTCCAATTAGCCACACTTGTCATTCATATGTCTAGAAACGCTTTATGATGTGTGGCCATCAATTCTGTAACCATGTTGTTAAATCCAGAATGGGAACTTTTTTCACACAAGGCTCAAAGTTCCTCAGTTCAATTGCGGTCGTGGAGGTGAAATTACATTGACATTGCTTTGGTGAATCATTCCATTGGTTTAGTGATGTGCAGAGCCGCAGCTGAATCACATTAAAACAGAGAGGAGTAGAGAGAATCATTTGTTTTTAATCCCCTCCACCATCACCCTTGATCTTTCCGTCACACTCGCGGCGATTTCACCTACGCTGCGACGGAGCTGGGATCACCAGGGACCCGTCAGTCAGAAAGCCCTATTTTTTTACATGCACTTCACACCTGAACTCCAAAGGCACTCGCAACATGACTTTGCATCTTAAGTGTGTGCTTAACATTTCTGTCAACCCCAAACCACCACACATCCACTGGCCAGCAAACCTCATGATACGGGTTTAAATATTATATGAAGTGGAAGGGGAGGGGGGGTCACAATCCTTGAGGTTAATTTATAATAAACCCTTTTTTGTTGCTCACTTTTATAGACCTTTGACGTCAATGTCAACATGAAACCAGAATTGATCCTATTTACTTTCCTAAAGCACGTTCCTGGTCTTTCTGTGAATGATTCATTGGTGCATGCTATTCCGAAAAAAAGAAAAAGAAAAAAAAATACTAAATAGGCCATTTGGGCTGTTGGAAAATGTTAACCAATAGCCGAATGAGTAGTTTTAGGAATCGAATTATGCCAATTATGTCAATTATGCCACACCCACTTTCATGATCCAATCAAACCCAATTCAATAGATAAATTCCCTTCCGTTATTTTTTCTCGTTGAATATTCTGTTGCAAAAAAATACATCACATAATGGAAATATAATGGATTGCAAACACAAATAATATTCGGCTGATCCCAAAAGGGTGACCAATGAGGCGACCTGCTCCATGTAAAAGAAAGCACCCGGTCGCACACTGGGGCTGCTTCCCGAAAACTGCCACCGGAGGACGCATTGCAAGGAAGGAAGGCATCAAGGCAGGTCCGAATCCAAAGTTAGCTTGACTTCCTGTCTCCTAAAATACCATCATCTGATCCTCCATTCTGTGACAGTTGTGCTAAAAAACTAAAGATTGTTGAAAGTTGCGGTTGGTGGTCAGTTTGTGTGTAAATGTAAATTTTTGACCAATGTTTTCCACTTTTGATGTAATTTCTAGCAAAAAAAAAAATCTATTCTAATCCATTTTGCTGTACATCATTAAACCGTTACACTGGCTCAGAAGTCTCTCCGAAATCAGAAAAGGTGATCTACATAATTATAGCTCTCTATATAAAGCATATTCAAGCCACAGGAAGTTTTGCACATTACACAATCTTTCAGCCTAGGGTGTACTCATTATGTAATATGTACATTATATTTGTCCCAAATCATTGTTAATGTAAGTTATTGGAAAACTATGTGAGTGGTGCTCTGTGGCGTGGGAGGATTTTGAACAGCCTCCAGAGATGTAGTCCGGAGCCACGGACAGATGCTGATTGGTGCTGCTGGTGTGCGTTCACTCATAGAAAACAATGAGTTGAATTTTAAAGACGTGGTGTGGAATGGTGCTTCTAATATGGTGTGTGACCCCCTTTAGGCTACTGATATTACTGGAGTGTGAGTGCACCTTTAAACTTTTCATATCTAGAATACACATTTTTTCCAGCAGATGCTATGGGCTAAAAAGGGCTGAACAAAGGACGTTCTGAGAAAAAATCCAGTTAGCATTTGCATTTTAATTTTTTAGATTTGAAGAGAAACTTATTTCTGTTCAAAATCAGGCTTCTCCCAGCAATTTCTGGGTATTTAGTTATGCTAATTACACACATCTTGCATGCATGAAGTTTCGATTTGCATTCCTCATTTCAATCAGGCACAGCAACTGGTGTCATTTTTCATGGGTAAGGTGTTGTGTTTTCTTTAGAGCTTCCTGCAGTGAAATCAATTGAATCGAGCTCTTTGATTCCACAATGCTTCATTAACTGACATCGTCTGTCACGTCGCATATGTTAAGTGAAGGCACGCAAAAAAAAAAAAAAAAAAAAACCTTTAAAAACACTGGAAGCACAGAGCTATCTTTCATACAAGTTGCACTTTGCATGTCTTTGATATCAGGACATGAGGACATGATTCCATCAAAGATCTCAACAACCGGTAAAGGTACAACTCTGTGGAAAACCCGCTCCCTCCAATCTACCAGAGTATGTCGATTTACCCTTATCAGCTGATCATTTTATGTTCAAAATGGACAAATTTCTATCATTGCTCTCATCTCTGAGAAAACCTCAGACTGAAATCTATTGATGTTTTCAGACAGTGGAAAAGCTAGCGATTAGGTGTTTTCAATCTGAAATGAGCAGTGTTGGGGTAACGCATCACAAGTTACATTAATTTTGTAATCAGATTACATTTTTATGTAACGATTAAAGTAATGCATTACAAGTAACGTATGCATTATGTAATCAGATACATTTTTTGATGTTACGAGTAAAGGAACATTACAAGTAACATACAGTATGTAATTAGGTAACTTTTTGACGTAAATACATTAATTAGATAACTTTTTGACGTAGCGGCAAATTAAATTCTAATAACACAAATAGGCCTACATTTATTTTCATCCAGGTTGAACAGGTTAAACCAAAAGTTGAACTGTATCCGAAATATAGCTAGTGATGCATAATGACAGATGATTTATTAGAATTTCCTCTCAATCTAAAATCAATACTTGGGACATTTAACAATGATATGACTCCTTGGATGTTACTTGATGTTACAACATTTTTTAGAGTCGCAAGATTCTCCTAGGATAGAAGGAATGGATGGATATTCCGGAGCAACTTGGCAGAAAATAAAATTCCACACACAACAGCTTGCCATGGTGGCAGTGCATAGGACAACGCTATCTCACGACCAATTCGTACGAATTTGTACGAGTGATTAAAAGGTGGCTAATTCGTACAAATTCGTACAACCTCACTCGTACTATTTGTCTAAACCCATGTGATGGGTAGCTTTAGGGGCGGGGTCAGGGGTAGGTCATTCGTACGAATTGATACGAATTTGGCAACTCGTAAAATATGTACGATTTAGCAAAAATCGTACAAATTCATACGAGTGAGGTTGTATGAATTTCTACGAATTAGCCACCTCGTAAAATTCGTACGAACTGCCGTGGAGATCGGGTTGCATAGAATGATGCACTAGAGTCCACTGTAGTGATTGATGTGCAACTATGCCATCAAAAAATGTAATTTACTTTTTGAATAGCTGTCCGCTGGTGACCTCTATGCATGAAATCACAAGAGCTGAGCCCTCTCTCTTTCAGCGTTATAGGAATACAATAGATGGCCTACAGAAAAGGCCACCTACCATTTGACAGCCGTGATTAGTGTCCAACCACCAGCACACTGGACTTTTTCAGGAGGAAAATATCATGTCACTGAGCACTCCTCATAACAAGTATAAAAAAATAATGAATAAAGCAGATGAATAGAGCTGGAACCTCCACTCTGTTAAAGAGGAAGCAGAAAAATGCTGAATATCAGCAGAGTTCCCAATGAGTTGCATGGCAGATTCCTGCTCTGATAAATATGCAGGACGTCAGCACTTATGAAAGAGTTAGGCTGATGGGAGGGAAGTGTGGATAGCCTATTAAACTGTAAATATTTACCCCATTTCTGAATAAAAATACTCTTCTTTCCCCCCGGGTCTCAACATGTCCTCTTTTTGGCAGATTGGCAGGCTCTGGAGTCGTATTTGTTTTTGGAGCAAATACGTGGTGGAGGGCAAATTCAGATCTTTTTCCTAGAAAAAAAAGGGGTTATATGCTGATACATTTAGGAAGAATAAGGAATGTTTTTAGCTATACCAAAAAAAAAACTTGCCTTTGATTTGTATAAAAATTTATTATTTATATTTATGACAGAAACGTTATCTAGCAACTTAAAAGAAGATACATTACAGGCCCAAATCATATTTTCGCAGAATTGTTTGTCATTCACAAAGTTCTACATAATGTCATAGTTATGTTATGTTACATTGTGTGTTTTTTCCATGTGACCCAGTTTCCCAGTGTGTCTGATAAGTCCTTTAGTTCATTTGTTAGATTAACTCATTAGTCCCTGTGTATTATACCGTTCTCCCTCATTCTCTGTCCTTTCTTGATGTTTTGTTGTGTACAGTATGTTGGACTTACCCCTCTGATCGCACGAGTTTGTCATTAAAGACATTTATATTGCTGTTCCTTTGTGAGTTAATACACAACCTACCTGTGACACATAATACGTTGTATGTTGTTTATTAAATATTTTGGCTTTTTCAATTATGATTTGATCTACCGTTACTACGTTTTACCATTCCATTACACAGACTTCGCCAAATTTCAAGTCAGATTCAGTCAGACTTAAAGAGAATAAATTAAAAACATTTCAAAGTTTAATCATGCAATAACTCATGACAACCTTTACATTAAATGTAGATGCCAATCAACTTTAAAACGCAATCATATTAATTACATGATTACTTACTCATTCGATTAATGTAATTAACAAGCAGATTAATTAAATTGAATGAATTGCAGAAGAAACAAAAATACATGTCAAGACTGGAACGAGCTTGAATTGCTCCGATGGTAGAAACATTCAGGGGCCATGATTAAATGCATTCATTTATTATTATTTTTAATTATTTTTTAATTAACATGTTAATTTAACAGCTTTAATTAGAAGTGACAGTTGCATTGAAGTGTGATGACAGAAGCAGGTGGTAATGGGTTGTGGAAACACACTCTGCTACACTCGTCCATTAATTCCTTTTTAGAGTTTTAATTGTCTCTGTTTTTTCTCGTGTCCTTTTTCTCCTTCTAAAATGTCTGCAGAAGAAGGCCAAACTCTTCCGTATTTGAAACAATTAACATAAAGGAGATCAGAGTCGTGGTTCTTCTGGACCTTTAGGCATTGCTTCTTAGGGTGTTTGCCTTTCATGTGTAGCATCTGGAGGGCTGGATCAACCTCTGAAAAAACACTGAGGAATGAGGCACAGATGTTATCAGAAGATGTGGTCTCTCGGGTGTGGCTTCCAAGACCTTCATGACCTGCTCCATTGAGGTTTCCACACTGCCAATAAAGAAGCTCAGGGCTGAGATCATGTCAGCCGGGAATTCTTGCCTTGTCTTTGCTGTAATATGTGCAGAGATTTCATTCTTATGTGAGGTAAGGTGTTTGGGATGCTCTCTGGAGCATTGTTTTCCTACTGTTTGGTTATATGAATTAAGGCATTTTCTGTGTGTGTGTGTGTGTGTGTGTGTGTGTGTGTGTGTGTTTTGTTTTGCATTTTTCAGTTCAGTTCCTTTCTTAAGTAAAATATATTGTTAATGCATTTATGCAAAATCTGCTGGAATATGCCGTGGTTGAGGATGTCATACTGTTTTACTGGAATAATACTCTCTAAGCACAAAACATCAGCTGAGAGTTGATTTGGATCACATCCCAGTCCTGCGCAAAGAACAGGGCCGGGTGCATGTCAAATCATCTGGAATTAACAAAGTATGCTGGCTTTCACATTTTACTCTGTTCCAAAAAACCTTGTGTGATGCCTACATACAGCGGATAGCATTTTACCCACCTAATTACTTCTTGTGGCCTGCGTATTCACACAGAGTAGCCTACAAATAGCGATGCAGATTACGACTAGGCGATTTCCTAGGCAGATATTGACTTGGGACTATATTAGGGTAAAGCACAGGCGAATCACTACTACTTGGACGCAGAGATATCACGCAGCACCTGAAATCCGTCAACATACCGGCGTGACCTGCACAGAGTATCTTAGCTTTTGGATTGTGTTTATTTTGAGAAGTTACAGCAAACATGGTAATTGAAAATAATCACTTACTCTGTGGACAGCGGTCCATTGGGTCCATTCGGCGTGGGGAGTTTTTTCCAGTTTACTTTATCGAACCGGAAAAAAAAGTCGAGGACTGCAGGATGGATCAACGCCGAGAAATCCCCGGTAGCTGTGACACAACTGCGGGCACGCTCATCTTGATCTGACATGTTGAGCCTGGTGTTGAGCGATCGCAACGTCCTCCTGTGTCAAAAGCACGCAGCTCCTCTTCTGAAAACTCTGGCTCATAGAGGTATGGTTCTGGATCTTGACTGTCTGAGAAGTCACCCTCTTAGTTTCTCACAAAATCAGACATGTTCATCGCCATTCACTATGTCTACTGTAGGAAAAATATCCAGCTTCTTTTTACGCCGGTATGTTGTTGACGGAAGTTGTGCGATTTCAGGTGCTGCGTGATATCTCTGCGCCCAAGTAGCAGTGCTTTGCCTGTGCTTCACCCTATAGTCCCAAGTTAATATTTGCCTAGGAAATCACCTAGTCGTAATCTGCATCGCTATTTGTACTCGTGAATACGCAGGCCACAAGAAGTAATTAGGTGTTTTTTTGTTTTTGGATCACTTTTACTCAGGACATGCTAGCTGGCAACAAAGGATTCCATTCATTATGCTAAGCTAAGCTAGCGGCGACCCTGCCAAACTAAAACAATGCATGCACTGAGACAAAAATGCCTTTGCCCACCTATCTAAATGTAGGAAAGACGATGAATAAGCCCTATTTAAAAAAAATGGTGGAGTGTACCTTTAACTACTTAAAAGTGTAATGCACCGTTGGAGAAATTAACTAGCAATTCAAGACTGTTTCTTGCAACTGTAGTAACTCTGCCAGTCACCAGTGAAGTCTGTCGTTTCACCGGAAGATTGAGTAACTGTATGACATTTTAATGTATGTTTGCACAATAGCTATGTACTAAAAAAAAAAAGAGAGCATTTTTTCATGTATATACAACGTTGTCAAAACGATCCCCGTTCACAAGGATAAGGGGAATCAAGGGGTAATCCGATTTCATAAAATAAGCTCTAAAAATAGTTTGACCTAATTAAAAATAGACCTTTTCCACACAACATTTGTGAGCTATGATTATTAGAGTAAGTTGTTTTTAGCTTCACTACATGTTAACACCAAACTACTGGAATTAACTGTTTCAACCACATAGAGAGAGGTTCTTGTTCTGTAGTGCACCTTTAAAAAGAAATAGGTAACTCTTAATTTTGATGGTCCCCTCTAGACATTCTATTGACTATTAGCTTTGCAAGTACATGCCAACTTATTCTACTAATCATAACCCCTTTTTCTGTTAACCTTAACCCTACCCCTAACAGTCCACTAATACTCAACTATTACTCTAACGGGATAGTTGACATGTAAGTGCAACTAGTCAACAGAATGTCTAAAGGGGACCATCAGAATAAAGTGTAACCAAAATTGTCAACAACAGAAAATGAAAAAGTCATAGTTCAACCTGATAATTAAAAAAAGCTTTTAGTTCGTCAATAAAACGTTTCATTTGTCCAAATGGTTTTATGCTCATCCTAGACAAGAGCATTAATAGGACATATTAAGAGCCTATGCTTTGTGTAAGCTGATGGGGGGTGAGAGCGAAGGTGATATAGGAGCAAATAAAGCGAAAGTGAACGAAAGGAGGCTCTCTCTTCTTCTCACAGACATATATACGTCATGCAGGACTGACGAGTCTTTATTGACCCCACTGGTATTAATGAGGACTTGGAGTGGGTGTTTGCTGAAGAGATAGAGGAAGTTCAGCAGATGACAGACGGCCATTGGGGTTGGGGGAGCAAGTTGAATGCTATTTATTGCTGTGTATATCAGAGAACAGGCTGTCAGCTCGGCTGAAGGGAACGTGTCAAAGGGCTGCAGCCGGATATTATTATGAGAAGCCAAAACAAACCAGGGAAAGCTAACATAATACAGGGTACATATCACACATGAAAGAGCTAGAAGGCGCAAACATGCCCGTGTTGTACCATGAATGGCAATTTAACATGCCTGCTGATGTTGAAAACAACAATCTTTCCTGGAGTTTTGCTTGAGGAAAATATCCCTAAGCAAAACTTGCAGCAAGCTGTTCACTTGCACGCTTTTGGCCGTGTTGATGCTCACTTTGGCGGAAAACATAGTCGGATCTTTCCCGCTTGTCCGCATGCACCACAGAGATTGTCTCTATAATCACATTTCTCCCTTGGGCACTTCTCTTCTGATAGAAACAAAGTCCAAATGGATTTTTCTTTCTCATATATAGCCTATTGTATAGATTGAGTCTTGAGCCATAAATCTTTCCGGTGTCATCCCTGACTAGCCAGCTGAAGTATAGATTGCACTACTTTTGTCATCAAGGCCTGAGGAGTACTTAAATTTTTTTTTTTTAAAGCATTTTGTCAAGTTAAGCATCATTTATTGTTTTTTATTTGAAAAAAAAAAATTTGTATGCAAGATTTCTGTACTGACCTACTATTACCACACCTAATATGTGTTAGTACATTAAACGAGCAGTATAATGCATCCCACAATGTAAATAGTGAATCGTAAGTAATATTAGCTCTGTTTTTCTTTTATCAATTCATTATTTGATGGAACTTGAGACTTTTTTCCCCAAAACGAAATTTAAGATATTACATTTTGACATACATACATCTGGATGAATTATACATGAAGGTCAAGGAGACATTTTACAATTCATATAGTTTTTAGACACATGACTGGCACGGAGATCTGAAGGGCAAAGCATCCACCGCAGCACAGGCCTGTCAATTTTGCATCTGTTTCCAAGCCACGAATATTTAGATCACATCTCAAAAGTAGAAAAACAAAAAATGTGTGAACAAAACAAGATTTGGGCACTTATGATCCATAGCACCTGCTGCTGTATTTCAATCACTAAAAACAGCGGGACATTCTAAAACTCTTGATGTGAAAAACACTTAAAGTGCCTTAATGTACTAAGAGATATTAAAATCTTTTAGTAAGATATGTTGATCCTGGAACAACTTTTTTAATCAACCAATCAGATTTGAGGGACAGGTTTACAGTTTATGTCAAGTTTAGGCTTAGAACCAGAATTAGGTGCTTCTACATCAGTGTTATTCACCTATCATATCTCTCTGATTTTAGGGAAAAGTTATGGGTAGGGTTAGGTTTAGGGGTAGGGATAGGGTAAGGACTACATTTTGGGACAAGAATGTTATTCCAGGATCAACAAAATATGTTGATCCAGGAACATGTCTTACCTAGCAAAATCACGGTGACCGTGTAGGTGAGTCTTAGGTCACTCTTCTGCCAGAACTAGACTTGCGTATGGCCATTACCGGAAACACCAGTGATAATAGTTTATATAAGTTGTAAATATGGTTATTTTCTTACAAAAACGCACCGCTTCGCTTCAGAAGGCCTTTATTAACCCCATGGAGCCGTATAGATTACTTTAATGGATGCGCTTTTTTGGGCTTCAAAATCTGAGGTACCATTCACTACCATTATAAAGAGCCAGGATATTTTTCAATATAACTCCGATTGTGTTTGGCAGAAAGAAGAAAGTCATACACCTATGGCTTGAGGATGAGTAAATTATGGATAATAATTTTTTTTGGGTGAATGTTAAGTTCATGTTAATTTATACCTTATTGTAAAATGTTAGCATGCATTCTAAGGCCCGGTTCAAACAGTACACGTTTTTGCAAGACGCAGGTCAGTGGAATGAATAAAATGGTCTAGAGACACATGAAAAACATATTCTGTGTGAACGGCTCATAAGGAGACCATGCAACAACAGTAGCATACTACAGTTTGAAATATTTATCATTGCCCAATGTTGTTTCATGCACTTTATTGTTGTATTTTGTCATTTCTTTGTGTTTGACATACTATTTAAAATACTGTAGTGTGGGTAGTGTACACTGCACAGTATACCTGTTTTTTTTTTTGTCTCTGCACATCCATGTGCAGTTGCTGGAGCAACCTTAAATAAGATGCAACTATATGAGGATTTATGAAAATATTAATGGTTATTTGACATGCAATTAAAATTTCAGTACTCCATTCAAGCAGACAAGAGCTGTACTGGCATGACTAGCAAATAGCTGCCAAGGGTCTTACAAAGATGGCCGCCGGGCAAACTGACTGGCTTAAGGGCTTTACGCAAGCCAGCTTCTGATCCGTTCTGTTGATCTTCAGCAGTCTGCTGCTCTGGTCTGTATCTTAGATCCCTCCAGGCCACGTTCTGGGCTCGACATGATCAGTCTTTCACGCTCAGCTGCTTTGGTCTGAGGAGTTATGGAGGGATCAATGGGCGGCTGTAAATCCTCCAGCCATTGTGATGGCTATTGATTTAGTGCTCAGAGGCTGTGCTATCTGCTCCATGGCACTACCACAGATATACTCTCTCATATGTGCCACTGATGTGCCCTGGGGTGACATCTCACCACTTTAGCACTCTCTTACAGACACAACATAACATTAGTCTGTTCTATAAACTGCTTTGTTACTGAACCCCAATAGAGCTGATGGACTAAAGAGTCTCTTGGATAATTACTCGAAAAATTATGTGGTGGATGTCTTTCCCTGCCGTGTCTTGCCTTTTACCTTTTAAATTTTCTCTTTTAAAGCCTACAATGGGCAGGCTCTATATTGTATGACAAAATGCACCAATGTGATAACACGGGTTCAATTGTATTTTTGGTATCCAAGATTTTAAGGTCTATATAAACAACTACTCTGTTGCTGTACTTAAAAATTCTGAGTATAAAGTAACAATTGACATAACTAACTCTGGTCTCCCCAACTTAATTTTAAGAGGAGCATAATAGAAATAGAACAATGAGAAGAATACTTGGCCAAGTTAAAACCTAGTTTCCAATCCATCATTGATTTTCCAGTCATTTTTAAAGTTTGTTGTGCATAAACATATTAATGTAGATAATACTGACCTTAAAGAGGCTTCTGTGAGGAAACTTTCCCACCGGGATCAATAAAGAATACTTACATCTCCGTAAATCTACTGCACCAGTATGTACAGGTAGACCTGATTTTTTGGTAGCTGGGTCATTGCTTTAATAATGCACTTCATGCCTTCTGGTACTGAGGGGTTTGAAGCCTTGAATACAGCCTCACTTGTGAGCTTATATGGGTCATACAGCGTTTTTCAAACTTTATGATGGCAAGGATCTCCAAATATGTTGACCTCTGTTTGAGTAAAATATAAAGGCAGTTATTTTAATGTACAGTATACAAATCCAATACATGCTGTTTAATACAAATATAAACTTTTATTATAAAGACATGGTATAGACAACAAAATGAAATATTTGTTTACTAAATTAAATAATTAGGTTTTACATTACAAATATTTTGATATATATATATATATATATATAGAAGTTTCAAAAGTTTGGGGTCAAGAAGATTTTTTTAATGTTTTTTTATGTTAAAAGAGATTTCTTATGCTCGGCAAGGCTGCATTTATTTGATCCAAAATACAGTAAAAACTGTAATATTGTGAAGTATTACAATTTAAAATAACTGTTTTATATTTTAATACATCTAAAAATATAATTTATTCCTGTGTTGGCAAAGCTGCATTTTTAGCTTTTAATTTAATACATCCTTGCTGAAAAAAAGTATTAATTAAAAACCCCCAAAAAATAATCTTACTGACCTATTTTTCTTACTGAGTCTTTTGAAGGGTATCTGTATCTGTAAAATTATTTCACTTTTTATGAAGTTGAAAAAGTATACAGTAAATATGAAATATTAGTCAACTTTGGTAAATGTAAATAAAACGCAAGAAATATTTAAAGGTGCACTACGTAACTTTTTTGTGTGTTCAAAATGAACACATTTTGACATGGAGCAAGTTAAATCTTGAACCTCCGGGGAATCACCTGTTTGTTTGTTTTTGACACAAAACAGAGGAGAGTCTGGTGGTAAAAATAGAATGTAACAGAGTTCATAATGAGAATCAACATTGGCTCGACATTCGGAGATGGAGAGAACTAAGGGATTTGATATATTGTAAAAGCGGTGAGGAGACAGCGTTTTTATTACTTAACAGGTGAGTAAGGTATTTTATTAAACAGATAAATTACCATATGTAGCTCTCTAACTAAGTTAATTGTAAAGCATTATCTATAGTGCCCATAATATCCTGGTTCTTCTTGATATCAGTGCAGCATTTGAAACTGTGTGCCACACTTCTTTCTCAAATGTCTGCAATAGGATCACTGGGGCTGCTCTTCAGTTGTTAGCTTCATATCTATCAGATAGACAGCAATTTGTTAGGATAGGTGAAAATTGATCCCATACCGTCACTATTTCTCATGGAGTACTACCTCAAGGTTCTGTACTTGGTCCTCTTTTATTTCTCATTTATGTGCTGCCACTAGGACAGATCATCAGATGGCATGGTCTCAACTTTCATAGTTACGCTGATGATATTAAAATTTATTTCACGGTTAAACCTAAATCAGCTTGTCCACCCGCTTCTGTTATCTTTTTTCCTTCAGGAACTTAAAACATGGATGTCTGATAACTTCTTACAGCTTAATGCTGGCAAAACTGAAATCCTGTTGATTGGCCGTAAATCACAGAGTTTACCCCGGCATGGCATTTTCATATCGATGGTGTCCAGATTAGGCCTTCAAAAACTGTGCGGAATCTGGGAGTTTTGTTCGACGACTCATTACGTTTTGACTCAACACATTGGTCAAATTGTTAAATCATGCTTCTTCCATCCTTTACCAACGTCACTGGCTTCCTGTGGTTTATCGCATCCAGTTTAAACTTTTAGTCTTAGTTTATAAAGCCTGTCATGTCCCTGCACCCCAATACCTTGCTGAGTTAGTACAACAATATGTTCCTGCCCGGACCCTTAGATCTAGCAATGACAATTTGCTTGTCGTACCCAAGTATAAACTCTCTACTGTGGGTGGTAGGGCTTTTAGTGTTAGGCCCTAAGGTATGGAATACGTTTTTTTACCCGCTAGAGGGCCAAACGTTACATAGTGTACCTTTAATTAATATTTTAAGCTTTAAAATGTACTTTTGTAAATGTCTTTTTTTTTTTTACGTACCCCTAGCACTCTTGCGGCCCCCTGGGGGTCCCTGGACCCCAGTTTGAAAACCTCTAGCACTACAATATCAGCAGAGAAACATGTTCATAAAACATTTTCAGTCAAATACTAAGCTAGCATTTCCCAATAAATCAGGCTTTCTGTGTCTGTATTTGATGAACTCGTAAACATTTTTCACCCTGAAGTACTTTCTTATCTGCATTATGTCCCTGAGCTGCAGAGGCTGCTGTATTCCATATTTTATGAGGGGTTCAAACCCTCCGCCTGCGGTAAACTCTTCATTTTTTCCACTGTCACTATATCTGGCACTGACAGTTAGATGGCTTTTGTGCTCTTACACCTTTGAAAGAAGATGAAAGCGAGGCGTCATCCCTGTGTACCAAACACCTCGGCTTCATTAATTAGTCTGATGCATCTCCCCGCTTGCACACACCGTTCAGATCTCCAAGAAAATGCGGAGTCGTGCCCCCTCGACCCTCTGCCCCCCGTCTGCAAGAGAAAAGACACAATTTATCCAATTAAAAAGATACATACCAAGGCGATTCTTGCAAAACCCTCTGTAGTTCTGCACTATGGGTACTTAGCAATGCCCCATTGTACATCAGGGTCCTCAAGGGTAAAGCGGTCTGCTCCATCTCTGTGAAGGATGGCTCAAGTCTGTTTCCAGCCGAGTACCTATCGGGGCCATCACGGCAACGCCTTCTCTAATGGCCTCCTGTCTAAATGAGCAGCGGTGGAGTGTGCAGCGGTGCCGCACTGACCCTGTCGCCATCCATTAGGCACAGTGCCTTTGGAAAACACTGTCTGTCTGCGCCACGCTCTCATTTGTGGCACCGCAGTACCATGTTCATCCCCAGATGGAAACTGCCGTTTTGTAATAAGTAAAGAGTGCTGGGACTGGCTTTGGATGTGTACTGGAAGAATGACTTTGGACCTCCAGGGACAGGTCTAATCAGGCTTCTGACTGAGAGAACTAGCAGACAGCACAGTGATTTTGGGCCTGCATCTGCAGCACATTAGCGTAACGCCAACATGAGGCATGTGCTGAGCTTCCACACAGACAGCCAACTGTGATTTCTGGGTGGCCACGTTGAGTAGTTCCTTTGATAACGGACATAAATTATAAAACAGTTATTGGAGAAATTATTACAGACAGCACTTGATCATCATAAAATTAATTTACATCAGACAAGGGAGCATATTTATATCCAAATGGTAAATGATTTACAAATCCCAATAGCCTGATCTCATTAGGCATGTTTACACATGCTGTGTTTACATACATTTTATATGCTGAAACAGACAATATAGATGTATTGGATATAAAAGGTAAACACGGTTTATGATTCAGTAATGATTAAATGATGATAGAATCTATTCATTTTAACATTTTAGTTTTGGATAAAGTGATGGAATCCTTTGAAACGGGTTGAAACCGGCACCTGATAATCTCATGGAAGAATGAAACCTTTATGTCAAATAAGGTAAGTGTGTTAAATAAATGGGATGAAGCTGAACATATTTAATTACATTAAAATCCACAATTTATTCCATTAATTCAATATTCTATTAACCAAAAATAATTTGTAAACATTTGTGGATCATGTAAAATGCGGTAACACTTCACTTAAAGCCTTTATGCATAATCCATTATAAAGGTATTCATAATGTAGCCTACATTATAATGCATTACACCTTTTCATAAATAATTGTAACCAAAGTTAAATGCATTATAATATTTGCAGATTCCTTGTTACATCTGAAACTGGTTGTTTCGTGTTTTAATGGATTATACTTTCTTATTATTCATGCGATCATACAATGCATTATAAGGTGCCTTACACGGCATAATTAATGCACTGAAATTAAAGTGAAAACAGAAAATATAAAAACTAAATATAATTTAAAATATTAACAATATAGTCACTATAGGTAAATAATAACAATAGTTATTAACACTAACTATATACTATTAACAATAACTAGTACCGGTATATCAATGATATTCAAGTGCTTCAAACAAAAATTTGATTTGATGTCACTAACCTGGAAAACGCTGGAAGATTCAGAGATTTCCACTTTGTTTCCAAGCAGACCGATAAAAAACCTGTGTGCACTTAATCAGGGAAGTACATATCAGCTGCTCAGATTAGAGGTTGCCAGATGAGAAAGTACTTTCCAGCTTTGTCTGCAATATGCATTAAACAGTCAGTGAATGCACTGTGTGGTCGGCAAGATTGCCATCTGAAGCTGAGACTACTGTGTAATTGTAAAGTAATTGCGACCCCAAAAGACTTTTGTTTTTGTCAAACAACAGGGAAGCCTATATATTGTACAACACAGAGCTGATAAATAGATTATACTGCAATTTCATTGCGAGTTCATTGCTTTGATAACTCTACTTTTAGATGCAGTGCAGAACCATGTTACACAAGTGTGAAAATAAGCAACCTATTAATATTGATGACAAAAAGAAAATGCGTCACTTAGACCTGTTTCACACCTCTGCAGAATCTAATTATTGAACCCACCCACACCAGCTCTTGGCTTGACATTGGTTGACCCTCTTGACAATAGCATAATTATAACCTGTAATTTCAGCTACACAAAGCTTACTGTAGTTCATTTAGAGCACACATCACACATCAGGGAAACAGACTCAGCGAGTCTGTGTGTTTGCGTTTCCTCAGTTGTAAACAGCCATTCTGGCCTAGATAAGGAGGCCGAAGGTAATGGAGAGAAAATCCTTTTAGAACTCGTCATGCTCTGTACAGCGTCTAGATTAGGATTTCTGCTTATAATCCTAATGAAAATCAGTGTTGGAAATGACTTTCTTAATCAGCTAATACTGTGGCCTGTGCCAGCTTCTTTAGTTTGCCCAACAGCTCATGTTATCTTGCACACCTAGTTTGTTTACAGCTTTCCGAATGTAATTGAGACCACACCAACTGACTGGTAGTGGCCTTGAAAGGCGAAATCCTCTCATGTTATGAAGCGCTCAGTAAAATATCAGCAGGGAGCTGCTAATCATTACTCGTGTTTGACTTTTCCCCAAACTTCGATCCTAACTTTCACAGGTTCAGAAAGCAACAGAAAGAATGACCTACTTTGGAAACTGTGGGCCGTTCTGCACTCTAAAAGTAGCAGACATTAAAAAAATTATTTCAAATGTCTTCCATTTTCTCTAGCACACTGCAAAGTACACAGAAGTAATAAGGGGTCAGCCATTTGCTTGAGTGTGAGTCATTAGAGTTGTTTTTCCGAGTGTGGCTTGATGCGTTTCAGTCGTCAAAATAATCTTTTTCATTGCAAGGATTCAAGTATAGACAAAATTCCCTTGAAAAAAAGTTTCTTTATTGTCCAAAGACAGACATTCACATTGCAGCAGGCATTTTTAAATACATACAAATTGACTGCAATATATTCTCTCTTTAATGCAAAACTTTTTCTGCAAAAATGCAGAAAAAGCAGGAAACCAAAACTCTATGTTCACCTTATTTAGGGACTTGAAATGCTGTTTGTCCAGTTTTATGTCAGGATCCCAGTGCATTTAATGACACAAATAGTGTGTTTACCTCTTAATTGGTGGGATGAGGACCACCCCGTCTATTGTGCTGGCCTGTCTCTGCAAGTCCACTCTCATATTTTGCCTCAACCTGTCCAGCTGCCATTGCAGTACAGCCTCCCTCTCCCTCAGCTCGCCCAGAGCCGCCGATGCCTGGAGCTTCCCAGCTGTCCCTGCCAGGCCAGGCTCTCCGTTGTGGAATCTGTGAGGTGGCTTTGAGGGCTGTTGATCTTGGAGACATGGCAAAAAGCCACTTGATGTGATTGCGGAGGTGTTAGGAAGATGTAGACCCTCTAAATAACCTGCAACCTTCTTCTCCACCTCCATTCTCTGCCTATCAGAGAGCCTAGAAGCCCCTTGACGTCCCCCCTAATGAGAACGAGAGCTTGCTAAGACTGACGATCTCAACAGACTGGAATACTGATCAAACATCAAAAAGATACTAATATCAAAAAGAAAGGTATTGCAGTAGCCCAGATGATCAAGTACGCAGGAGTATAAATGTCAGTGTATATCTCTTGCATCACAAGGAATGAGTTTAGAATTGATGTGAAGAAAACCCAGTCTCAGACATTCAGAATAAGACCGCAGACATAGCAGGCGGTCATTTATCATTACAGGTTAGATCTGTGGTTGGAACCACATCACAAAGACCACCTAATTATCCATCGGACCCACCATATCGAATTTTCATACAATGAAGTGTAATTTATTCAGGCAATAAAAGAATGCAATGATGAGATGACCTAGTTTTTATAATTCTTTTAGCTCTATCCTCCTTCATTATCTGGATATTAACACCTCTGAAGTCTGCTGGTAGAACCTTTGAACAGGTAATAAAACATGATGTTCCACATGCACAGAACAAATCATTTTTCGAGGGGAATTGGAAGCTATGAAACCCCAAAGAAAAGTAGTAATAATAATAATAAATATAATAATAGGTCCTTAATCAATTACATAAATAGCACAACAATAATAATTGGTCACTATTTTCATTACAATTTTGTCCTTATTTTTTTCTGTATTGTTGGGACGGATAGGGAAATAAAGGATGATGTGATAAACACATCAATGTGTGACTGAGTTTATATAAATCTTAAAACTGAGACTGTCAACATCTCAGGCTCCAAAACTGACAAGAGCTTGAATTTTAAAACTTCATGAACTTCATGCAGTAAAATACTGGCCTTATTATAAGTTGAAGCCTTCCCGCTGGCACCTATGCAGGTCTGGCGGGTCATTACCTGTGAGGTGAGTGTGAGAGTGGACTGCTCTATTCTTCTGGCTCTCAGGTCTGTCTGCAGCCTTAGCAGCATCTTGTCAAGTCGTCTGACTGCTCTCCTGGGGTTGTTGCTGTGAGGACACCTCACCATGACAGCCCGCTCCCCAGGTGGCCAGTCAGCAGGCTCCACCTCGGACACATCGGCGAGGGAGCTGTCGATCACGCTGTCCTGCACGGAGACAATGGCATGAGTGCAACAGGTCTGTCAGGAAACACTTCTGAATCAATTGAGATGCACTGTGCTCAAAACCCATGCCAGATCAGTTAGTTCTGCTAAAACAAATATATCTCTTTGGATTCATTAACTAAAAAGCTATCAGAGGGCTTTGTTTGCTGCAGGTTCTCATTTACAACCAAAACATGCATACCGTGTAGTTTTCTTTTCATCAGGTTTATCTTTATTGAGCAATCAACCACAATTCAACTCGTTTTTTACATTTTTTGAATAAAATGAGGGGTGCTACTGCTTAGACATGCAAATGGCTTAAAGGGTGTCTTCAGATCTGTACTGTAGTTTCTGTACTTTGACTATGGTGTCATAATATTGGAAAAAGAGCCCTTAAAGCTTATAATCACACTAAATCTGTAATCACTGGCTGTTAAGAAAAAAGGTGAAGGATTTCGATTTAAGAGAAGAGGACCTACGTCGGGTCAGAGGTTACCCTTCCACCCGAACTCGACTCTCTTGGGAATGGCCATACGGCCATTGCCAGAAGCCAGTGATTATAGTTTATAAATATGGTTTTAAATATGGATATTACTCTTTCTAAACCATCGTTTTTCTTCAGAACGCATTTATTAACCCACTGGAGTCGTATTGAATACTTTTATGATGGATGGATGTGCTTTTTGGAGCTTCAAAAACTCTTCAATGCCATTACTAAGCTGGGAAGAGGCTGAAATAGTGATAGGCTGAAAGAAGAAAGTCATATACACCTATGATGGCTTGAGGTTGAGTAAATTATGGGGTGGTTTTCATTTTTGGATGAACTATTCCTTTTAAAGTTTCTACTTTCTTGTCAACAGGTTTAAACACTTTATTACAAAAAAAAAAAAAAAAAACTATTTATTTACATATGTGCAACCATGACACAGTGCCATGCTTCACTGTGAAACCTGCAGATCGTATAGTTATCGAAGTAAATTGCAGCCTTTGCGATTTGATAATCATAAAATTCCAATATAATTTAGTCATATCACGATTTCGATTTAATTCCCACATATCCAGCTCTAATGACTAAAAATGCCATTTCAAAATTGACCAAAATTTATTAAATAATACAAGAAATGGGTGAGCAAACTGTCCACTCACTGATCATAACCAGTAATGTTGGGGTTTATCATATCAGTGACATGCTGACGCACAGATTTTGTCTCCGAAAATTAATCTTGTATGCGCATAGTTATCAGAAGGATGCCTAGGGTAAGAGATGTCCAATCGTGTTCCTGGTGGGCTGGCTTCTTAGTTCCTAGTTTGAGTTCCTAGTTTCCTACACTTGCCTGGAAGTTTCTAGTAATTATGAAAACCTTGATTAGCTAGTTTAAGTGTTTGATTAGGGTTAGAGCTAATTCCCTGGCATAGGAATATTAGTTAGGTTAATATTAGGTTCTTTGATCCACTGGGGCGAATTACAACAAAAGAAAAAACTTTTTCAGATTTGTCCAGATTCCTTATCCAAAAGCAACATTAGCCAACTGTGGTGACATGTTCCATTGTTAGTGATTCAGTGTTTCCCAAAATCATAGTTCCAACAAACATTTGTAAACAGTACTGAAAAGTTGGAACTACAGTTGTTGATGAATGTGTGGTAAAGATACAACAGTTTCGAGAAACAGTCATGACTTGCAAGTTAATTTCTCCAACGATGCATCGTACTTTGGTAGTTAAGGAACGAGTTACATCATTGAACAAGAAATGGAACTTAGATTGTGACTTATGTGTTCATTCAAGTAAGACCAAACTAATAATAAAACATACCAGACACTTGTGATTGGCTTTGATTTTTGATTGATTTTGTCTTGTATGGACAGACAAATTGCTTGTCGCATTACATCTGGTTAGGCAATGGTGTTATTGTGAATGGGCCTTAATGAGTTTAGAATAAACTAAAAACCCTACGTATGAGCAAAAATAATAGCAAGCACAACTGATTGTTTTCTTGTTAAAACAGTTTTGCTACAACATGTCCCAACACTTCAGAATAACCGTCAAAGTGTTTTGGGTAGATGATCCAGTTTTCTCAAAGTCAGACTTTGTGCGAGAACCTCCAAAGAAAATCGATTCTTTAAGAACCTGTGCTATTCAACAGCGGCTCAGCCAATAGCTGAAGCTTAAGACTTGCTTCCATCACTCTTGTGTGAACAGTGACAAAACAATCCTGCCCAAATACCACTCCATCCCCAAAATGTTTGGCTTTCATCAAGGACTATAGATTTCCCATTGACGCGGTGGGCATGCTATTTGATTTCGATTCCCTTTCTTCCTGTTCTTTGGACCGGGGAACTTTTGTCTGCGTTTTAAAAGTCTAGATTGAATTTCTTACTAAAAGGAACCCAAAATTGGATTAACAGGGTTTAATGTATTTCTACAACTCAATTAGATAGTGGTTATTGTAATTCAGTGAAACCTCTCAATGTGCTTTATTCTGATTGTGTGACTTTTATCGACTTCTATTGAGGTTCAACATAACAGAATTGTAAGAGAAAAGTAATAATTTCAATAGTCTGATGTGCTGGAAGTGGGAAAACAAAAGCCCTCCACCATTTGTCCAACTCAAAGACACCCATGAGCTCACCACTCTTACTGAATAGCAGTTAAAACATCCCTTTTTACTTCAAAATGCACACTGAGAGTGAAAAATGAAACCCCTGCCAAGTGCTCAGGACCCACTCCTGCTAGCCAGGGACTTCTTTACAACTTCATTTCAAATTGGAGAGGAGCCAGCGTGAGTGAGGGCTCTTGTCTGCCAGATCCAGAGTCCTGGAGCACCAGTGCATCACTGTGAGTGACAACTCAAAGCTGGGCAAGGTTACTGCGGGAAGACCGCCAGTCTGGCTCTCAAACAACACTGGGGTAATATACATATTACATTTTACATCATTGATAACTTTTCAGAGTAAGCTAATTTGGTTGTGTTGAAAATCTCCCACATCTTTCTCAATGAACTGGCCATGCATAAATACCTGGGGCTGAACAGCGACGTGACAGCGTGAACAAACAGAATATCAGATAAAGGAGTACGAGTTTGAATCTCAAATTCATTCCTGCATGGAACAAAGCAGACGTACCATCCAGCACCAGAATAAAGGCTCATGGAGTTTCCAATCCAGATACGCCTCAAGAATTCTATTCAGCGCTTGTATCCGCTCCAGCTCCTGAAATAAAATGTAACAAGAAATCCTGATTACACGCAGGGTAGGACTGTTGTTTTTAAAACAATAAAACCGCAGTGGTTCTACAGTGCAAGTACAGTTTTGTGCACACTTGGCAGCCGCTTTGATCTGCACTCAGGGGCAATTTTTTCCCTGTAGGAGCTCGGCTAATACCTCACATCTCTGCGGTTAGACAGAAGCGCTCAAGGGACTTTATGCTGATAACTCGTCTCAGCACCCCACACAGGCTGAAGGGCAATGGGGAGGGAGAGATCCCTGAGCTGCCCACCATGACTTAAACGGCTTGAGAAGAGAGTTCTATTAGCCTGTGTCTGAACACATCCCACATTGTATAGTTCACACTCTCACGACGTAACAGACCAAGGTCTAGAATAACTATTATTAAGCAGAACATGCAATTTAAAATCTGCAATCTTTGCTCGTGGCCGCTTAGTTCTGCTGCCAGGTTGTATTGAGCCAATTATCAGAGCCATACTATACATGCCACATGACTAATTATTGCTGATTGGCTGATATCACCAAAAGAATGTGCAGTCCCAAACCAAACCCTTCACTAACATGAGCAGTGAGCCCTACAAAAAGAATTGGACACTGGTAATACATCTAATATAATAGTGATGGGTTGACTAATGATGTGTCAGTATGCAAATTTCATGCCTGCTACACGTGTTACTATTTGTGAGTATGGCAGGGCATACTGTAACAGGTGCAACATGGCACCATTTCAGGGAAGAGATTTGTTTCTTAACACTCAACCTGGGTTTGCTGTGCAATTACACAAAACAATTCAATCAGATTTAATTTTATTTTATACATGGTAGAGATTGCTGTTACTGCCTGTGCATTGATTCAAAGCTTTGTAGCAATTATGGAAATAGGGATGAGTTTTAGTTATTCACACGAATCAGTTCATTACACAACCGTCCATTCCCATTAGTCGATTCAAAACACAGTTTAATTTGCTTAATAACTTTTTTATTAAATTGGTTGCATTCATTTGATCATAAATACAGTAAAAACAGTAATATTGTGAAATACTTTTACAATTTAAAAACACCTGATTTCTATTTTTTTTTTACATATAATTAATGTCACAGCTGAATTTTCAGCAGCGATCACTCAGTCTTCAGAGTCACAAAACTTTTCAGAAATCATTATAATGTGCTGATTCGGTGCTCAAGAACATCACTTATCATTATCAATGTTGATCAAAGTCTGTGCTGCTTAGTATTTTTGTGGAAAATGGATAAATGGATAACTATTGCTGTGTATTATTACATTTTAATGGGTTCTCATGAATAAAAACATCATTCATTCTATTCACGTAGCAAATAACTGGAGAAAATGAAATTATTGGGTTTACTGTATTATAAGTAGGTTATTACTGTATTTGACTTCTTGCACTAAACATTTTGCCTCTACTTGCTATAATGGCTGTTCGAAATAAACCTTCCTCTGATTAGGAAAAAAGAATTCCAAGACCTAGGTAGCAGTATTTTTTTTAAAAACACTCACAATGTCTATTTTTCTCATCTTTCACTTTCTCTATATCCCACTCATCCTTTTTCACACTTTTTTAAGGCACTCTAAACAACCTGCTTGACAAAAACAGCCCCTTCGTTAGATGTCAGGAGGGAGACTTTTTCTCTGAGATAAAATACTCTTACAAAGCCTCTAAAGAGCGATGGAAAAAGGAAAAAGGAAGGGAACAGGAGAGCGTGGGCTTTTTGACTTTAAAGATCAAGATCCACACTCTTCAAACAAGCAGGATTTCCCACCTTGTCAATCTGTCACACCAAAGAACAGGGCGGCACATAGAGGTGGATGCTTCATTACAGCCTTCTCCAGAATAAGCCAGGGGATGAAAAACACATTGACAGCTGCGTGCAATCATTCGCCGATTGAAATGAGCTTGTTACCTAGCTTACGGCGGTTATTATCGAGCGCTGATCACCATATGCTCTGATGACGGATAGAAGCACTTAACATACACCAAAGGAATACAAATGCGATGAGAAATCTCTGGAGAGATTCTAATTTAGTAAAAGTGTCACTTGTCATGTAATAACAATGATCAGTGGCTGAACTCGTAACAATTGCCTAGTGTTTAATGCAGAAATCCTAAGACCTACATGATCTCATGCCAATATTTCATTAAAATGTTCCAGTGTTTTCATGTCACCTTGTCAAGTGCACTTGATGTCGTGTTGCTGTGATGGGAACCAGTGGCATGAGGCTGACGAGCAGCAGAGGGGCTGATATTGGAGATAACCTAGAGAAAGCAATCACAGGACATTATTTCATTTCTGCATTTAAATCCAAATATGCTGTTTTCATAATTATTATTTTAGGCTATAATGTGTCGAGTGACTTGCCCTATGAGTGAATTTAGACCCCTCTTCCTGGGCTGAAAGTAAGCTCTTCCACTGGAGTCTCAGTTTCCCACATTGCCACTGCAGTGCCTGTAGTACCTGATCCGTCTTTACTGTGGCATCCTCTCCTGGTCCACATGTCACAGCATCATCCTGTCCATGTGTTAGACCTTGGGGGATCTTACAGGTCCACAAACTTATTAGGAAAAATCATTACAATAGCTTTCAAGCATCATTTTATTAGTGCTGAAACAACACCTAGAGGCAAAAAGAACAAATCCTACAACACAAAAATAAAGATAAAGAAAATCTTCAGTAGATTAAAGGTTTTATGATATACCTCAGGGGAGACATGAACCCCAAGCTGGTTTCAGGGGAGATTTTGCTTTTGCTTTGTTAAACCCATAAAACAGAAATCATAACTTAGGGTTGTTGAAAAAAAATAAATATATATATATATATATATATATATATATATATATGTATATTATACAGTATAATTATATTGTTTTGATCTTTTTTCTTTCTTTTGTTGTTGTTGTAATTAACAGCTTAAACATTATTTTAAATTCTTTTAAAGTGTTGCTTTCAGCAATTGTTTGGATGACGATCATAGCTATATAAAATAAAACTGTAAAAATACAGTAAAACAGTAATATTGTGAAATGATAAAAATTCTAAACAACCTTACTATTTTAACATGTTTTAAAATGCAATGTATTCCTGTGATGGCAAAGGTGAATTTTCGGCATTATTACTCCAGTCTTCAGTGTCACATTATCATTCAGAAATCATTATAATATTCTGATTTTGTGCTCAATATGCTAATATGCTGATTTATGTGCACATATATAAAGACACCATACAGATGTAGATAAATGCAGCACTTGTTTTAAGAACAATGCAACACTGAGTGCAAATCACCCTTTTTCCCAATAAAATGTCTAAATGCTGGTATCAAATAACAGATCTTGATTTTTTTTTTAACCAGTTTGCTTCTTTTTTTATATAAATGAACATTTTATTAAACTGATGATACTAATATATGCTAATAAAAACCAGAGTTAGAAAGAACACATTTCTGGTTTACTGTAATAATAAACAAATAATAAATGAGTGGAAAAACCTCAGGAACAGGTCAGGGTGTTCTGAGTGCCGTGGTTGCTAGCTAACTAGCTTACTACACAAAAGACCAAACCTTTAAGTCTCTGATATTCTGGTTCTTAAATATGACTTTAACCAATACTTTTTAAAGTAAGTCTGTAAGTTTGTTTTTTTAATCATCAACCAGGTGACAATCAAATCAGAAATGCTTCGAATCATAACAGCACACTTCTCCTCAACAAGCCATACCATTTGGGGTATCACTCATGACTTTAGCACAAACCGTGTGGGATGAGTTACAGGCTGATGTATACTTAAGGTTAATATAATTAAGCCTAGGTATATGAGCAATAGTGATGCTTGACTTAGCAACCATTGAAACAGATTAAACTGACACTTAGAAAGTCTCCATTAGATTAAAGTTTTAGGACTTAACCAATTAGACTTTCAAAAACAGTGAAACAGCTTTAAAATTGATCCTAAAAGCAAACAGGATTTTATGCATTGTGTTCCATTCATGATTGCTTTTTATTAGAAAGTCAATTAGATTAGTCAACCAAGAGCAAACGGAACCACAAGTTAATTGTTTAGTGTCTCAGTATTGTGTAATGTTCTTAGGAGGCCGCTGATATGATTTCAAAAACAACCCTGTAGGGTTTTATTAAAGAATAACAGGTCAAAATTCAATGTCCTGTCTGTGTGCATCACTGTGCATAAGATGCAGTGTTAATCTGCCCTCTGCTGGCCTTATATAGAATAACACTTGATGTACTAAATTGACAACTATTCATTTACAAAATCCTATTGTTTAGCATCAATAGAGGAAAGCAAATGTTAAAATTAGTCATCTCTCCCTTGATCAGATCAACTCAAGGTCTCACCGTTGGTGCAGATGAGAGCACGTCTAACTGATGAACCTTCTCTGCCAGCAGGAAGTCCAGCAGATTCCCGGATGACAGCACCCAGCCGAACGCCAGGAGCAGATCTCGGCTCCCCACCTCGTCTATGTGACTGGGGGGCCGGGGCCCCAACACCCACGGGGCCCCATAGCCACAGTGCCACAGAGCACTTCTCACAAACAGCAGCTGCATGTCTGCAAGCACAACACTGTTGGTTGTACAAACAATAATGAATAACACATGGACTGCATTTATGGGCAATGATAAATTTTACCAGAGTCTTTAGAGTCCTTGCAGTGGCACGCACAATCCAGTGCAAAGGCTCTCTGCAGAAGCCTACTTAACAAACTCCACATGTCCAGTGCCTGAAAGTAAAGCATATTTATGAGCACACTAAGCAAGGTTTATCTAGTTAACGATGACTTATCTATCAAATTATTCTAAATCAAATTAGAGAGAGGGAGAGGAAGGGAGAAAGAAATGGTACCATAGTACAATAAGGGTTATATATATATAACGTTATATATATACATGCTGTTACCATCTGTATATATGCGTGTGTGTACACACACACACACACACACACACACACACGCATGGTATTACTCTAATACTTTATTTTAGCTGACAATGTTACACAAGTCTTTGGCAGGAAATAAAAGAAATAGCCACCCGTGTAGCATCTTACCGCATCTTCTCTATTGAACTTGGCTCTCCTGAAAGCCTCGGCTGTCGGGATCGACTCGATGCTTAACCCAGACAGTAGTTTGCAGAGAGAAGTAATGACTTCTTTCACTTTAACACTCTTTTCGCGTTGCATTTTTCTTCGTGTAGTATGTTTTTTCTTCTTCGTGTAGTACAGCCTTGGCGGTCGTTAGGCAACAGCCACTTCCTAGTTGGGTGAAATTTACGCCGTTTTGATTAGTTGCTGTTTTGGCGCGCTTCATGATTGACGTGAATCCTGACCAATAGGAATTGTAGCCAGCCCACCACGATAACGTCTGCATTAAAAATGCAGAAATACTGCAAAACTCTTGATTCATTTTGTATATTTCATATAGGATACCATTTATATATATTTAACAGGTAGAAATTAATTCTCAAAGGATCTGAAGTAAAGGGAACAGTATTTCCTCATATTCTATTATGTAACGTTTATGATAACTGAGTATTGAACTGAACTTTTTTTTTTTTTTGCTATGGGTAAAGTCAGAAGTGTACAACTTTACTGCCCCCTCCTGTTAAAGGCTTGTCGTTCACCCCCTAAATGAAAACAAATTGAATGCAAGGGCCTATATAATACTAATGATAATGTAATATATAATAATATTAATTGAAAAGATAACAATATAACTTTTGCGCAGAGGATAAAATAGTTTATTTTTTTCTTGTGAAACAGTAAACAAAAAAAGTTTACATGTAGAGGGGTCAAAAACTTTAAAACATGCTTAAAATTTTAAATATCAAATTTAAATCACATTAATAAAACTGTGAACAAGAAACAAAGTCAGATACATTTTTAATTACAAAATTAATTATGGTGCCTTTATTTGGCCACAAGACATGCTACAAAGTGTTTAATTACTCTCATTGTGCAACTTGCTTTAAGTACCACACATACAATGTAATGTGTTAACAAGTGAAACTGTATGATAACAGAATAACTGCCCATTAATTAGGAGTTTTGCTTACTGTAAATTACAAAAATTGTAATTTTTATAGTCATTAATAAACATTAATGAATATAAATTAATAGATACATTGAATTTAGCCTCCTAATAGAGACTAAAGTATAGCACCACTAAAGAGGTTATAGATTTCTGTCATACCTTGATGGTATCCATCCAGTTTTGTACTTGCTTTAATATCACTGGCTTGAATTTTACTGTTACAATTTAGCATTGGTCACCCTGAAAAGCACAACGTCATTAACTTTCTTAACTTTTAATATGTCATTCATGTGGTAACATGTGAATTAACTGGTTATTCAAGTCAAAAATATTATTCAATATGACTGAATTAAGATATATAAAATTAATAAAGTGATTTATAGGGTTAGATCAAGTAGAAATAATTTGAGGTAACAATGACATGCATCAATTCTTATTACAGTGTAAGTAATTGGTATCATCCTATATGTCCTTCTGCACAACCAAATTATGATTGTGTATCTCTGCTTGTGCTGAGGCTAACAAAAAGCGGTTCAAGTGTGTGCTTTTTAAATCTATTCAAATAGTGTTAATGCTCAAGAAAATGGATTTAGCTTTTTATCTTTATTTTTAATAAATACACCTAAAAATGCAAATATTGCACAGACTTTTAAAAGTAAAAATGCTGGTGTTTGAGCAATACAAATGTGTAAGAAATTGCATTAACTCTCTCCTTCAGCTTCCTCCTCTTCTTGTTTGATGACAGGGTTCCCTGAAAAGGAAAATGACGAGGAATCAATTTTTTGCAACCATGGCCTTATTAACATAATGCATTTTTTTTTTCATGTCATCACAAATATGACACTTACCATCTAGTTTTTTAAGTTTGGGAAGCCTCTTAGTAGCCTCCTCTATCCAGTTGCCCTCAGCGGCATACTTTTCCTCTAATGGGTTCCCCACAAAGACGAGGTCCACCAATGATGGAAGATCTGCCATCTTCAGAAACTCTCCTAAGGAACAAACAGCCTCATAAACTCCTCATCCTGGATAGTTCACCCAAAAATGAAAAATCTGTCATCATTTACTCACCCTCAAGTTGTTCCAAACCTGTATGAATTCCTTTCTTCTGCTGAACACAAAAGCAGATATTTTGAAAAATGCCGGTAACCTAACAGTTGTTGGACCCCATTGACTTCCATATAATTTTTTTTTTCCTCACTATGGAAGTCAATGGGGTCCATCAACTGTTTGGTTAACCATATTAAAAATATCTTATTTTGTGTTCAGCAGAAGAAAGAAATGTATTCAGGTTTGGAACAACTTGAGGGTGAGTAAATGAATTTTCATTTTTGGGTGAACTATCCCTTTAAGTAGCATGACGAAGCTGCTATCAGACTCTCAGGTGAGTCTATTGTCCATTCTCACCCCACTCCTTGACCAAGTTGTTGGACATGTATAACACTTTGAGCTTTTTCATGACGTGAATTCCCTTCAGCTTTTCTATGAGGTTATAAGAGATCCACAGCTCCTCCAGAGTATCACCTACTGCCTCCTGCGGGGGACAGAAGAGCTGTGTGAATTATCTCTGAATCCTTCAAGCTATCATTAATGTTCTGTTCCTTTACTTACAAGTCCATTAAGGTTTTTGATGTAATTCCGCCCCAAGGACAATATCTTCAGGTTCTCTGGGAGAGAAATGTAAATAAACTGTTATGCAATCATGAAGAATGCAATTGACAGCTTTGCATCTAAAGGGAGTACTTACTTAGACCGTTCAAGTTGGCAATTTTTTCAATACAGTTTGTAGACAGGGATAATCTCCTAGGCAGGACAGAATTTGCAATGAAGATATTTTAGGGAGTTATTATATATGACACACATGGAAGCTGCTGGTTTAAGAGAAAATACACGAAAAATTGGAGTTGTATATTTAGACTCACTCGCAGTTGCTAAGATTAGAGAGAGATGCGTCCATTTTTTCAACGGGAGGGATCTGACCATAAAGCTTTACTGCCGTGGCCTCGCTCGCTTTTTCGCCTGTTTTCTCCTCCTTGTAACAATCAAGTGAAATCAATATACACAATTAATAGTACACTAGCCTGGGAAAACCCAGACCACTTCCGGCAAATTTAGATTTGCTCTGCAAGTGGGTCTGGCAAAGAGCCCATTGAAACCCATTTCCAATCCGCCGAAATCGCGGCACCAATCAGAAACGTTTTACACGATGACGACAGAGCAGAGACGGTGACGCAGATTTTGTACATTACAGACTTATGGATGCCGCCGTGGAACATCACAACATCACTCGTTCGAATCAGCTATCGCGTCTGTTTCAAGCGATTTAAAATGGTCATTTTCGTTAACACAAACAGAGAATTGCTGAGAGTCTCGAGATGTTTCTCCGTCGCTCTGCATACGTCATGTCATTCATCGCTCTGATTGGTTTTAGATCTATCCGACGTCCGTTGGTGACGCCCCTGTGGAAATGAATTGTCTATGGAGCTTTGCCAGACCCTTACTCAGTTACAACTGAGAGTGGTCTGGGTTTTCCCAGGCTAATAGTACACAGAAAAGAACCTACAATTTAGGAATGTCTAATGGGTTAAAGGGATAGTTCACCCTAAAATGAAAATTCTGTCATTATTACTCACCCTCATGTCGTTCTAAACCCGTAAGACTCATCCGTGTTCATCTTCGGAACACAAATGAAGATCTTTTTGATGAAATCTGAGAGGTTTCTGACCCTCCATAGACAGCTACGCCACTTTGACAAGTTCATTTAGAGATCATGAAACGAATCCATATGAATTGAGATCGTTTTAAATGAAAATCGCTTTAAATGATGAACAGATTGAATTTAGGCTTTTACTCACATATAAACATTGATCAATGAACATAAACAGAATCATCCGCACCTGCTTGACGTGCGAAAATAAACCTCTTGCAGAAGCTCAAACGTGCTGCCTAACTCGAGAATGAACCTCATTGGTTGCATTTTCTGCATTTTCTGTAAAGCTGCTTTGAAACAATATGTATTGTGAAAAGCGCTATACAAATAAATTTGAATTGAATTGAATTGAATTGGTTCTCGGACGTCAAGCGAACATGCTTGAGCTTCTGTTTACCACAACTGATGTGTGTTGATGAATATGTGAATAAAAGCCTAAATTCAATCTGTTCATAGTATAAAGCAATCATGTCTCTTTTACGATCTCTTTATGAACTTTTTGAAGCGTCAAAGTGTCAGTTGCGTAAATGGAGGGACAGAAAGCTCTCAGATTTCATCAAAAAGATCTTCATTTGTGTTCCGAAAATGAATGAAAGACTTACAGGTTCGGAATGACATGTGGGCGGGAGTTTTCCTGGCTCAAAACGAGGCAGAGGTGGTAAAATCCTGATAACATTTTTGTACATTTTAAAGATTAAAATGGTACAATCATTAATCTGGTGCACTTTGAGTCACCCGAATCCGCTGTTAAAAATAAATAATCCACCCGCCAACCGTGCAAACCTATGATATTCTTTGATTTAGATATCTGCATCTGATCATCACATTACAATTATTCAAATTCTCAGTGTTAAGCATGATAATATGGTAACATATCACACTGAAATTAACTATTTGTTTATTGAACTGTTATGAAATCAGTGTCTCAGTCGTGATGGTATTATGGAAAACAGCACTCTGTTCATGTGATGTTTCTTAACTGTATGTTATAAATAACTGCGTGAGCAACAACAGCGCAACTTTGTTACCGTCATAGGCCTACACACTGGTCTTCAATCCTGCTCCTGGCTATAGTATCCAGCTGCAGACCCGCAGCACCACCAGTTTCAGAACCCCAGCGCCAGAACCGGAAGTAAGGGGCGGAGCTTACGTTCTAACACCAGCGCCAGAACCGGAAGTGAGGTGCGGAGCTTACGTTCTAAACCGAGTAACGCGTTTTGGAGCGTAATTTGCTTAGACACGAAACGGTATACTTTTATTACACACGAAACGTCATACTTTATACTTATGTTATAATGATACATTAAGGTACAGAAACATTGGGCTTCACCATATTTTTAATATCGTGGTCCGTTGTATGCATTTATATTTACTATGGTTCTTTTTTTATAATAATTTTTACAATGTATTTACCTACATATTGTAAATACAGTTGTTATGATAACACATTTATTTCTATTTGTATATAGGACAGTTAAGCTGTAATTTGTAACTATACAAGAATATAGAAACTATTTAGCTATTTTAGTAAAATGTTCTTATTAAAGTGGTACTACAAGCAGGAGTATGTTGTTTGTGCACCACAAATTGACACTTACCAATCAGGTATTTCAAATAATTGTAAACTAGCATGAGAGAAAATGCCACAAACTATTGTAAAGTGACACATACCATTGTTAAAGTAATTATGAAAACTGTCACCAATCATTCAGAAGTGTGCTGGACCTTGACACTGGCTTTTCACAATGCAGAGTAGTGTACATCTGTAGATCCTATATTATAATGCGGATACAGCAAGTCAAATATTTGAACAAAACATTCGGGAATCTCCGGAAGGAATATATATTAAATTAATTTGTAGTTATTGTAGACTAATCCCCAATGTTTAGTCAATGGTAGCTTATACAATGTATACACCTTTTTCAGTAAGCAGAGACAGAAAAGAGATTCAACAAATATGTAAGTTGAAGTAATGAATATTTAGAATAAAAAAGGAAAAATTACATAAAAGCAGATCATCATTCATTCAGCGCTGTGTTGTGGTTGCGCTGTGTCACGTGACAAGCAGTGACGCGTCACCATGGAAACCATAAAGTGACAGATTCGAAATAACGGTCGCCTTGAAAAACTCACGCTGCGGGGGTCAATTAGAATATTTTAAACTTACATATGAAAGGGTTAACATTCTTCAAATTAGTGAAAATTCTGTCATCGTTTACATGCTTGTCTCATTGTAAATAACTCCGCCCCTCACTTCCGGTTCTGGCGCTGGGGTTCTGGCGCTGGGGTTCTGAAACTGGTGGTGCTGCGGGTCTGCAGCTGGATATATCTCGCTCCTGGAGGGCCACTGTCCTGCAGAGTTTAGTTTCAACCTGCTTCAGCACACCTGCCTTTGTATTTTCAAGCGATCCTGAAGAGATTGATGAACCGATTCAGGTGTGTTTGATTAGGGTTGGAACTAAACTCTGCAGGAGGCCACTGGCCCTCCAGGAGCAGGATTGAAGACCAGTGGCCCCTACTACATTAGGTAGGCCTAAATTATTATCAACTATAGGCTTTTAATCGCCACTTACATTCGGTGATTCCCTAGTTATTTATTTTTATATATATTGAAAATTGTTTTAATCAGGGCATTTGTCCGGTTGGGCAAGTACAATTCTCTTTCACTTGTCCCTTAAAAAACACACGTGTCCCGTCGAGCCTAATATAGAGGGTTTTCACTACACGTCATCAATCCGGAAGTCGGCCATTTTGGAGGCACTGAACGTAAACAATGCCACTAAACTGAATGGACTCGCAAATTTGGCTGATTATTGCTGCTGAAAAATGGTCGAGTTTTGGTCTGCACTAATCGGTCGCATCGGGAAAAAACATTTTGAGTTCTATATATAGACTGTCAAAAGTTAAAGAGAAGAGTGCAAAAACTGATGAAACAAGGCGTTTGTGGTTGAGAGAGGTACAGCATCAGCCACATGTGTAAATAGCGTTGACTATGGCTAAAATGTTGACGTAGTTAACTGCTACATTCACACTGTCAGTCCAAATCCGATTATCGATTATCCGATTGGAATCTGATCTAAAATTATGTCCACACTGTGTATCGCAACTGTTCAGATCCGATTTGTGTGTCCATGCAGCTCTTTGGCAATATGGCAATGACGTTGCGTTGATGGAGGTGTTTGCATTTGCAATAGAGATGTTGTCTTATTTACATTTTACAACATGGAAATGTGTAGCCGCCGTGCTGGACTACTGCGTCTTGAGCCTGCAGCAGAACTGTAGGAGGCAGTTATGTACAGCTTTTTTTTCACACTCTTGTCTGCGCCGGTTTCAAAATAGGTTTTAAAAAATAATAATTTTCTGCTTGTCCGGCACTTTGCAACAACACAGCATTGTTTCGGCAACGACTTTCAGCATGTTCCCTATAACAGCGTCTGACGTTTACATTTTACGTGGCGTGAAAGTCACATACCACGCGAAATCCGATCAGAGCGTTCAGACCGAAGCTGATGTCCTGATATGTGATTTGAATAGGATTTCAAACCACATGGATGTAGCTTGAAACGGATTTCATGTGCTTTTTTGGACTGACAATCTGAACGTAGCTTATGTCGGGATAAGAAATAGAAGGAAGAATTGCAGTAAGGGCTAGAGAAGCTAGCTCGTTCGGATCTTTACCACACGTTAACTTTAGTTTGTCAAAATGTCACGCTCTTTCCTGCTTACTAAGTCCTTCTCAATATGATTTCGCAGCTTCCACGTGTTTTTTCCGTGGTTTATTAGTGTAACAATGTGTTCAGTAGTACATAAACAGTGCATGCTGTTGTTTACATCCGAGTGCCTCCATAATGGCCGCGCATCCTGGTTACCGCCCAGAACGTGACGTTGATGAAAACCAAAGTAAAAGAGTGATGCAAGTTCATTGCTTTTTACCGTGATGAGAGTTCTGTGTATTTATTAAACTCAACACATTTAATGATTTATCTGTCATCCTACTATACGTATGGCACTATGATTAGCCATGATTAGGCACTATACGGTTTTAGAATGGACACAAACAACCCGCAACAGAACCGTCACGGTGGAAAAAGTGTATCGGAGTATGTGATTGTCTGTCCGAGTTTTGTCTCGAACAGCCTCGTAATTCTCTATGCAGGTGAGTAGCCTAATTAATGACAGAATTTCCATTTTTGGGTGAACTATCCCTTTAAAACTTGAAAAAAGTTAATTTACAAACAAAATTAGTAATAAATGTTTTACCCATTTCACCAGGGCCTCTTTAATAGTTGTTGCTTTTGCCTAAAAACACATAACAACTGATTAGTCACTCACAGCAAGGTAAGGGGATGTTTATCATCTTTGTCATGGCAAAAACATAGTTAATAGCTGGAAACAAAAACAATAACAAAATGTAGGGAAATACATTCTGTGGATCTCTACAAGTATGCAACTGTATGTTTTTAAATTCACCAGCTCACTAATGAATACAGATGCTAACTTACAACAAGCTCCCTATACTAGACAGTAACGTTACATTGACATCATCTGTAAGTTAGTCTGTCACAATTTGTGCACCTTAACCTAATATTAATAATACTAAGTTGTATAGCTAATAAGCAAATAACTTTGCACATTTAAACCTAACTAGCTAATGTCCAACAGCTAGCAAGGCGGCTAAATGTTTATCTGCTGCAACTGCCTGACTCAAGTGATGACCATTGAAGCAGCTTGTATTTGCAGCCTGAGTAATGTCCTTTTTTCATTATAAACATCAAGCGCTAGTTTTCCTTATTTAGAACATTGTATTATGCACCCATTAACATCGCATAGCAAGGCGTTTAAAGGCACAGACAGGATGGGAACTCACCATGTTGTTCTTTACGGTTGCTATGGAACTACCCTGACGCAAAGCGCGTGCGTAGAGTGATGCTTCCGACGAGCACGAGCCGGGAATCCGCCTGACAACACAAACATCGCGCTGGTCTCGTTGCCATATGAATAGATAACTGACTCAATCGTTATATTGCCTTAATACTAAGATGCCGCTGCAATGAAAATAGAAAAATAATAAAATAAAATAAAACGTATAAATAATAAATATTCACAAAATAAGACCACCACAATAATAAGACCTTTAGTTAATGTTGTTTATATTTTATTATCAGTATTTTTTGTTTTTATATTCACATTTTAGCAGCATAGCCTAGCCTACTATTCATATTGGTCTTTGTTTTTATTTGCTATTAGACTTTTTTTTTTTTTTTTTGCTTTTTAAATGTTAAAACCTTTACATTTAATACTAAAGTATTTCCGTACTATTTTTAATACTGTCCAGTGTCCCCTCACTCCACTCCAAATACTGTAGGCCTACTGGTTCAAGTTGATAAAACCCAGTGAGAAGTTCATGGTGTGATTCCACAGTCAGACCACTGGGTGGGAGTGATGTAACAATGATCACAGTCTCTCTCTCTCTCTCTCTCTCTCTCTCTCTCTCTCTCTCTCTCTCTCTCTCTCTCTCTCTCTCTCTCTCTCTCTCTCTCTCTCTCTCTCTCTCTCTCTCTCTCTCTCTCTCTCTCTCTCTCTCTCTTGTTTGTATAATGACATGGGTATTACAGTGGTATTACGTGTTTATAAGAACATTTCCTGAGACCTCGTAATTAAAATGGCTTAAAATAATAATGTGTGTGTGTGTGTGTGTGTGTGTGTGTGGGAGAGAGAGAGAGAGAGAGAGAGAGAGAGAGATTTAACGCATACTTTTATTTATATCAGTACCAATAACAAGAAAACCATAAACAAAATGATTAATATCTGATAGCATTGGTCACCACTAATATCTAGATGATAGAAACTTTTCTAATTATATAGAGAGAGAGAGGAGAGGGGGGAGGAACAAAATAAAACATGACAAGAATCCTCACCATCAGCGATCTTCTATAGGTCTGACCAAATGTCACCCCATTTCCGACACATAAAAATATCATGATTTGCTAAATCATAGGCCTAATTATGACATAAAACGTTGTTATACAATTATCACTTAGGCCTAGTATTTCATTATTGCTTTTTATCTCATAATTGTAACTTTTTATTTCATAGGCCTACAGTAGCCTACAAAATGTTACTTTTTCACGTTAAAATACTTTAATCCTCGTTTTCTGTTAAAATATATCAATAAGTAATTGTACAGTTGTTATGATGATTACAAATCAAGTCGAGAAAAATAAAAATACTGAGAGCAAAACATGAAGTATCTAAATGTAAATATGCAAGTGTATAAAAATATAAAGATTCTACAAACAATAAACAGGATAACAGGATACAAACAGTAACAGGATAAACAATACAATGTTCAGAATAGAAACACTGAACATTAGACTTTCGAGGCTGATGTTAGACTGGACGTTTATTAGAAATCGAATATGTATTATTAATATGTATAGGCCTACTACCCCGAGAGTGTGTTATATTTGCATAATAGTGGGCTTTCCTACTTTTTTTAATACAATCCCACACGATCGGTCGCAGTAAATTGCTTTGTCTGCCGTGTCATTAGTGAAATGACTATTTGTCACATTTGCACCGAGAAAATCAGTATCATTACGCTGGCAAAACCATGAATAATGAGTTTCAAGAAATTGTATTCATTGCTGAGGAGCATTTGTATCGTGGTGATCTGACACACGCATGCGCAGTGCAGCCCAGTGACAGCGAGCAGCCTCCTCAAGAGCCCAGCAGAATTCAGACAGCAGCAGTCAGTCTCCCCAGTTCCTGTTTCCGCCACGACTCGTCAAGCATCCCTTTCATTAAAACATACGCGCTGTGGAGATACAAGTAACCGGTGCCAAATCAAGGTAAGTGTGTCGCCGTTATATACGACCGCATTACGTTAAGGAAAACGGCGTTTTTCTCGCCGGCGAGTTCGCTCCATCCCGGCCTGTTGCTAGCTGCCTCGACTGCTGAACGGGAAAAATAACGGTCAGGTTTGCAGCTCGAGCGCATTGTGTTTTCGCGCCGTGATACCGAAGTATGCTCTGGCCAGACTGTCATTTTGTAGCCATTACGAGCACGGACACAATGAATTATGTGTTTATGTACTAGGGAAAGGTGAAAACGATTGCGAATGATTGTTGTGCCAAATATAGGAAGCCTACTTTCAGCGAATCCACACCATATAGCGGAAACGAATCCACCACACTAATATATCGTTACCTGACTAAATTATTAAATCAATTTAATGGTTTGTATCAGGGCTGTTGAAGTGGTGCAGTGTAAATGTCCGGTACGTTAGCCAGACATTTAGCAGAAGACACCACAGCAGCAGGAGTGGGTCCATGTTTATGTGGGTAGAAAGGAGAAAGGCAAGTTAACGTGAAGCCACTGCAGAAATCGTAGTGTTTACTTTTAGACCCCTAGGAAGAAGGCAGCGTGTTACTGAGGACTGCAGATGCTGTTTAAATAAATAGTTAACAACAAAAAATAAAATTTAATTTACTTAAGTGTTGTTCATTATATGACCCCCCCCCTCCCTGATGGAACTAAAAAGCAGAAATTTTGAAGAATGTAGTTTCCGTCAAAAGACTGTGAATGGGGACTGAAGATGTCAAACCTCAAAATTTGAATAAATGTGTCATATAGGTAGTCTACATGACTAAATTTTTGTGTTGATAGCAATTGTGTGAGGAACAGAATTACATTATTTTCCATAAATCTTAACATCCGTCTTAGTAGTGTTCATGAGAGTACATGAAGAAAATGGAAATATTTGTAAATAAGCGATTTGTTTGATTGGTTTATATATTTTCAATGAAGCGATTGCGCAACAATAACAAAAATAAATATTAATTTATTAATATGATCACTACAAAATCTTGTGTGGATTACTTGTGTGAATGTGAGTATATGATTATATTGAGTATATTGATAGCATTAATATATTTCTCTGCCTGTTATTACAACAATGCAAACCACTTATTATGATGATGATGATTGTTTTTCCTAACACAGTTCCCACAAGTCATTTTACTATTCTTCATAGCTTTAAGGTAATGTTTCTAAACGGCATTGGGATCCGAATTTGAGAAAGTGAGCTGTCTACCTAGACAGCATATTTACATCATAGGCATCTCCTCCAGTGCTCTTCCTTACTTAATCTACTATCACACCCATTAGACACACCACAGGATGGGCACCATTAATTATCATCATATAACAATTTGGCTTCACTCTTTTAAGGCTACTCTGTGGTTTTTATCTACCGTCATGTCTTCTGCTGTTTTAATCGATGCTCAGAAAACATTTGCCTCACTTAAGAGCCTTGTAAAATCAATGTGTTCTACAGATGTTCTGCCCAGTCCCTGCTTTTCCTAGCATACACCGATAACAAGCTTTCATAGTAAAGTGTGTTATTACATCTACAGTACTTGGACTCGTGTGCAATCTCTCAACATTCATACATCTTTAATAGTGTTTTTGCATTGAGGCAGCTTATTTCGCTTGACTTGGAATTAATGATATAATTAAATCTGCTGTGATAATTAATACCTTCACAAGCTTAGGTTTCTGGTTAGAGATGATGAGATGTTTCTCCTCCAAAGTCAGATGGTCCTCATCAAAAAATTAAACTGCTTTCTAAATCTGTCTTGTATCAATTGATTTGCATTGCATTTGGCCTTAGATCAGATCAGCAGAACACGAAATTATGAGCATTTCATTTCATACAAATATGTAAATATCATAGCTTATAGCTATACTATAATACCAGGTTTCAGTCTAGCACTTTTCGATTGTTTAAAGAAATAAACTATAAAAATATGATTAGTTAAGCAACCATAAAAGTTGGTTATCTGGTTTTAAATCAAAAATATTGACTGAATACATACATCCTGACTATATTAGATTACACCAACCACAGCAATTTTATGGGTCAGGTAGCAGTCACTCATTTAACATTAAAGTCAGACAAACTGAGAGGATGAATTCGACACTACTCTGCTATGTTTACTTGCCAGGGTTCTTAGAGCTGCCTTGGCCAACGGCAGTCCCTGTAACTTCCCTAAGGGAAGCTTCATTTAGCCAGGGGACTTTTTCTGGGAATTGCTTTTTTTAAATCCACAAACAGAGTAGTCGCTACTACTTACTTGTTTAAAATGATAAGCCATAGTTGAGGTTGATGGATGATAGACAAACATTTGGAGTTCCTGCGTGACATCCTATAAAAACTGCAAAAGGCCAGATGTTAACGATCTGTCCCTCGCGGATGTGACGTTGCCACTTCCTGTGGAGTTTTTTCTTATCTGCGACAAATCGACTAATACAATTTTGTCCGATTAAGCCTCTTCTTGTCGATTAACGTTTAGTCTACTATTTGGGGGCAGGCCTACCTTTTCACATGTTCAAATTTAGATGAAAACATTTGGCAGTTATAAAGTTCATATGTCAGTGTGTGATGTGGCCTTATCTTGCTGAAGTGAAGTTTATCTCTACTCCAGTATTTTAAAACCTTTACATTCATGTACGTTTTTAGTAGCGTGTGATCATGTCTCTTGTTGAAAGTTTGCTTTTAATCTCAGTTCTCTTCGATCAATCACAACTCTCACAAATGAACCATAAATATGCATTTAGCCTATTTGTCATAGGCCCCTGGAGTCTTATTGCAGTCTTTGCTCCATGAATGTTTTGCACTGACTCACTCTGCTCACACAATTATGGTCGTGAAACATTAACTTGAAAACCTAATATGTGGTTATGGGATTTCCATAATGTGTAGTTTCACCTTCCAACCTGATCCCAAGCTACCTTTGCACATATAGGTTTTGTTTTGTGTTACTTAAATGAATGACAGTTATGCAGTGACTGCACATGTCGCAATAGTCACATGATCATGTAACAGGACAATTTGCCTAGTGGAAATCATCTGCATGCATGTCTGTCTTGTCACATTTGTCATATTTGAGTAATGAACTGAGAAATCTAATAATGCCCTAAATAGATAATTGTCTCCTGGGATGAATTATGAAGAAGAATTATTAACCCAGGGAAAGACGGTTCTGGTTTATGCTTGTTTTATTGAGATTGAATGGAGAAGTAATAGAGTGCAGGGCTTTGCTACTTTTTTAAACATACATTCGCCCCATGCTGTGAAGTGAAGGTCAGGTTGGGGGCTGTAATAAAGCTCAAAATCACGGATCAAACTGGAGTGAAGGGAATCTCATTCCCCTCCCCCGCTCCCCTTGCTCATCTCTTCTATTCTGCCAATATCAGGTGACTACTCTTGGCTGAGTTTCCATAGCAATGTGGGCAGTGGGCAGGGATAAAGAGGTTCTGATCAGTTTTAATGATAGTGTAGTTTGCCTCTCTGAGCAGGAGATGGAAAATCTCTCCCAATAGGTTTTGATTGGAACGGCAGAGAGGTGTGGGATTGGGCGGCAGGGACTAGCATGTACAAGTGCAGGTGTGTGTGTTTGCATGAGTTGGATGAAGAAGCAAGTAGCTGCGGTGGGGTGGGATAATCACATGGATGAGATCTTTGGCAGGGATCCTAATGGCAGACCATGTAGCTTTCCACAAGATGAACATTTGCACTCACTCTTTCCCAATTCTAGTTCTGCGGCAGTGGGCTGCAAGGAAGAGCGTTCCAGCCATTGTCTTTACTATCTCTTTCTCAGGACAAGGGAGACTGTGAGTCATTCTTCAGAGCCCTTTGGAGATTGTAAAAGTGTGTGTGCATGCTTGTGCATTTGTGTGTGTTTTGCTGGTAGGTTCTTAGCTGACTGCTTTTGGGCCCATCAGACATGACAGTGGCCAACGACAGGAGCTGTTTCATCGGCTATAAATACCACACTGTAATGTGGAGCATCGCTCTGGCAGCTGCAGGGGAACTGCTCTGCCTTTGCCCACACACAAGGAGAGGAAGGGTCAGGATTACACCGACCACAGACCTTGTTTGACCCCTGTAGAAAAATGATGTTTTTGCATAAACGTATGGTCTGAATGATTAAATGGGTATATTTGCCCTGAAGCTGTGCATCTGCAGTAGCATAGTCAATGATTACCTACTGCAGGGCTTCATTTAAACCAAGGGGAATTTGTTGCAAGACAGCTTTTCTCCCAAAGTCTTTCATGCCCTTGCCATTGCAGATAGATGAACATGAGCGATTGTGCCAAATGCACTTCTGCAAAGGCAGTTGGTAGACTCTCTCAGACCATAGCGTGAATAGTCCTCAATAAACTGAACTCAGACCCTTGTTTAGTTGATAACCCAGAGGCACGCAGTTTGCACAATAAGTTTGTCCTCTGCTTAAGCTACATGCAGACAATGAGGCCACAGTTACTTTAATTAAGAAAAAGGGGGAAAACTAGCAACAGAAATAGACTTTGTCTCAGAAGCCAGGTTCTTTTTCAGCAGGTCCTCGCTCTGTGACTGTCAGAATTACAAGAGAATGTAATGTATTTGGTTTTTGCTATCATTTACCCTACTACTTCATCTGTGCCAGCAAACACACCTTGTCCCACCAGAGTTATGTCCTACCCAACTTCGACACACCCTCTGGCACACACTCCATAATAGAGGTCAGGTAAATTTGTGTTTCGCAGATGTACTTTTCACGAGTTCACACTTACATTTAATTAAATAGAGTAAAGGTTATGCGTATTTGGCGTGCTTTCCGAGGGGAGGGCTCTGAGCTTGCAACCCAGAGTACTGCCCCATCCCAGGTTGGGATAGGAATAGTTAGAATTGAGGAGAGATGCTGGAAACTGTCATAGAATGGAGGTATGTCTGCTGTATACCTCCTGATGCTAATTGAGTTGATTATCTGAACGTGCTCCTCCCAAACTTTGTTAATAAAACATAATTTCTGTTAGGCTATCTCATCCAAATCTGACACGTCCGTTTTTTTCTCACACAGCCTCAGTAAAATGTGTGGTCTTCTGAGGACCTTAAACTTTGTGGTCCTCTGAGAAATCTTTCTGGAAAGAAATGTCTGTGGAACTATTTTTTTTTTCCCACAACGATTCTCATTTACTTTGAAGTAAAACTAAATATCCTCTCACTCCACTACCTACTGCACCTTCATTATGGATTTAGATATTTTGCCAACTTTCTGGCAAACGAAACAGCTGTTGGCTCAAGTAGCCTACCTTTTTTCAACAAACAAAAAAATTCAGTAATGCATGCACCTTCTATAGTGAGTAGAGATATCATTACCATTCAAATCAATCATCTGCTATTTATTGTAACTCAAATGTTGTTTGGAAAACAAATCCGGTCAAAAAATTGTGATTTACTGTACCCCTCTGTTTTTTAACACCTTGCTTTCTATCTAAATAGGCTTTAGGCTAAAAAAAAAAACAGGGGACTTATGTCTGAGGTAAGGATGATGGAAGCATTTTTTAGGCATCCAGTCCTGTAGTCTGCATTGCTCAGCACTGACCTGAGTGAGACTGCTGTCTCAGCTCAACTGGAGCATGCTCAATGGCATCCCTAATGCCTCGTGGAATGCTAACGGCTTCTCTGGGACAATTAAGCATCTCTGCAGTACTCACAGCGATGGATGGAGATCCGCATAAAAAGCAACAGAGGTAGGATCAGAGGGCAGATAGAATGTTTATTAAAACGTTATTAAACAAACCCAATTTGCAGAGTGAGGGCATCTCATCCACTAAATGCTACCACCCATGAGTCATCAGGTTGAGATGGGTCAAGCTGAAGCATGGCTATGGCAGATGATTGTCAGAGCTGGACTGTATGGCAGGGTTGTTATCCCTTTAATGCACAAATCAGGGGTGGGGGATTGTCATAAGAGGATTGAAGGGGTTTGGCATGGTTGGATTTCACCTTTAACAGTTTCAAACATACAGACTCTCAGAGTACATTATACAGTCGATCAGTTGCAGGAGACATGGTGGGTAATGCACAGAACCTTCACTTTAGCTTAAATCAGCACTTGCTTCCTTACAGTCACTTGGTTTATATGCCATCCTGGCTCAGAATATCTGCTTGTCCCATTCTGTCTCCTGCCATTGGGGTGTGAAGAAAAGAAGATGGTCCAAACCTCACAGGACACATATGTATTAAGTGTGCTTTTGTAAGTCCCAGTCTACCCCCTCTCTCTTGCTGTCTCTTTCTCTCTTCCTCTTTCTGTCATTTCTGCCCTCTGAAAATTGCTTCCCCACTCAGCTGAAACCAAAATGTACTATGGAATATTTTAGGGAATGTCTGATAAGATCTTTCCAGACCCTCCTGTTTGAACCTTAGCACTTGGAGCACTAGTAAAATATTTGCTTCTCTCCATTGCTATTTACATAGGGTGAATTGAACACGAAGTTGTTACTTGTTGTTGGTTTTGAGTGCGAATCTCGGCTATACCTTTTGGCTAGAAGCCCAGCTGCCCCTCACCCACTAAGTAGAGTTGTTAGCCAGGGGGTTCGGCTCAGGTGGGCTCTGCCGCCTACACAGAACAAAAACTGCAGAAAACCGCAACTGGGTTTGAGCCAGAAAGCTAACTCAGGTTGTCATTGAAAGCTTCAATTTGAAAGTTTTCATACTGCTATACGTCACATGCATCAGCTTGCATGTCAACATGCTACTTGCAGTTTTGTCCCATATGCATCAGTTATTCCTTACAAACTATTGCAAGGCAAGGCCATGTAACCGCTGGCCAAGTGCTATGATCACAGTGTTTATCAGCTGCCGGTGGATTTTAGTAGCGTAGCACAGGGTAGAGGATGAGTCGAATGCTAATTTGGTACAGAGCCAGAGGAGTAAACCTCATGTGACACTGATGATAGAGAGACAGCGGAGATATGTCACATTCTGGGTTCTGTCCTTTTCTTCACTTCCATCATTTTTGAGCATAGCATAGAAAAAGTACAGCCCGGCAGACTCTTTTTCTTTTCCCTTACCGTGCAGCAGAGCATGTGAGCGGAGTGGGAGCGAGCGGGGAGCGCGAGCGGGCCGATCTTGGACAGAGCGCAGAGCGTCATTTTTAAAAGGAAGGAGCGTCACCCTATTTCCCGCTCCAATTTCGCTCTGCTCACACCACGAGCCCAACACGATCTCATGAAAGCGCGTATCTATACCACTACAGGGGCATAAAATTTAGTAGTGACGCTAGGGATGTGTCCCTACCAATATCCAGTATCCCAGCAATAATTTAGATCAAAACTTAAAATATATTTATATATTGATGTCCCCGTCCCCACCAATTTCAAAATCAAACCTACGCCACTTACCACGAATGTTATTTCTCGTACTATTTATACAGCAAAAATGCTCATATGCACGCAAAAAATATTTTTGGCGTATAAATGGCACGAGAAATAACATTCGTCGTATAGATACGCACTTTCATGAGATCGGGCTGATGAGTCTGAAGCATGCTCAGTCAAGCCTGACCCAGGATCATCGCATGAGTCTGAAGCCTCAGACATTGTCCAAACTTGTGTTCTTGAAGGTGAACTCAAAAGAACTGTAGATAAGTTCTTCTATGATAACACATTTTGTTTTGTTTTTTGACAGCATAAGCCAATTGTAAATTGTAAAAAGCGCAAAAGTTCAGTTATAAGAATTTTGTCCTAATAGTTAATTTACTTTTAAAACTTTGATGTAGGCCTATAGCCTGTATATTTTTATTTATATAGGCTAATTAGGCCAATTGATTCGTTTAATTTTACAGCAGTTGTTTTGCACAATTGATATTAGCCAATTTATATTTTAATCGTGCGCACTGCGCAAAAGTTCAGATATCAAAATGTTGGCCTAATAGTTCATTTACTTTTAAAACGTTTAGGCCTATGTAGCCTATATTTTTTTATATTTTTGTTTATATAATTTTTATTTATAATATTAGGCCCATTTATTCGTTCAATTTTACAGCAGTTTGTGTGTAAAATGGATATAAGCCAGTTTAAATTTTAATCATGTGCGTTGCGTTGCGTGCATTTCAGTTATCAAAATTCTGGCCTAATAGTTAATTTTACTTATATATATATTTTTGTTTATATCATTTTTATTAATATTAATAGGCCCATGTATATGTTTCATTTTACAGGACTTTTTTTGTTGTTGTAGGCTATTTTCCTTCTTTCATAGGCTAGGCCTAATTTGTAATTTAAAAATAAAACATTTCTATTTGGAAAATGTTGTTGTTGGTCTTTAGTTCTTTGGGAGGTAAGGCTGTGGTCTAAGCTAAAAGTGAAATACATCACAAACTGTTTGGTTAAAGTGCCCTTTCTTTAACTTCCCGTTTACTCTTTTCATCTCTCTGTTGCAATGTCTATTTCCTTCCGTCCTTCTTTCATTCACTTTGAAATCGACTGTTTGTGGAGCGGTATCTTTGAGCCAGGTTATCGACTTCAGTTTAGACACCATGGAGTAGCATTAGCCTGTGCCAGCGAGAGGAGTGTAAGGCAGAGAAGATCCTGTTCGGAGAGATAATCTGATCAGTGGATTTGTCGACTTAATTTTGCGCTAATCCTCATAGTGTTGTGGCAAGCCCTTTTGTGTTGAAAAGGCACAGGTTGCCTTAATTGGGATCAAGAGTGGGATTGCCGCTCATGCCAATTACAACATACTTTGGTTTCACATGCAGAATACGTTATAAGATTTAGTGGACATTGATTTTACTGTATTTGTTCAGCAAGACTCTTTATTTAGCATGTGTGTAAGTGTACATTGATATATGATGATGCAAAATTGTATAGCTGGGTATAGCCTATGCCCTTAATGCATTTGTTAAACTGCATTTGTTAAACTGAAACCTTTTCTGGGTAGTCAAGAGATTTGACTGGCAAGAGGAATACTGACAACAAAATGGAAAAGAAGATTAATCTGTTTAGATTACAAACACATTATTGAGCAAGGCAGTGTGTGTGTGTGTGTGTGTGTGTGTGTGTGTGTGTGTGTGTGTGTGTGTGTGTGTGTGTGTGTGTGTGTGTGTGTGTGTGTGTGTGTGTGAAGATTTAAACTGTTTTTTCAAGAATTGTTTAATTTAAGCCACAAATTTAATTTTCCCTTATAAATATGCCCTATGTATTTTATAATGTCTGTTCAAAGTTTCCTTTACAAAACACATTAATTAAATTTTTAATTTGCAACAGTACATTCAAATTACGCAGTAAGCTATAATTTAACTCCATGACAGCTATAAATTCATAAACATGTTTGCTGGAAAACAATGGCATACTGTGATGGGTTGATAATTATAGTTATCAATCCATTCTAACTGATTCTTACAAGATGAACAGAAATAATAGAAAACCAAACATTTACATTTGCAAGGCACAAAAACACATATGATAAATGGCACCTGCCAGATTTGCCTCCTGGCCAACCTTATCGCTCAACCTTGAACACATTGTTGAAAGATATGTTGTAAAGAAGTGCATGAGGACTTTGGTCAATGTTCAGTCTCATAACAATGAGATCATAAAACAGGACTGAAAAGAACAGAGGAAGGAACTCAGTGAAGTGATTGGGATCAAGCATTAAAATCTTGATTAGGGCTGGGCGATCACAACATTTTTTTCCATATCAGGCATACGGTATCAATATTTATCACAATGTTCATTTACCTACCATTATTTGGGAAGGAAATATTTTCCACATATTTGTTAGACCTTGAGAATAAATGTAAACATGACATGTAATCTTGTTTGTTCACAATTTAACTCCACAGAGTAGCTACCCGTGAAATGCATTAGATTTGTTTTCAATTCTTTTTTGAATAGTATTCATGATTTAATGCAAATTTATATAAACGTTTAACAATTTAATAAATATTTTAAAATGTAATCAAATTAAAATATAACAATTAACTTACTTTTTTTAAAATAAGATGCAGAACAAAAGTAAAACATTTAAACATGGATGAAAAAATATCTTGGTTGTATCAGTGCTTTAAGTGGGCCGGTACGCGCCGGTACTCAGTACCGCCACTTCCAAATATAGCTCTTAAGCGTACCGCCACCTCTCCGTGCGCCCAGAACGTGCTTTTAGCGTACCGGTACTCTCATTTGCACATCTGTTTTAATCCTTTGGCTGCGCTGCCACTTTTCAGAGCGCCCTTCACAATGCACGCTTCCTAATTCGTCCCACCAAGAGCAGAGACTACAATACCCATACACCCTTGAGTTTTACCAGTGAAAAGCGCATGCGTCGCTTTTGCCGTTGTCATGTCAACAACTCAACGTGGTCCGGAGAGGGTGTGTGAAACGCGCAACCATATATATAGTAATATAAACACATAATAGCTGCAGTGATCGGTTAAAATACAATGAACACTTAATATGCTCTCCTGGCTTCAGACTAGTAGTAAAAGAACAAGGTCAGAATCAGAGGACTCGCTGGCTGACACCCCACCAAGCCAGAATGATATCGCTGCAGGTCAGACGCAAGCTAATGAAAGCAGCACTTGTGCCGCGGACGACGGCATTTGTGGCGACGCGGACGAGATTGACACCACGTCTACCCATGACAACAGCCGCGTTAGCGAGGATGCGTGGCCAGAATGTTGGTCCCAAGCACAAGTCCGGTATTTCTCCACAAATTACAAGTGGCTGATGAGCAGAAATAAAAAGTTGGGTTGTAGTGTGTGTAGTCAAGTTTGTGCTCGCGTGGACATGCAGCAAGGGCAGAGAGTGTCACAGGAGTGGAGTGGGTGCTTAATCTCGTCTTTTGGAAGGGACAAGGCTGCACAACAAAACTCACTACGAAAGAAAATAAAAGAGCACAAAGACTCAATTTATCACAAGAAAGCAGTTGAAATAAAAGAGAAGGCAACACAAAATACAATGCAAAAACACATTGAAGATATGAGAAAGGCTGACTACGCTTCAACTTGCAATGTGTTTAGAACAGCTTATAAGATTGGCAAGCATGGGCGTCCCTTTACAGACATGCCAATAGATGTCCAGTTGCAAGTCTTAAATGGTGTCAAGATGGGCAGAGTTTTGCACTCGAATAACTCATGTGCAAATATACTGGATCATATTGCAGCTGAAATGAAAAAGAAGGTAGTCAATGACATAGTGATGAATGAAAGAAAATTGTGTGTGCTCATTGATGAATCCACTACAATAAGTGGAAAGTCTGTGCTTGTCGTGTGCCTGCGGTCAGCTATTTCCAGTGAAAATCCAGACACAATATTTTTTGAACTGATTGAGCTGCAGGGGACCACAGCAAAGGACATCACTGAAGCACTGTTAGGATGTCTTCATAATAATGGCTTTGACCCTCACTACCTACAGGAACATTTGTTGGCATTTGCTTGTGATGGAGCCTCAGTGATGCTTGGGAGGAAAGCAGGAGTTGCTGCGCAGCTTTGTTCCAAATTCCCTTACCTGTTTGTCTGGCATTGTTCCAATCACAGACTGGAACTGGCAGTTTGTGATGTTTTGAAGGAGGTAGGAGGAATCAACCACTTTAAAATATTTTTAGATCAGCTTTACTCCCTCTACCATGCATCCCCAAAAAACCAAAGGGAGTTAACCGAGAGTGCTCACAATGTTGGACAACGTCTCCTTGTGATAGGCCGTGTTTTATCAGTGCGTTGGGTTGCTTCGAGTGAGAGAACAGTGAAAGCAGTATGGGAGAACTACCAAGCTCTGCAGGTACACTTTACAAGTGCTGCTGCTGATTCCAACAGGGACTCGAGAGAGAGAGCAAAATACAAAGGACTCAATGATGTTCTCACTACTGTTTCTTTTGTGGTCAATCTTGGCATCATGTATGACGCTCTCACAGAACTCAGTGACCTCTCAAGAATGCTCCAGAGACGGGACATGACTTTGGATCAAGCCGACAGGCAGCTGGACCGACAAATCCGGGTGTTTGAGTCAATGGTATCCACACCTGGTCCCTACACACAAACTGCCATTGAAGCTGAAAAGAAGAAAATCTTCAGAAATGTATGCCTGCATGAAAATCAGAGAGTTATAAAAATCAACCATGGGCAATTTTTCCGTAGCCTGGCTGAAAATGTTAAGTGCAGGATGACTCCAACAACTTCCTCACATGTCAGTAGAACCTCATCTGAAAAGACAGATAGTCACCTCCTCTCAGACATCAAGGTCCTCCAGTCTGACTCCTGGCCTGCATCTCTAGATATTCAATATGGGGATGCAGCGGTCAGACGTTTATGTCAGAGATTCAGAGTTGGGGAGAGGGAAAGTGTCCTAGGATTTAGGGAGTATAAAGACCTCAAAGCTTCCAAGACACCAGAAGCCCTGAAGCCTCTCCTAAAAGCTGTACACACCATTGCAGTATCAACAAGTGAATGCGAGCGAGCTTTCAGCTCAATGAATGATACTTTGACAGATAAAAGAAACTCTCTCGACATCAAAAGGCTTTCAAATCTGATCTTTCTGAAATGCAACGGACCACCCTTGGATCAGTTTAATGCACAAACATATGTGCAGACATGGCTGGCACTAGGGAGGAGAAGTGCAGCATCCACAAACTGCGAAGCCCAAAGTGAAAGGAAAGTGGAGCCCAAAACATGCTGGAGCCTTTTCTAGGTAAAATGATTTGTACAGTATTTCTCATTTTTTATTTTGTGTACTGTGATAGTATTTTGCTGAATCTGCTTTTTTATATTTTTCAGGGGTAAAGAAATGAACCATCTTCAAGACTCATGTTTATGTCCTGTTCTATGGTTACTATGTTATATAATTTATTTTATGTATATTTTGTTCAAATTTTTTTCAATAACCTTTTGCACATTTTATTTATGTTCAGTAGCTCTTTTTACAGTAGCTCTTTCTAAGGGTATTTTTTCAATACCCTTTTGCACATTTTATTTATGTTCAGTAGCTCTTTCTAGCTCAAGCAAATCCACAAACTAATAAAAGGATATATTATTTTGTATAAGGTCGTCTGTTGACTTCTTTATAAAAAAAAACCCATTCAATATAATTGTTGTTACCCTTAGGGGAGGAGGGGAGTCAGCAAAAAAAAAAAAAAAAAAAAAGAGTACCGGCACCTCTTTTGGGCCACTTAAAGCACTGGGTTGTATGATATTCCATATAAATAATAATAATAATATTATTATTACTTTGAGAAGTACATAGACTACAGTAGTGATATATTTCTTGAAGTTGAACTTGACTTTTATTTTGACGGTTTGTCGTGAAAATCTTTCAGTTTTAGTTTCAGTGTGTATTTGACGGTAGTTTATCTCAAATGAAATGGTGAAAAGCTGGTGAAGTGACTCTTAAATCAGCTCTGGAGATGAAGTTCATGTGTTCATGATCTCAGGGGTGTGCGATATCACGATTTTTGATTGTGGATGAATAAAATGTCTCCACGATCTGCTTTTGAAGAAATATAGTAAGCTAGTATTGTGTTACAGTGCATTCTATCAGTTGCAGTTCTGGCATCTCTGTCTCAACATACTGTACAACGTGATGTATACACATCACAGGTTAATGCAGAGGTACGGGACACTGCAATTCAGTGTCCAGTGTGTCTAATTCAGTGTCCAATTGCAATTGTGAATTGCAGTGTCCCGTACCTCTGCTTTAACCTGTGATGTGTGTACGTCGCGTTGCACTTGTACAGTATGTTGAGTTCATTATTTACATGTGCTTTAAAGCCTTTCCGGTTAAACATTTCATTCGCACTGCGCTGTTCTAACGTGCACTTTTCTGAGCGCATAGCGCACACCCGAAGCGCAAGAACTAAAAGCCTCTCAAACAGCGCCTGGTTACTGGACTAAGTTATCTTTAGCGTCTCATTGCGCTAATACTGTCAAATACACACAAGGTTTACATTGGTTATGTCTAAAGTGAAAGCAAATATTTAGAGAAAATCTGGTGCATGTGTCATATTCGTGTATATTAGATGCGTCGCGTGCCGATCTTAAAGCGACTGTAACTTACCGGTAATAGTAAACATGCTGCCCCTTGTCCTTAAAGGGATAGTTCACCATTTTTTTTTTTTAATTCTCTCATTATAGACTCACTCTAATGTTCCAAACCTGTATTAATTTCTTTATTGTGCTGAGCACAAAAGAAGATATTTTCAGTTTGCTGGTCAAACAATTAAACAGTTGCTGGTCCCCATTGACTTCCATAGGAGAAACAACTATACACTGGGGACCAGCAACTGTTTGGTTACCCACATTCTTCAAAATAACTTTTATTTTCAACAGAAGAAAGAAAGAAAGAAGAAAGAAACTTTTTCAGGTTTAAAACAACTTGAGAGAGTAATTTTTTTCAGACTTTTTCATTTTTGGGGGAACTAGGCTATCTCTTTAATATTTACAAAACACAAAGAGAAAATCACTCACTGACTGAGAACTTTAATAGTAGCTTTAATAAGAATCAATGTATAATTAATGCAGTGAAGTCTATGTAGTCTAAGTCTATGTTTTAATTTCATATTTGTTCATTTAAAGCTAGGGTCGGTAATGTTGGAGAGCTAGCCAGATTTGAAAGTGGCACCTCTTCTAAGCTCCGCCCCCTCCTGTCAGTGCTCCGTCCAAAGCTACGCCCCCCCACAAACATGAACTCGCATCCACATTTGGAGTCAGCTGCATGTACCTACCAGTGATGCGCGGGTTGATCCAAAATGAGCGGGTGCATGCGGTTACCCGCGGTTACGAGTCATCCAAAAATATTTTTAATGATATTTGGGTCGCGGTCGGTTGGGTCGTTTACCTTTGTAATTTATATAGTACTAGACACAATGTTCTATGAAATACATAGGTCTACACTTTATTGGCTGAATGCGCGAGGATGACGCACGAGCAGTCTGCAGATGAAAGTGGGAAATCCTTATTTACCTTTTGAATGTTGAGCGCGTTATTAACTTTTGAATAAAAGCTGACGCGGGACAAAATGCCCGATTTCCCAACGCGTTGAACTGAGCAATGCCATTGTGCCATTTTAATAGGCTACTTTTAAACGCATATAGGTCAGTAATGTCAGTTTTATGTAGCCTATTTTCTGAGAGGGGGCGGGGGGGATTTTTGTTGGGAAAGTCATGGGAGAGACGCACACGTCGATTAGACTGGATAAACACATGCAGCATCTTAATTGTTAAGAAAATGAAACGAAATAAATGAATAAATCAAGCCTTTATTACAAAACACTAGGCTATATCATACAGCATTCTGAAAAATGCGCACCCTTAGTTCCTCCGTCTATGGCCCATGACGCGATGAGCATTTACTATAGCTACTTTAAAAAACGTGGGTCAGGAAGCGGGTCAGGTACAATATTTTCTTTCTTTTTTTTTGCGGTCCGAGTTGCGGGCGGGTTAGTTGTTTATACATTGACCCACGCATCACTGCTGTGCACGCAGTGGTGCTCGGGCACGAGACATGAAGGCATCTGATTGGTTCTTTACATTCGCACCGAATGGCAGTGATTGGTCAGAGTTTTTACTGTCCTACAGCTGCTACAGAGGTCAGATTTTTTTCATTCCTTTTTCTGAACACATAATGTATTGACTATTATCAGAATGGAAGGACCATTTCACCCAGTATAAAAAAAAAGTTTCTGAACAGGATTACCTACCCTAGCTTTAATTACTTTCTTCAATGCTACTGCTAAATACACCTACTGTATCTGAAAAAATAAAGCATTGTTTATTTCATTTGTATATTAAGTTGTGTAATCTGTATCTTTTTTTTTTATTAACAAAGAAAATAATGACAAAGATTTTTATTTTCACCACTTTGGCCTAAATGTCTGCCATTCTTTTTATTTTAGGCTATATTTTGTTAACCAAGGCTTTGTTTTTAAAATAGAGGCATTAGTTTGGCTGTTATGCTCAGTCACTTGCAAAATAGTAAAACCACCTTGAAATGGAATCGTGATTAAAAAAAAACGTGAAACAAGATTTTCCTGAAAAAACGGTGATATGATATTTTTGCCATATCGCCCACCTCTACTGTGAGCATCACGTGTGAGTTTGTGTATCAGACAAAACCGCACCATTCATTCACACAGAGACACGCAGAAATCACTTATTAGTTAGTGACATGCACTGACTGGCTGTGTTCGCATTTATTTCTGCTGTGTGATACTGCTATATTAATAGTAAAAATATCCAGAGCTTATCATCGTTATCGACTTTTTATTGTGATCTTGATATGACACCTAATTTTGATAATTTGTCAAATGTGACTGAATGAATGCCCATAAATGACGCAGACAGCAGTACTGTATGGGGTCTGTTTTGTTGAGGACCTGGCACTGGATGAGCTGCCCTTTTTAGTGCTCCACTGACATCCATGCTAATCAGCGTGCCTAGTGACACACTCTGCATCACTGCATGCTTGAGTTTGGTGCGAATGGATGTTTCGGTGCTTCAGTGATTTGCACGGTTTATTGGTGTGATCAGAGCGTCTTTTGTGAGCATTAACAGTCGCGCATAAACAGGCTTTTCGGCATTGGGAAATAGAATTTCAGGGCAGTTGAAATGCCCTTGGGACGCAATCACAGAGGCGCCTCCGCAAAAGCTTCTTAACGCCTGTGGCCTACCGCACGGCACTACAACATTTATTTGAAATCACTCAACATTATTCATTAGCAGCCTCCTCTGTGGTTTGCATGTTGCATTTATTCGCTTACATTTTACCGTGCATGCTAGCTGGAAACCTGGGGTGACATATACAGTGTTCTAGCAGGAGGCAGCTTGTGAGAGAGGTATCATTTGTCTGAATGAATCACCTCACCTCATCTCCTCCTCTCATGACACACACCCAGCCATTTTTACAGCGCAGTGTAATTGGCCACTCTGTTTCCCATCTGTTGCTTGCTTGCATTCCTTGTCATATTCCCTCTGCTGTCCTGCCCACCCTCGGAACCAGCGGCACAAGGGAGTTTTGTGTTTTTGCCAACAAGTGACAACAGAAGCAAGATCAAATAGAATTCATAAAAGTCGATAAACAAACATCCGCCTGCCGTTTCATTATCTCTCTGTCTCCTCTCCGTGAGCTGGAGGTGTGGGTGCCATTTATTTCCTCAGAAGAAGGCCTCTCCACTCCTGATGAGAACTTTTCCATTTCACATTCTTGCCCTCGGCAATGGATCAGAGTGTCAGAGTTACTTGCGTCTCCGAACTCCTCCACGATTCATCACTCTGTTTTTCGTTTGTCTTTTTTCCTCCAGACAAAGAGTTGTGGTCCATTACATATGTGCCTTGGAGAATTTTTTTCTTTAGTTCCAATACGGAACCAAAGTTTTTTTTTTTTGGTTTACTTTCCATTAGTTAAGGTTCGACTTTAGAATAGAGGGTATACTATGCATTGACGTCACTTTCCTGCTGGACTGATGGCAAAAGAGCCTGCTGCATGACTGGATTTAATAGGGGAAACTGCAGAAACGCAAGTAAAACAAACGATTATCAGTTTAAACTAAAGGTTGGACTTGATAATAGTGTTCCTTACAACTTACCAAAGATCTAGTGTCCAATGGATATGGACATTATATATATTGTTATATTATTATAATTATATATATATTGCTATATTAGTATATATATTATGTCCTTTATATAAATACAATATAGATAGGTCTAAAGCCAGGTGATCACTTATATCAATGTTTTATATATATATATATATATATATATATATATATATATGTATATGTCGCCCAGCTCTAAAACTTCAACCTAACAATTGTGTCAGTTTATTTAAAAACATCCAATTACGCAGAATATAAGATGGTAAATATTTAATTGATAAGTGGTCGATGAAATTGATGAATGGTACAATATATAAGATCAATTAAAAATGGCTGGAATTATGAGTGGCTTGTTACCTTGCACAGTAGTGCATTTTTTTGTGTTGTTTCAAATGTTCTTTGCAGTGCCAATTTGAGCATGGCTCAAGCCAAGACAAAAGCATATTGTCTTTGATTCATTGTCTTACAGGCGTTGTGTCGGAAGAACTCCTACACATGCTATAGAGCACAGAGGACTCTTTCACTCTATTCTCAGTGTACAGTCATGTCAAATTCCTGAGTCTTAGTTTAATCTTTAAGCTCTTCATTTTAAATTTAGTTTTCAAGCTATGGTCTTGGAAAATGTAAAGATGTCAATGTGCCATAATTTCTCTGAAAGCCTCAGTGGAGTGATGTTGACTAGTGAATGCATGATAAAATTGCAGATGACAGGTTTGTTTATTCACAGTGCAGTCAGGAAAACAGGAAAAATTATGCCTTGATCTGAAGGGCTGGAACATTTTGACACCTTTTAAAATTGCATGTTTCTATGCTGTTTCTGGAAGGGTTTGAAAAATAGATGGGTCAGTTATTTAGTTCGATATGGTTTGATGACTGTGTCGCATCGCATATATAACTCGCACCAACATTAGGGGTTGGCGATATACCGGTAGTCACGATTAACAGGTAGAGATTCTGGACTATCGTTTCTTCCGTGGTTAAGCTCGATATCGTTGCGGGGAGCTGCGGCGCGTTTTGGACGGTGAGAGCGGCATGGAGAGTTGAAGTCAGGTCAACTTTATGGTAATGATGAGCTATGATGCGGTTCAACGGCAACCAATCGAAGTATTCCGCTTAAGAGGATTCCAAAGAACGCAGTCCTATAAACTTTGATTCCGACCACATTAGTTCCCAAGCAAAATGGAGAAGAGGTTGATAGTGTGAATTTGTTAAGAAGGCGCGCAACACTTAAAGGCAACAATTTCACAATAGAATGCTTAGCAGATTAGCACTTAACCATGAACACAAAAGCCACACCACACAAATGGCTTTTAATTGGTTTATTTCGTTACTATAATTGTTAAGTTCTTTCCATCGATCAATTTCTAACTTTCACATTTAAAAGATTCCATGAGGTTAACTTATACCCTACTTGGTCAATCTGCACAAATAACGATCAACTTGCTTGTTTGGTTTGCGGCCCCTTAATAATAAAAAAAAGACCAAGCATTCGATCTACGTCTGAGAGCATCAGAGCGTCTTTACGGCGTTGTTGGCAGGGCGGCGAGAGCGAATTTTGCTGCTCTCACCGGCGGCGCTGTGAACGCACAGTTATTTAAAAAAAAAAGTTGACTTGAGACTTTTAAGTAAATAATTTAAAAAAGAAATAAAGTTTAAAACAAAATTGAGAATTATTAATTATTACTTTTGAATGGTATTAAAGATTGAGAGTAAAAAAATTTGACAGAGACTTGTAAATATGTCAGAATGGTGTTTTATCTAAAGAATGGGCTACTTTTATGACTCAGACATGTGATTGTTTATTTAACAATTTTTTAAAGTAGTCGAGCGTTGCCTCATTTTACTAAAGATATCCTGAGAGACGACTGCTTTACGCCTGAATGAACCTCGTCAAAACCAGTAATGATCCTTCAAGGCCCTTCTGTCTGTAAGCTCATTCTGTCGTTCTGTCTGACCAGTCTTGTCCAACTGCCTTCAAATCAATATGACCATCTCAAAATCGCTTTGAGTCCTTGCCCAGAATCTAGTGACAACCATCTGTCAGACAGATTCTCCCAAACACACAGGAACACACCCTCAAATCTGTCTCAATGGTATTACCAATTGTTGGTTTGCTTGAGTCTTTCTTGAACACTGAATATGCCTAGTTCTCCGCCAGATCAATTACATTTCAACACACTCAGTAATTTGGTGCAGAATGGCGAGGGCTTAATGATGCTGAAACTCATCACCCTTGTGAAGAAATGTCGGGAGTGTAGAGGGGAGTGCAAGGATGTGCAAGAACCATCGGGCCTGACACAGTGAGCTTCTGCGGGTTCAGGTCTGCCATGTTCAGCCTCTGCTTGCTCTGAGGTCTGCTGTTGTAAAACATGAATTTCAGACCATTAGAGAAATCTGGACTAACTATCTGTGAGAAGGGCTTCCAACACCATATATTTTCACTCAAGAATATCTGTAAGGAATTTACTGTCTGGTTTCATGAGGCTATTTATTTGTTTATTTTTAAAGAGGCAGCATTCTCAAGGTTTATCTAGGCATGGTTTTTTGCATTTTGGTTCTGTTATCAAATGGAATATAAATTTGCTTGTTATGCAAATTATTTTGTCTGTGTGGTTGAAAGCCTTTTGGGTTCATGCCAGTGATGTCATTTATTGAACAGATCATTGATCTCTTTATTCAAAAACTGGATTATCTGTTCCTTAAGTTATTATATGAAAGATGTTTCTTCTATCAGAAAACTGGTGAGTGTATTTTGTAGTTGTGGGGCCTCATGCTTACAGAAGTCAACTAAGCATTCTTTTGTTAATTTCTCCTTAATTATATAATTAGAAATGTGTGGTGTTGTGTACTTCAAGCACTAAGAGGCTGATAAAAGCCATTATCAGACATCAGCCGATTGAGTGCTGCTAATCAAAAGAGGGCAGAAAATCGTGTCTGACTGCAACTCAAACTGTGTGTGTAGAAAATGTTTCTTGTGTAGAATTTAGGGCTGTCAAAGTTTATGCGAGAACGCATTACTCCCTTTAATGCAGTACAAAACAATTGTGCTGTTAAAGGTACAATATGTAAGAATTTTGTAATAAAATCACTTGCACAGTGTGATATATACTGCAGTTGTGTACTTACAATATCCCAAAAGTCTCCAAAGATTTTTTTATTTTAGAGAAGTTTCCAATTTTTAAATAATGGCCCGTCCCGGAAAAAAATGTTGCCTGTCAATGACGCAATATCCGTGCTATCCTCGGTTTCCGTTCATACTGCCATAGCCATGACGTAACCATGGCGACAGACGTGGACAACTGCGTAGTTCGTAACGTTCAGCGGCACGCTGTTCTTATTTCGTTCAAACATTATGGACCATATTTTGACTTTGGGACAAAAAAAGGAGAACTAAAATGAGGCTCAATATCAGCGTGGCATTTTCGAGATGCCGAGAGCTGATCGCGTTGTTGTGCACGTTAATGTCACAAGCTTAAAATCAGAATAGATTTTTTGACATGCGCACACTGCACAAATATAGTTTCCAGCTGTTTGCACATAATAACTGTTCGCCGAATCCGCCATTTTTGTCCGACAAAGCAGTCAGGAGAGTTAACTTAGATTAACGTTGGAGGATTTGAACTTGAAAAACGGAGTGTACTGACGTCTTTCCGTGGTTAAAACAACATTCCTTCTTATGTTCATGTTTATTTGATGCTATAAATGAACTAGAAGGAAGAGATGATCGGTTCACGAGCAGCTTTAACTGAGGCTATACAGCGATCTGTCAGACACATTAAAGAGCCACAAAACGGTATTTATTGTTTACATTTCTTGACAAAATTGGCAAATTTGAAAGTTGAGACTTTTTCATATCAAAAGTAACCTGTTCTGTCCTGTCTGTCAGCGCGTTGTCAGTGTCCTCTCTGCTCCGCAGTGTATTTTTCACTGTGTGAGAACATGATGTGGCGTGAGAGCGGCGTATCTTGTTGGACATAACATCAGTTTACAGGGGGCGGGTCTTTAACGGTCAATTTCAATAAACATATGAACCGTTGTGCCGTGCTGCTTATATTTATCACGCAGTAAAAATGAAAACGTAAACATGGCCCATGCCTGTAATGTATATCGAAATATCGGAAATGTGTTTAAAAATCATATTGAATTATTGTCCAGCCCTAGAATAACATTATAACTTTCAACACACTCAAATGCTGTTTAGTATGATAGTGAAAACAATTACATATTGTAGCATTAACGCAGGTTCTGTTTGACACTATGAATAGTGGCGCTTTTCCACTGCATGGTACAGCTCGGTACGGTTCGACACGGCGCGGAACGGTTCGGCTCGCTTCGCTTTTCCACTGCGTGGTACGACTCGACTCGGTACGGCACGGTTCGGTTCGCTTTAGCACGGTTGCTTTTCCACTGCAGTTAGTACCGCTTCAAAGTGGGTGGGACTGATCGTTAATAGTTGTAGGTCCGGTGGTAGCCGTGTGCGGCTAAGAGCTGTGCTACTTCCGCTCCTCGGCAACCAACGAGAGGAATGTCTGCACCTCGTCCACTGACCACGATTCAGCCAATTCTTGTTTGATTTTTTTTTACTTTTTTGTCAAGTAAATACTCTAAAAACAGGTGCTACTGCGTTGGCTGTTGTCTGGCTATTTAAATCTAGCGGGTTTAGTGTCTCGTGTCGCAAATACAATGACGCTGAAGTGACGATTCTGTCTGACCAATCAGTGATCTGCAGTGTTTTCACGTCACATTATAGTATCGGTACGGTACGCTTGGAACCTCAACAGAGGTGGTACCATTTAAAGCGAGCCGAAGCGAGCCGTACCGTACCGTACCATGCAGTGGAAATGCGCCATAAGTGAGCCGTACCGAACCGAGCCGTACCGTACCATGCAGTGGAAAAGCGCCAAAGCGTGCCGTGTCGTGCCGTACCGAACCGTACCGTACCATGCAGTGGAAAAGCGCCATAAGTTGTAGGCTAGTTCAAGTTATTTGTATAGCCCGACTCCCATCCAGTGATCTCAAAAAGCTTTGTGCTTTGTTACTTGAAAGTCATGGCTTTAAAATTCTCTCCATTTATCACAAAATTCAAACAATACATGTCTTATGTGCTGTCTTAAATGTGGCGTGGCAGATCGCTGTAGCCACCTGAGTTCAAGAAAAACATATTTTTTATGTGTAGTTAGGACATTACTAACTGCAATTAGTGTGAACGTCAACTCTAAAGGTCCTTCAAACGGATTTCCTTTGTTTGTTTTTTTATTTTAGTTATTTTTTATTTTTTATGTACAAATGTTAACATTGACCATGCATTATCGGTATCAAACTGCATTTAAAAAAAAAATTGACATGTGTGTCGAATCCCCCAACAAAAGCGGTTTAACAGCCAGCTTTAACACAAGATGAATATGGAACAAATTTGTGGACATGGCCTGAGGAGTAACCACATTTAGCTAAGTTTATTCTTTAACACCCTTCCCCACAGCTTTCTTTCCTCTTGTCACCCTGCTTTTCAGCCCTTGGGGCAACTACCAGTGCTGTTTTTTTGACGAAACGCTCATCAGCATATCGTTAAAACCGACTGCAGAGGTCTACTTCAAATACGAACATCACTTAACATAATGTTCACATGCCCTACTAGCTACTGTATGCATCCAGGAACTGGAGAATAAACATTTGAGCATGTGCATGTGAGTGTATGCGTGTGTCCATGCATACATATTCTGGTGTTCTAAATTTACTCTATCAGCAGCTTTATTAAAATGCAGTTAGTCTCACAATTAAAGAAGTGAAGTGTAAGGGTATATGTGTGTCCATGCATGTTGTATACATGTAGCTTTGTGCTCTAGCTTAGTTTAGGGCTCTATACTGTTCGCTTTCCCATAATTATTACATTCAAAACCGTCATTCACACTGGCGTTTTGCATATCCAGATTATCATGTTATTATTATGCAAAAGACCCCAACCTCCATGTTTTAACTCTTGATCTGCACTGCCTGCAGTGTTCTAGGTGACGGCACAGCACCTTCTCACACATTGCCTGTAGTTTGAGAGGAAATTTATGCCCTGTTTAAAATGTTGCACACTTGCGCTATTCAGTATTTGCTTCACAGCCATTAAACATTCATTTGCAAGTCTTAAGATTTTTCTCTTTTAAAAACCCATTAAATCACATTTTATTAGGGGTTCAAGCACGAAGTGCTGAAACCCTATTGTTATAGGGTAGACCGAACCGTAAACTGATCGGGCAGACCGAACCGTAAGTCGTAGAGACTTGAGACTTTGGGGGCTGGTAGTACTCACACCGCCTACAACGTCACCAAGGCCCGCCCCGATCGGCCTGACGGGGGCGCTACAGCGGTCAAAAATACGAAATGGCTCATAACTCCTAAACCGTTAGGCGTAGGCTCAAGTGACTTACATCGTTGGAATCCTTGGCTCAAGGCGGACAATATGTCTCGGATTGGCTCTTCACCCTGGGTCAATTTTCTGGTATTTTTTTTTTTTTCGAAAACCTACTTTTGCGAACTAGTCCAAGGATTTCTAGACAGAAATATTTATTATAAATATGCTGTTCCCTGCTGCAGTTTAAAATTTAGCGACCCCTAGAGGCAAGGTGCCTCTATTTAAGTAGAGCATGTGCTATTCAGCCATTTTGTTATCAGGCATTTGAGAGAGCACACGGATGAATTCCATCTCCATTCATGTTTTACCCTTGAAAAGGCATTGTCTGTAAGTGTTTTCTAAAATTAATGTTATGAAAGTTATTTGGTGCTTTGTCATATAACGTAGTGTTGTATTTGAATATGTTAGATGTGTGTACACATTTAACTATGAATATTGTCTATGCTATTATGTATGCTATGCTATCTATGTTTAGAAGGCATGTTTTAGAAGATGTTTATGCTCAAAGTGTCCTGTAAAGTTAATGTAATAATAATAATAATAATTTGTTACATTTATATAGCGCTTTATCTGAGACCTCAAAGCGCTTTACATAGAAGGGGGGAATCTCCTCAACCACCACCAATGTGCAGCATCCACTTGGATGATGCGACGGCAGCCATATTGCGCCAGAACGCCCACCACACACCAGCTTACTGGTGGAGAGGAGACAGTTATAAAGCCAATCAGTATATGGGGATGATTAGGAGGCCATGATAGACAGAGGCCAAGGGGCAAATTTGGCCAGGATGCCGGGGTTACACCCCTACTCTTTTTCGAAGGACATCCTGGGATTTTTAATGACCACAGAGAGTCAGGACCTCGGTTTAACGTCTCATCCGAAGGACGGCACTCTTTTGGCAGTATAGTGTCCCCGTCACTACACTTGGGCATTAGGACCCACACAGACCACAGGGTGAGCGCCCCCTGCTGGCCTCACTAACACCTCTACCAGCAGCAACCTGGTTTTCTCAGGAGGTCTCCCATCCAGGTACTAACCAGGCTCAGCCCCGCTTAGCTTCAGTGGGAAACCAGTCTTGGGCTACAGGGTGATATGGCTGCTGATATGGCTGAATGTATTTCTATTGTTGTTTTTTGCAGTTTTACACCACTTCCATTAAATGAAATTCAAGTCAACTCTGTCTTGGGTGCTTTTTGGAGGAGTGTTAAGCTCGCTGCATAGCTATGTATCAACACACATAGTGAGGACAGAAGAGTAAAAAGACACCATACTTCAGGATTTAATGTGAACTGGAGATACATCGTCTTCTATCAACAAAAATGTCGAATGCCAATTCCATAAGTGTCGATCCAGAAGACCTAGAGGTTAGGTCAGAATGTGCTGCATCATCTTCGTCATCCTCTTCACGAAGATCAAGCAAGTCTACAAGCAGCATAGCGGCTGCACAAGCCCGTGCCAAAGCAGAAGGAGCACGTAAAAGAGCAGCTTTCGCAAAACGAGAGATCGAGATGCAAGTTGAGAAAGCACGCATTGAAGCTACGTTAAATGCTCTGAAGGAAGAGTGTGAGGCTGAGGCTGCCTCAGCAGAAGCTGAAGTGTTCGAGGCACTTGTTAAATCAGAAAGGGGTGAATCTGAAAAGGGAGAAGGTCATGCTTCATTTATCCACCAGTCCATCGAACGTACAGGAGAATATGTCCGAAATCACTTTGCTCCTGTAAACGAGAATCATCATCAACCTGCAGGTGTGTATAGCCCCAACCATTACTCACAGCACCATGCTGACTTTGTTAGTCAGCCTCCAAGCACAGGAAAAGTTAATTCCACAGATGTGTCAGAACTGGCTGCTTATTTAACACGTAGAGATCTTATTACTACGGGACTTAAAGTGTTTGACGATCAACCTGCCAGTTATCTGTCATGGAAATCCAGCTTCAACAACGCAGTAGAGGGGCTGAATCTCAAACCTAGTGAAGAGTTAGATCTCATAATCAAGTGGATTGGTGGGGAGTCACTACAGCATGTCAAACGTATCCGAGCTGTTCATGTAAATAATCCAGCTGCGGGCCTGGATATGGTCTGGCAGAGGCTTGACAGAAGTTATGGTTCTCCTGAAGCCATTGAAGCTTTCCTGTTCTCCAGACTTCACGACTTCCCCAAACTTTCAATCAAAGACAACAAGAAGCTGCAAGAGCTCAGTGACTTACTTTTTGAAATATTAGCAGCAAAGAAAGAAGGTTATCTCCCTGGGCTTAACTTTCTTGACACAGCAAGAGGAATAAATCCAATTTTAGAGAAATTACCTCACAGCATTCAAGAGCAATGGATGAGTAAGGGGTCTCACTACAAAAGGGAGTATTGTGTTTCATATCCTCCTTTTTCGTTTTTTGTCGACTGGGTCTCTCAACAGGCAGAGATGCGGAACGATCCCAGTTTTTTCCTCTACACTCCGAGCACTGGCCCTTTAACAGTTGAGAAGCAACATCTCACCAAAGCATGGAAACCGAAGGCCTCCTTCTCAGTGAACAGAACAGAGGTAGAAAACTCTGGAAGATTCTCTCAAGAGCACTTAAATGAGGATCCAGATAAACAATGCCCTCTTCACAAAAGCCCTCATTCTCTAAAAAAGTGTAGAGCTTTCAGAAGTAAACCCCTAGTAGAACGAAAGCGTTTTTTGTCACAGCATTTTATATGCTTTAGATGTTGTTCTTCAAGAGTCCATCAAGCAAAGGAGTGTAGAGCTGTAGTGCATTGTGAAGAATGTAATAGTGATCGACATATCTCAGCTCTTCATGCAGGACCAGCACCTTGGATTATGGAAGATTCTTCTACGCCAATGGATGATCATGATGGGGACCAAAGTGAAAGTGCAGCAGCTGCCACTACCTCCATGTGTACTGAAGTGTGCGGAGGAGGACTCAATGGTAAATCCTGCTCTAAAATCTGTCTTGTAAATGTCTTTCCAAAGGGTCATCCCGAAAAGAAAGTAAGAATGTATGTGCTATTGGATGACCAGAGTAATGTGTCGCTGGCTAGATCAGCTTTCTTCGATGTTTTTAAAATCCAAGGCGCTGCTTGTCCATGTACGCTTAAGACTTGTTCTGGAACGGCAGATGCTGCAGGGAGGAGAGCAAGCGGTTTCATTGTAGAGTCGGCAGATGGAGAAGTCCGCTTATCACTGCCAACTCTCACCGAATGTGACTTAATTCCTAACAACAGGGATGAAATACCAACTCCAGAAGCTGCACGCAGTTATACCCATCTTAAAGCTGTAGCTGACAAGATGTCGCCCCTTGACCATGATGCAGAGATTCTCTTGTTGCTTGGCAGAGATATCATTCGTGTGCATAAGGTACAAGGTCAGTGCAATGGTTATCACAATGAACCCTTTGCTCAACGTTTGGACTTAGGATGGGTTATAATTGGTAACGTTTGTCTTAATGGTGTTCATAGACCCACTGTTTGTTCTTATAAAACTAACCTCCTCTGGAACGGACGTCCCAGTTACCTGACACCATGTGAGAACAGCATCTATATGAAAGTACGGTTGTCAGGTGAACAAAACAAGCCACCTGTCAGATCAACACGCACTGATGTGGGCAAATTGATTTTCAGTCAGGCAGACAATGACTATAGGCTTGCTGCTTCATTTGAGGATGAACTCTTCTTAGAGATCATAAATCAGGAATTCTGTAAAGATGGTGCAAATAGTTGGGTAGCTCCTCTGCCATTTCGCACACCAAGACAACGTTTACCCAACAACAGACAGCATGCTTTGAATCGACTCCTGTCACTCAGTCGCACTCTGAAGAAGAACACTGAGATGAAGAATCATTTTATAGATTTTATGGAAAAGATTTTTGAAAACAATCATGCTGAAGTAGCACCTCCCATCGACAGAGACAAGGAATGTTGGTACTTACCAAGTTTTGGAGTCTACCACCCTCAAAAACCTGGGCAAATTAGAATTGTGTTCGATTCAAGTGCACGGTTCAATGGCGTGTCGTTGAATGATGTTCTCCTTCGAGGTCCAGACCTTAATAATAGCTTGTTTGGAGTCCTCATGCGCTTCAGAACTGAGCCAGTTGCGGTGATGACAGACATCAAGCAGATGTTTCATAGTTTCCTTGTGAAAGAGGACCATCGCAACTACCTCCGTTTCTTGTGGTTCCATAACCACCAACTTGACGGTGAGATCATGGAGTATCGCATGAGAGTTCATGTGTTTGGTAACTGCCCCTCACCTGCCGTGGCCATTTATGGTCTGAAAAGGACAGCCATGGAGGGGGAAAGAGAGTTTGGAAAAGAGGTGAGAAAGTTTGTAGAAAGACACTTTTATGTCGATGATGGCCTCAAATCATTCCCCATGGTGGAGGAAGCGGTCAGCGTGCTGAAATCAGCTCAAGAGATGTTAGCCCAATCCAATCTTAAGTTGCATAAAATTGCATCCAATAAACTGGAGGTAATGAGAACCTTCCCTGCTGCCGATCTTGCCAAGGGCTTACAGGACCTTGATGTTGGCCAAGACCTTTACACTGTGCAGAGAAGTCTAGGCCTAAAATGGGACCTTGTTGCAGACACACTCACTTTTCAAGTGGTTGATTCTGAAAAGCCATATACTCGACGTGGGGTGTTATCTGCTATAAATAGCCTGTTCGACCCGCTTGGGTTTGCTGCTCCTGTGAGTGTTCAAGGTCGAACAATTCTAAGAGATCTGACCAGCGACATCTGCGATTGGGATGCACCTCTCCCTGATCACAAGTTCGAGGAATGGCGGAAATGGTGTACTTCTCTACAACATCTGAAAGAGGTGAAGATTCCAAGAATATACACATCAATTCCTTATTCACAAGCTCAGGAAAGAGAAGTCTATATATTCTGTGATGCGTCAACTAAAGCCATTGCCGCTGTTGGCTATGTAAAGGTTACAGATGCTCATGGACAGACTGAAGTTGGATTCATTTTCGGTAAAACAAAACTGGCGCCAAAACCTGACCTAACCATTCCCAGACTTGAATTATGCGCTGCCGTTCTCGCAGTGGAAATAGCAGAAGTAATCTCGGAAGAGCTGGACCTGGAGCTGAAGAACATGAAATTCTATACCGACAGCAAGGTGGTTCTTGGTTACATATTCAATGAATCAAAACGCTTCTTTGTATATGTTAATAACCGAGTGCAACGGATTAGACGTTCAACTCAGAAACATCAGTGGCACCATGTTCAAACTGATCTCAACCCAGCCGACTGTGGGACAAGAGCCGTTTCAGCAAATCAGCTTACTGTCTCTGCATGGCTTACTGGGCCAAAATTCCTGTCGCAAACCTGCCAACCAGCTGTGGAAGCCTTTGACCTCATCCATCCAGAATCTGATGCAGAACTGCGACCTGAGGTAATGACATGTATAACCAAACTTTCTTCATGCCTTGGAAGTGCACGTTTTGAAAGGTTTTCAAGCTGGACGTCAGCTTCAAGAGCTGTAGCACGACTCTCACATATAGCTCATTCCTTCTCAAAAGAAGTCAATCAGGATTCCTGCCATGGCTGGCATATGTGTAAGGAACCTTTGAGTGCAGTCCAACTGGATGAAGCAAAGACTAAAATCATTCTTGCTGTTCAAATTGAGACCTATCCAGAGGAAATGCAGAGCATCAGAAAGGGAAAATCTGTTAATAAACGAAGTCCCCTTGTCAAACTGTGTCCATTTGTTGATGCTCAAGGAATACTTCGAGTTGGAGGAAGATTGTCGAAAGCACAAATTCCATCAAATGAGGCTCATCCAATTATAATTCCAGGTAAACACCATGTTGCTTCTCTACTTATTAGATATTACCATGAAAGAGTTTGCCACCAAGGCCGCCATTTCACTGAAGGAGCTGTCAGAGCAGCTGGATTCTGGATTGTTGCCGGTAAGAGACGTATCAGCAGTCTAATACACAGCTGTGTAACATGTCGTAAGTTACGGGGTAGGTCTGAAGAGCAGAAGATGGCAGACCTACCTGTTGATCGCTTAAACACCGATCCTCCGTTTACTTATGTAGGTCTAGATGTGTTCGGTCCATGGTCTGTCACTGCCAGAAGAACACGTGGAGGACAGAGTAATAGCAAGCGCTGGGCAGTCATCTTCACATGTATGAGTACACGAGCTATTCACATTGAAATCATTGAGTCACTTGATACATCTAGTTTTATCAATGCCCTTAGACGATTCTTTGCAATCAGAGGACCTGTGAAGCAACTGAGGTCTGATTGTGGAACAAACTTCATAGGGGCCAGCAAAGAACTACAGGTTGGTTCTATGCATGCCAACAAACCTGTAGAAAGCTACCTCTCAGAGCAAGGTTGTACTTGGTTGTTCAATCCGCCATATTCCTCACACATGGGAGGTAGTTGGGAGAGAATGATTGGAGTGTCTCGTCGTATTCTTGATGCCATGCTTCTCAAACTTGGATCTGCTAGACTGTCACATGAAGTTTTAACAACTTTTATGGCCGAAGTTACAGCCATCGTAAATTCAAGACCATTGACTTCTGTGTCCTCCGATCCAGAACAACCTCTCATTCTTACCCCTGCTATGCTCCTTACGCAAAAGATTGGAGCACATTCTGTACCACCAGGGCAGTTTGACGATAGTAATCTCTATAAACGGCAGTGGAGACAAGTCCAGCATCTGGCCAACGGATTCTGGAAAAGGTGGAGAAGCGAGTATATCTGTGGTCTCCAGAAGAGACAAAAGTGGACGGATGAGAAAACAAATGTGAAAGAAGGAGATCTTGTCCTGCTAAAGGATATTCAAGCCAAAAGACACGACTGGCCTATTGGTTTAATCACTCAAACCTTTCCAAGTGATGACGGGAAAGTAAGGAAGGTCGAAGTGAAAATTGTCAGAGAAGGTGGCTCTAAGCTGTTTTTGCGACCGATCTCTGAAATTATTATTCTCTTGAGTAAGGACGGTAAAGGACTCTGTGGTTAGTTCTATAGAATGGACACTAAAGGTTTATTTGCTTGTATGGTTTGGCATCTTAAAGATGCCAGGTGGGGAGTATGCTGTTCCCTGCTGCAGTTTAAAATTTAGCGACCCCTAGAGGCAAGGTGCCTCTATTTAAGTAGAGCATGTGCTATTCAGCCATTTTGTTATCAGGCATTTGAGAGAGCACACGGATGAATTCCATCTCCATTCATGTTTTACCCTTGAAAAGGCATTGTCTGTAAGTGTTTTCTAAAATTAATGTTATGAAAGTTATTTGGTGCTTTGTCATATAACGTAGTGTTGTATTTGAATATGTTAGATGTGTGTACACATTTAACTATGAATATTGTCTATGCTATTATGTATGCTATGCTATCTATGTTTAGAAGGCATGTTTTAGAAGATGTTTATGCTCAAAGTGTCCTGTAAAGTTAATGTATTTCTATTGTTGTTTTTTGCAGTTTTACACCACTTCCATTAAATGAAATTCAAGTCAACTCTGTCTTGGGTGCTTTTTGGAGGAGTGTTAAGCTCGCTGCATAGCTATGTATCAACACACATATGAGACAAAAGTAAACAAAGCAGAGAGACAATCTTTCACCAGTAGGCCTACATTCTTAATCTTACATTTTTTGTCTTTACGCACTCGACCAAACCACTGGGCAATAATCTAAGCTAGAACCATTGTTTGCACAATTTTAGAAATACAGTTGTAACCCAGATAACACAGGCCACAAGTAAATGACTTGAGAGTTGGAAAAAGCTAAGTAAAATAAAGAATTAAAGTGTACTACAAAGAAATCACTGATTGTGCTGCAGTGACTGACACCCCTGAGAGCCAACAGTAGCAGCATATTCATAAGGCCTACAACAGTTCGCGCCGGCGCCGCAGTCAGCAGTGTTGCCAACTTAGCGCCTTTGTCACTATATTTAGCGAGTATTCAGACCCCTCTAGCGACACATTTTCAAAAAAGCGACTAGCGACATATCTAACGACTTTTTCTGGTCTTATTGGTGACTTTTGGAGACTCTCTGACATGAAAGCACATATCGTTCTTACTCTTCTCAACGAGCAGCGGGTGCTGCCGTGGGTCCCACCCACTTCCCAAAGGCAAAGCACTCACAGGCGGCCCAGTCTTCGCGCAGCAGCCGCTCCCAGCTGCAGTCAGAGCAGGAGATATGCTCTGACTGCCTCCGCGTCCAGACCGCAAATGAATCGCGCATATTTTTAGCGACTTTTCAGACCCCGACTTTTTTGGTTTAGCCCTGCTGTCACTCACTCTAGCTGCGTTTACCCTGTTCAGTGAATGGCTGAGCGGAGCAGCAGCACGTTCATCTGTTGAGCGCACGGCTGCTGACAGACGTGAATGAGCAGTGTTTTTCCACGGACTTATCACTTATCTGCTTTTCTTTTGGTTTTTATATAAAGAATTTAGTTTTACCATTTTAAGTTCCTTTCTTTACTTGTACTTATTACTTAAATAGCCTACTCACTATCACAGAGTTCATCCGGTTCCCGAACTCTCTCAATTCAGATAAATTTCCACTATAAAAAAAAATGAGAACAGCTTTATTTTACATTCGGCTATATTATATTATAATATTAAATACAGTATGTGAGCATTCATTTAGAGAGAAAACACATTAGGCAAGCAGAAAGCAAGTACGACGCGATGACGTCATGCATATGCTAATTGATGTACGGCGTCATCTAGCGACATTTAGGGACTTTTTGGGAAGGTGTTAGCTACATTCCTTTGAAAATAGTTTGCAACACTGGCTGTCAGTCAGCATGAACAGATGAGAACAGGTCAGACGAGGCAGCAGCACACGGAGCATTACTCCAGAAACTCCTTTCACTAAATCATAATCAAACGGGAACTGTGATTGAGTGCACTTGGAAACTTTGGATGCGTCAGCCTGGAGTGTTGTCGTCAGAGAGAGAAAAGTGGAGTGGAAATCGAAGGATCCCAGAGTGAAAATCTTTATTGAATAATCTTCTTTAAGTGAATATGTGATGCAATCTCGTTTTGGTGAGTGATTTTTTTATATATATATGAAATCTGAATATAAAAAGACATGAAAGATATAGATATGTCAATTTCAGAAATGATTTGATATGAGCTGAGTTGAGTAGGCCGCACTAGTTAGCCAGCTACCACAGGGTCCGAAATTAACACCCGCCAAGCTCCAAATGGCCAATAGCAAATAGTCTTATCTGATCGGTGAGTAGACGAACTGCTGCGCGTGTGACAGGGCGCACGTTTAACTGAAGAACGAGCAGAGAGAGAGCGAGCCCCGGTCGCGCGCGCGCGCTCTCTCTCTCTCAGTGGAGACAGGCGAAAAGGCTTCACCGTCTCCTAAGCGCTGTCTTCAGCATCCGAAATTAACACGCGCCAAATGCTGGTAGATTTTCCGTTTAGCGAATAAATAATAAAATAAAATGTTCGGACACTCGGGAGGTCGTGAGATATTGCACACGTTACGAGTCAGTTAAACTGATATTCGCTTCAAAGCAGCTGGTACACGGCACGACTGTCCGTGAGCTTTCGCGCTAAACACAAGAGACCGGAGTTTTCAATGTTGCAGGCAATAGCTTCAGATAGAAAATGACAGAAATGTGTGTGAACAGTAATGGACAGATTATGAACAGCTAAATGAACAGTAGCCATTCCTTTCAACATAAAAACGAGAGAGAGAGAGAGAGATTAAGAGTGTGTGTGTGTGTGTGTGTGTGTGTGTGTGTGTGTGTGTGTGTGTGTGTGTGTAAAATAAAAAATAAAAAAATTATTATAGCCTACATTTCAAATTTTGCTCTGGACAATTTTTTATGTTTGTATTCAACATAATACCTTATTATCTCAATTAAATGTACTGAAATTGATGTATATGTGACACAAAAAGGCTGTTTATTATTTTGGCCGGTAAAAAATATGCTTGGCTGGTGGATTTTTTCATCTACCA